>NC_079336.1:40211693-40519177 GCF_029582105.1 Oenanthe melanoleuca
AGCAAATGGAATGCTTGGTCTGATGGATGAGCAGCTGAAGGATCATGAGAACTGGGATTAATTTGTGGTTCATAATCTAGTGCTCATGTGCTTAAGCAAGTGAGGTTGACTGCTCTCTGCTCTGACACCACAGAAAGTAGAAATGAAGTAACAATGCCCTGCAAATGAAGCAAATTCTTAGCCCTGGATGCAGAAGTTCAGCCATTAGCATTGCCAGGAAGAGCAGCAACTGAGGAACTTCGACTCTTGACCGAAGACTACCTCCTGTCACAAGACAACGTTTCTCAGAGCCAAAAAGCTGACTTGATGAGACTTGAACCTCAAGAGTTGAGAGATGGTGACCTTAAGCATAAGAGATTATGAGAGCAACTATGAAAAAGAGGATGTTAGACTGAAATTAAGGGAAAAACTTTTCAGCATGAGGAGTGACTAACACAGGGTTTCCCAAAGATGCTGTACAGTTTCTGTCCTGTTGATTAGCAAGGTTGGACTAGACACAACTCTCTAATCCAGCCTGGTTTGGTCTCAGAATTGACCCTAATTTGAACAGGGAGCTGGCTTAGAAATATCCTGAGGTCCCTTTCTCTCTGAATTATCTTATGAAGACAGGCCTTTTTTATGTCCCAGTCTGTTTCTCTTCTACATTAACACAATTTTCACTAATGCTTCAAATTATTTAAAAAGAGCATTAACATTAGTCATTATTTTATATAAAACAATATATTTTAAATTTCTGTCACTTTTTATTCCCTTCTAAATGTTAGCAATAGGCTTAAGTATGTACATAGGTTTAATTAATATGCTGCTTCTGTTTTCTTCCAGATAATGAATTAAGATGTTAAAAACTGACTCAACACATTGCTTTGCTTATGCTCAACAGAAGTCATGAAAAATTACCTCTTTGTAAGACTAACTCACTGTGCTGATTCCTTACAATAATTGGCACCAATGTTGCTATAACTCATTATTAGTTGCATATCAATTAGCTTGAATATTACTGAGAAATTTATATTAATGTTAACCTAATGCTCAATTTACATTTCCAGCCGGTTTTAATTATTTGGAGAATCACCAAAAAAATTAAAACCTGCAATCAATGAGGTTTCACCTTTACACAGGATTTTCTGGGAATTTAATAAATAAAGCAGATATAAATATGAAGAATTATTCCTTGGGCTTTGCTTTTGTAATTACCTTCCTACTGCTTAAATTACAGAAGTTGAGGGTATATATGCTTATTAAGCTCAAAAAAATGCATCCACCCCCCAAAATCTCAGACCACAAAAAAAAAAACAAAACAAAAAACAAACAAACCAAAAAACCCCCGAATCAAACCTAAAAGAAACAAACAAACAAAAAAAGACACTCCAAAACCCAAACAAACTAATAATAATAATTTGAAAAGCCCAGACTCAAAAGCACTGTTTCTTTCTTCTTTGACAAGTATTTTGTTGCACAGTAGTTTTGGAAGACACAATACAAGATAAGTCTTCTGGACTCCACACTTCCCAAAAAACTCATCACTTTAGCCCTATTTCAATTAAATTTTATAGCAGGGTAGCATATACAGGTCAAGTAAAACAATATTCTGGGAATCTTGCATATTGTTTTACGTTATACAAACTTCTGGTTCCTTTTTCATGTCTCATTTCCAACCCTTATAACCAAAAATTTGGAATATGCCTTAGAGTTAGAATCGTCTTCAGTTTTTTTAAGGAAACTCTTCCTATTAATGGAGTGCTATTCCTCTTTGTATCTTATTCTACTGTACACCTTTTTTTTCTCATAATATATGACATAGATTAGAATATATAAAGAGAAACCTGCATAAATGACCTAACATTCTAAAGAGCAAAATATGCCACAGCTTGTGCCAAAGCACAAGACCTATTTCTGTGTCATGTCTAAAAAAATAAACCCTAGAAAATTATCCCTTGTGTAGCATGCTTGTATCTCACTCTGAGAAAGCAAATACCAGCTGAGACCCTGAAGAAGTTTCTTTAGTTTTCTACAGCATGGAAATGATTTTTTTTCTTCTTTTAATGTCTGCAGTTAATGCCTTCTAACTTAAAAAGCCCTTAGAGACATAATATTGATTGTAAACCTAGAGCTACCTTGCTTGCATTAGAATAATTGACATGGTAAACTACTTATTGAAATGATAGACAACTGAACAGTACCTGAATTTCATGTCTGGCCTGCTGTACATTAAGGTGAGATTTGCCTTCTCTCTTCAAGCAGTCTGGGGAGAGGACATAACAATAGGACTTGAGATCTGGAAGTTTAAAAATTAAAAATTTTGTATATCAAGCTTGTTAAGAGTAATAAATATGAATCTGGAAACAACTTGAATAATGTAACATTGAAAGAACAACCATTGTAATGTTGACAACTTTGCATAAATCTAGATAAGAATTATTAAAAGTGCCTTTCTTCTGTTCATAATGTATTTTTGCAAAGAGCAAATCAATAATCAATATTCTAATTTATTAGACAATAGCTGGAAGGTATCCTTTTTTAATAACAAAGATAACAATTTCAAAAACTCTTAATGAGTTTTTAAATAAAAATCAAAATCAAAAATAGGATGTGTTGTCATTTAAATCCTCTCAATTGACAGGTTTGGGTTTACTTTGGGATGAAAACACTCTCTACACGGGGTTGGCACCTGTGTAACTACAGCAGTTGTAATGGACAATGCCTTGTTACATTTAGAGCTGAACAGCATTCTGTGCACAATGAAAGTCCTTTTATTTTCTTCTTTTAACACCTTTCTGGAAGTGAATGTCTGCAGAAAGTCAGGAAATAATTATATAAGTTGCCATACTCTCCCTATAAAGCCCATAAAACCCATTTCTTTACACCTATCATCTTCTAAAACTGCAATAATTATGAACGTACTTTCTAATTACTTTGCTTTTCTCTAAATCTCTAAATCCAGTTAGAGCTAAAAAGACTTGCAAATGTCATGTCACACTGCAACCACTAAGAGGATGGACTATTTGTCTGTTCCTTATCTGGAGGTTAAGAATAGTCCTTTCCCCCCAGCCAGTTTATCTGGTGCATTAACAATATAAATTATAATCACAGATGCCATTAAATAAATTTCACATTTAATACTGTGAATACAATGTTTTTTGAGCTAATTGACCAGTAATTAAATATGACAGCAGTTAACTCTGATGAAAAAGATGCTTGGAATTCCATCTGTTTTGAGTCCTTTGCTCTCTTTCACTGGTGAGATTTAAATACTCTGTGTCATGCAACTGAATCTTAACCAATCTTTACTGATTTAGTGCTGTGTTGTGTTTTTCTTTACATTTCTTCCCTGACACCTGAAGTAGCTCTAATGAGAAACATGTCCCAGATCTTATTTTCCCATCTTTACAATTCTAATACTAAAAGTTGATATGAATTTAATTCAGATACATTTTGTTTATAATTTCTAATCACTATAACACTGTAAGATCAAATATCAGTGTTCCTATGCATTTCCTAAGATGTTGCATGATCATTTGAAATACTTTAAGAAACCAGTTAAAACTCCTTCTTAAAAACAGATATAGTCAATGTGTAAAGAAAAGCTAATTGGATTTGAAATTAATAAAAAAACCCAAATCCTCTAAAAAACCTTATGACTTTTCATAGCTAACAGTTATGTGTGACACATAGTAAGGAGGTAAAAATAATTTTGCATTATGTTGAATAAAAGAACAGTTTTTATTTGCCTAATTACTGTCATCAGGAAATTTCAGGTTTGAGAAAAAATATAAAATAGAGGTTTAAATCTATGCAATCAGTGAATTGGACACAGACAAGCTCTCTTCTCCTTTCTGCCAGTATAAAACTGGACAGGCCCCTTAGCTTCATTACTGCTATTTCTAATACATACCTGTCACATTGAAAGGAAGGTAAAATCTATAAATTTTCAATATTTGTACTGAAAACACATTAGTAAGAGTTACCTGGATTTAGGACATAAAGAAATTAGAAGCTAGATGCAAAAAATGCAGCAGTCCTGTTTTCACATCATGCCTAGAGTTTGTGGTTTGGGGTTTCTCTTTTTTTTTTTGGGTTTTTTTTTGGCAAAGGAAAATCAATAATACCTCCCAGGTCTCTGAAACACTTTAACAGCTGGAGACTGAGAGTTTCAAGAAAAGGGAAAAAAACACCTCAAAGAAGTAAAATGCCTTGAAGTATAATTGAAGTTCTTCTCATTAAGGGCAAATGTGTGAAGACATGACATTTTATCAAGTTTTCAGCCAGAGTTCCTAAGGAAATAGGCTTGAAAAAGTTGTACAGAGAACTGAGCTTTCTTTTGCAGTGTTACCTTTTGACATGAACCTTAGTCAGCTGCTTCAATTTCAATAAGTCAATATTGCAATTTAGAGCCTTTCAGCCAATCTGTTGACCAAGAGCATAAGGTAAAGGAAGTTGCACTGTCAGACTCATTATACACAGATTCTAGACACTCTCATTGTTCTAAATACTGCATTGATTTTCCTCTCTAGACAGGCTCTGCCTCTCTGGTATAGGTCTACTAAGGACTAAAAGCTGAGGTATACTACTCCAAAATACACTGAGTTTGAAAGAAAGAAAACACTTGAGAGAAAATAATATAAAGGTCATTGGAAAACATTACTTTTTCTGTATTTATATACACTACATTTCAGTAAAGTCAGCAAAACCATCTCATTTCAAATGTATCAGACCATAACTGACTGTAAAGATTTACACTAAATCATCAACCCGGGGAATATAGATAGAGTCCTCTTTCCCACCCCATGGTAATGTCTCTGTCACAACAACATAACTGTTTATCCACTGGATTTTATCTATATCCTTTCTGTGAAGAGCAGAACAGCAGCCCACGTTTGAAGCCTTTCTCCATTTGTTGTTTTCTCATAGGTAATTATCATTACTTCCCATTGTCTCCTTTTTCTCCTGCATATCCTCAACATTTCCAACTTTTAGTCATTACAGGATGGCGATTATGAGCCCTTGAATACTTGCCTACAGTTTATATGAAATTGCCAACATCTGCGCTATTAAGTTTAAAGATAAATATATTTATCTTACATAACGAGTAACCAAGAGCAAGTTTTTACATACTCATAGTTTCCAAGAAGGTTCACATCTTGTATAATTTTTCTAAGAATCCAAAGTGTGTCACATGTGGTGAGTGTTAAGGAAACTTCCATGTGTGACCATCCGGGAGCCACTCTGAGCTTGGACAGAAGCCCCTCTGCAGCCAATGCCCACACTCACACAGTCAGACCAGATTTCCTCACCAGATCCACCCCAGCTTTCCCACAGCAGTCTCAGATGCCCAGATCCTTAAAATAATTTAACAATGGTGCAATAATTTAATAAAAAACACAACAGCTCAAGATGGTGCCTGCCAGGAGGGACCCAGAATAAAAGAATCACTGGGTTTTTATGCCCTGTCTAAGCACAGCAAAGTCTGGGGATCATCAGCTCCTGTTTTGTCTCCCAGTGCCCTGTCACCCAGCCAGGCCACAGGTCCCTGTGTCCTTTGTTATGCAGAGGATTGGCATTTCCCAGCCTCGCCCAGGGCTCCTGCACTGAATGTATTCCTCAGCTGTGAGGATAAAGAGTAGTTGTGGCAAACACTACCATGTCTCATATTCTAGTCATTGAAAAACCATCAAACCGGGAAAAAAATTCAATCTTTATTGAGCTACAATACCCTCAGGTTGATGATTGACAAATAAAAGCTTCATCAACAGTAACAAAACTTTATGAGTCATTTGATATAGGTTTAGTATTTTGAGAAGCAGGTTCACTTGCAGGAGAGGTGAATTTATTAAATTGAGATCTAAGCTATTTTGGAACAAGAAAGGAAGTCAACTATCCAGTCTGCTCTAAGATATCTCCAGTGATCAAGAGTCTTTATTTTTGCCATTAAGTTTATGATTACCTTTCAGATAATTTCTGGAGACTTTCATGCTATCAGGCACTGAAATAGCTATTTTCAAAACCTCATGGTCAACAGCGCTGATAAGCTTGACTCATCCAAGGAGACATCATTCTGCATAATATTTTTGAATTTGATGTGTGTACAATAGATTAAAGAAGAATCCAGACATTTAAACTGTAATCTGAATCCTTTGATCCTGGAATCTAATGAGAAGGATTTAGAGATGAGTAATGTTTGCTGTTGAAAATGCTGTTTTGTTGAAAAAGACTTAGTGGAGTCTATAATCTTTGTCAGGAAGATACTCTGGAATATCCCAGTGCTAAGACAATGGCTTGCAGTGTTTCTGTGCTCATTACAACCTTACTGTATAGATCAAAATAACTAGAACAAAAAGCTTTCAAAGATATCTCATAAATTGCACGGTAAAACTATTGCATATCTTCAGGTGGTCTGTAAAAGCACATCAAATCTAGTGGTAGGATTCCCTAAGTGTTTAAAATATATCAGATATAGCATAAAGTCTCTGATGATATGCCTAACTAGCTGTGTGCTTGGACCTTCCAAAGCATTCAAGAAAACCCTAGGACACTTTCTAAATCAATACTTTTCTCTGAAAGAGGAAGACCTAATTCAAGAATTGTATAACTTTTAAATATCTTTTTATCTAAGTTCAAGGGTACCAATTAGATGCATTCCAGATAGTTCCTTTTATGGTCTAGTAAAACACCTGAGAGTACCACTTTCCTGCACTAGGCACTTTTACTCCATATGAACAGGTATAATATTGGAAATAAGTAAAAATTTCTGTCATCATAAAGCAAGAAGGTAACAGATTGAAAACCACCAGTCACTTAGGCAGGCATATTAGGAATGTACTATTTTGACTTGGACCAGCCCTCAGTTTATATCTGTTCTTTGGCACTCTATTTCTTTCTCTCTCGTTTTATTTCATCTACCTCAGTGTTATTTTTTGTAATCCAAATCACTTCTTTCTAGGCACTTCTTTTACAGATCATAACAAGTTTACATGGGAATATTTTGGTAGTGAGAGGTCTACAGGCCTAGGTTCTGCAGGGGAAAAAAAACCCTCTGTGCTACAACACTGCAGCTGGAGAAAAGAGAAGTCAGAATTTGTGAGAGAAATGGCTTTGCAGACGCCAAGGTCAGTGAAGACAGAGGCAGAGGAGGTGATCCAGGTGCTGGAGCAGAGACTGCTCTGCTGCCTGTGGTTAGGAGCACAGTGAGATGGGTTGTGCCCCTGCAGCCCAGGGAGGTCCAGGGGGAGCAGAGGTGCACCTCCAGCCTGTGGAGGACCCTGCACCACAACAAGATGCTCTAAGAGATCTGTGACCCTCTGGGAAGCCTGTGCTGGAGCACTCTTCTGGCAGGACCTGTTGACCCATGGAAGGAGTGGGTCACCTAATTCTCTTCTAAGCCTAACCTTCCCATAACGTTACAGATTGTCTGAAATGCTAGAAGGACTCAGAAAAACACTTTCTTACCAAAGCCAGAGAATATAAATATATTGTTAGTGTTTCTCCATATTGAACTATAATATTATCTGCAAGATGTTTCACAGATCATTAGCAAATTTTTGGTAGAATTTGATAAAATATCTGTTTGGTTTTATTTGACTTTGTTCTATTTTCTGAGATACTAATACAGAGTTAATTACTCATTATAGACCATAGCAATTATCTTTAAACAGCACAGAAAATTTAAAAAATTAAAGTATTTTCCTCCAGATCTCTAGAATTCTGTGTTCTGTGAGTGCCAGCTTAATCAGTCATCCCATATCCAACTCTTTCAATTTTTCTGTATAGCTAAACCTGAGAAGAAGTAGGACAATCTACAGGACAAGGTGGAAAAAGGTGACAAATAACCAATATTGTCATTTACTATGTTTCAGAGTATCAGTTGTCTCTGCAGACAAGTTTGCAAAAAAAGTGGCATCAAAAGTTTGACATCTGCAAAATGTTTAAAGGATATAAAATAAAGAGCAGAGGAAGATATTTCCTTAGCACTCTTCACTTACATTAATACATTTTTTTAATAGTAAGGGTAGATATGATGCAGCTACATTTTAGCGGGCACTAAATGTCACCTAGAAATAAAATATTTAACATTGTAGCATTCCTGAAGTAGAACATAAAATTTTTTTACGGCTTTTGCGGGTAATATAAATATTTTTTTCCCAAGGAAAATGTATATATATAATTTGTTTCATCAAAACAAAAGGTGACTTCATTAGTTTTCCAGTAACTGTTGAATAACCACATCAGACACATCCAGAAATAAATGGGATAAATGTTTACCTTACAAATAGCCCTATTGCAAATCTCTGATTTATATATAGACCAAACTACCTTATACTAGCCCCTTAAATTCTCAAGTATTAAATTTTAATCTATTTACAGTAGATTTAAAAAGGAGAAGAAATTGTTGCAAAGAGAAGAGTGAATATTGATTAGACATTGGAGGCACCACTGAAAGATTAAGTTCTTCCAGCAAGTCGTAAGTCATGAAAACATATCTGGCTTCATTAGTTTACTATGTGCAGATCTACTGTATTCTTGTATGTGTGTGTGTGTTGACACTTA
The DNA here is from genome assembly GCF_029582105.1 of Oenanthe melanoleuca. NCBI lineage: Eukaryota > Metazoa > Chordata > Aves > Passeriformes > Muscicapidae > Oenanthe > Oenanthe melanoleuca. The sequence goes on from NC_079336.1 coordinate 40,220,235, forward strand.
CTGCTGAGACCTGGAGGTGAGGGGGCATCTGATATCACCTGTTTCTGTGTACGTGGGCGAGAGGGAATTAAGCTGCCTGTTAGAGAGGGAGCATCTGGCATCATCTGCAAAGAGACGAGCTCAAGCTGTTGAAACCATCTGTGAAGAGGAGAGATGCACAGAAAGAGATGCTGGCTTCCAGGATGAGCGAAAAGTACCAAAACTGAAAACCTGTGCTCTTAAATAGAAACCTGCTCCAAATAAGTTCTTAACTGTAGATAATTTTTGGATGCTGATAGAAAGAGAGGGTGAAGTTTCCTTAGTGACAGAGCCATCTATCTCTGCAGGACATCAGATATCAGGACTCTACACAGATCCTCTATATGGGGAGCATCAGAAGTCCACAGAGGTCCCTGTGTTGCAATAGGGAAAAAGCCTTCTGACTTTTATTTTTGAGGTAAAACTGCAGACCGGGCAATCATCAACATCCTTTTCCAAGTTCCAATCTTTGCTATTAAAATTGGTGTTGCTGAGTTCTTTATGTATCCCTGTAAACAATGAAATTTTGCTTCCTGTTTCTAAGTAATATTTAAAATTGTCTCTTATACAAATCTAAAATATTTCTAGATGGATTTATACACATCGCTGCAGTGTTCATTGCCTCAAAGAGCTAATACTAATCCTCTTTATTGGAGCTCTCATTTTAAGTTCTTATCACTTTTGAAACCTCCAAGGATTATTCCCACCTCATATGCAGCTGTATACTCATATTGAGGGTGAAGATTTCCACTGCCACCCTGGTTGGAATCCCAGCTTCTGATTGCCTGTTTGCTGCATTTTTCACACAAACAATGCCATTTTTTCCTGTTCCCACTTCTGTGTGAAAACAACTTTCAAAAATCCTTACTTCTACTTTAAATCTTTCCTTCGAGCTTGTCTTTGTGGCAATGATAGAAACCACTTGTCAGTGATTAGCCAGCTGGTGTGACCACTGCTTATTGCACTGGTTACAGCTGTCTTACTGCTATTTCTCTGTTTCCTCTCCATCTGTCTTATCCACCTGCTGTCTCTCATTTCAAACTTAAATTTAAGCTCCCTGGACAAAAACTCTCAATTTGTGATGCTTGTACAGTGCCTATCACAGTGTGTCCTTAGCTATAGAGTCTCCTTCCATGGAAACTAATATGCGATAAGCTGTCTGAGAAAGAGAGACGATGCAGATTCCGCATCTCAGGGTGGATTTACACCATCTGTTCACTGATATGGAAACCTGAGCAAGTTTAAACACTGCTAGCTGTCTTGGCAAATTACCTGGGAAGGAAGATGAAGTGGCACATTTTTAGTTTCAGACTGTCGTGACTGGACCTCAGCAAAGCCTGAATGGGGGTGTCTTTATATAGCAGTGAAAAACATAAATCTGGGAATTCATCTGTTGGAGGAAGGAAAAACCTGTACTATAGGTATTGTGGCACACATACTCGTACAAAATGCATGATACTGTGCACAATATTGTACACAATACCAAGGTACTTACACCATGTTTTCACTGTAATGACATTTGCTTTTCATCTAGCCATAGCTGAGTAAGAACAAGAGTATCTCAAAGAATAGAAAGTGGAAATTGTGAAGTTGTTTTAGTTTCACCACTCCAAACTTTTCTTCTGATATTTTGTGCCAATGTCCAATTTTAGAGGTACTTAAGGGGTTTAATTAAATTATAGATTTTTTAAATTATTATTATCATTATTATTACTCCTACTACTCCTGTTATTACTACTAATGTTATGAGGATATCTCACTTTCCAAGGAGGTTTTCCTAATTATAATCAGTCTAATTCAAATGCTATGCAACCATATAACCATCCTAAAAACAGTACAATGATTTCTATTTCTTGTAGATTTACCTAAACCTATATGTCTGATTGGGAAGGCACCTCTTTGACAAAATTGTGTGTGATATTGCGAAAAAATAGTTGTATAAGACTAAATTTCTTATTACCTAAAGGCAAATTTGTATGCTCAAGTTTAGAGAAATTCCATTTACCTGTTCATATGTTTGCAGCTATGTAAGAATGAAGACATCATGCTTTAAAGCATTATTCAAGTGCTTGGTACTTGTTTTGGACATCTACAGCTTGCATATGAAAGAAGTAAGCTGGAATAAAATAGGGCTGTGATGATGAGGTAGAAAACCAAAACTGCCAGTCTCTGCACTGATTGTCTTATCCTGTTTTATGGTCATCTGCCAGAAGTTTATTTATTTTATATTGATAATTCCCCAGATTCTGTCCTTAGTGCACCTTCTTAAACTTCAGATATGTGTAATTCAAGAGTGACCGATCTAGCAGAGATATCATGAATGAATGGAGACTGGTGAACATTATTATTAAGATTTAAAATTACAATATTACTTTCTCTGCTTTTATTCCTGATTTCTATGTTATCTTTTCTGAATTGATAACTTTATTTACATAGTGCTAGTAAGAAAGATAAAGAATCCAGTCCTGAAGTTTTCATAAGTATCAATGAAAAATAATCAGTTAATATTATTTTATACAAAAACAATAGAACAGCTGAAAATTCAGCCAACCAACCAAGCATCAAACCACCTCTCCCCCTAAAGATCTCCCAGAACAAAAGCTTCAGACATTCTTGGATTATGGCTATGAACATTTCTTGGCATCTGTTCCCAGGAGCACTTTCTGAATATGAATGTATCCTAGCAGCATCCAGACTCCCCTCCTTGCTTTCCTCCTCCGCCTTTCGTTCCCTTCCCCCTCTTCCCTTGGCTTCCATGCAAAAAAATCAGGCACCACAGACTGAAGTGAAGGAGTGAAGTGGTCCAAGAGATCCCCTGACATGGTTGATTAGGAAACTGCAAGCCTTAGGCACTCTGCAGTTTGCTCCAGCAGGTAACAGTAAATTGGTATGCTGGGGATTAAATCTTTTAAACATAAATGGAGAAAGGCAAAACAAGAACCATAGGCAGAAAACTGATTTGCAAATTCACAAGAGAACCGAGAAATATTTTAAGGCAGTTTTTTCTTTTTTATTAAACATGGCGGGATCTGCTGTTAAAAGAAGCTCCTTGGTGAAACAATAAATTATCTTATTTAACCTAAACTTCTTTTGCCATGCCTGTATTTTTGTTGGCTGGAAGGCATGGTGATAAATGAAAGACTTTTTTAATTAAATTACTTAGCATAGTGTTGTGATTTTACCTTGGCCAACAGTTCAGCTTCACACAGCCTCCATTAAGATGGAGCAGAGAATGGGGAGTGAAAAAATGAGAAAACTCAAAGTGGGTTGAGATAGGGACAGTTTAACAGCTAAAGGCATACAGGGAAGTGAAGAAAAAGGAAGAATTCATTCACCACTTCCCATGGGCAGGCAGATGTTCAGCCATCTCCTGAAAAGAATGGCTCTATGTTTTGTAACAGGAACTTGGGATGACACTCCAAATGTCCCCTCCTGCCTTCTTTTTTCCCAGCCTTATATGCTGAGCATGACACCATAAGGCATGGGATATCTGTTGGGCTAGTTGGGCTCAGCTGTTCCAGTTGTGTGCCATCCCAACTCCTTGGGCATCCCCAGCCCCATTGTTGGTAGGATGGAATGACTGTGCAAGTGCTGCTTAATAAGAGTGAAAACATCCCTGTGTTACCTGCAGTTACCAGCACAAATCCAAACCACAGCCCCAAAACTACTGTGGAAGGTAGGAAGGAACTTTTTATCAGGGAGTGTAGTAATAGAGCAGGAGATTATGGTTTTAAACTGAAAGGTTTCGATTAGATTTACTTAGAGTGTGGTGAAGACATTGGGACCGGTTGCTCAGACAAGTTGTAGATGCCCCATCTGTTGAAGTGTTGAAGCCCTACACAATCTTATCTAGTGGAAGGTGTCCCTGCCCAACAGGGTTGCAACTAGATGATATCTGAAGCTCCTTTCAACCAAAGCCATTCTATTACTATTTTACTCTATTCGAGTATTAAAGTATTGAGTATTTAAGGCTATTAATTATTTAATACTATCTAGATTTAAAGGTTTAGACCAATCCCTGCCAAAGCAAGTTTTTTGTGTTTTGGGCTCTATCCTGTATTAGCTTGAAATATCATAATAGTGATGATTCTACTGGCAAAAAATAATTGATCTTAGTTACTTGTCAATTTAGATATCCTAACAAATCTGAACATGCAAGCCAAAGTGAAATTTCTCTCTGCCTGCTTGTGTCCTTTAAGAAAGTGTGCATCCCTTTCTGACATTTAAGGATACTGGCACAGAAAGTTAATTTCTCCTAAACTGGGAGGGAATTTGCGCCAGGAGTATAATTACATAAATTAAATTTGCATAAACCTCAAAAATAAAACCTACTATTTTCCCATCAACTTAAGCACATATTCTAAACACCTAAAATTTTCAAGTTCACAGTATTTTATCTGTGCCCTGTGGGTGAGTGAAGTAATACTTATCTCCAACTGTCAAGTTTGAATTAAATTAATTGCAACCAGGAACTTGTGTGATTGCTACCTTTATTCAGATAGTGGTCAAAACTCTGTGATAACCACTCTCATGCAGAATGCAGCTGCCAAGCAGTGACAGGCAATTACAGTTACCTTAATTTCTGTGATTGTTCGTATTTCTTTTACACTAGTGCAGTCTCCTTTTTTTAATGTCCTTAATAAGCAAGATGATTAAAAAGTCTGTAGTGTCACTGATTAATCTACACTTTTTCATTATTTTCCAGCACTGTTTGTTTTCTGTATGTTCTGCTCCAACACACTTAATTTCTCTTTTAATTTTTCTTAAGCAATTACAAAAAATACACCTAATTTAATAATGTCTCTGGGAGCTCTGTGTTTCTGATTTGGGGCTATTTCAAAGTCATTAATTTACTAAATTAATGTAGGTGGAAAGCACTAAATCTAGTGGTATTTTTTTCAGTCTTCTTCTGATAGCAAACCTATGGTGTGGCACATTAATTAAATATAGGCTAAATTGATCCAGGAGATTTTAGTTCTCAGGAATCTAATGTTTGAAAGAAGCAGTCTGGCACTGGGCTCCCCATGAGCTATTTCTGTATGTGGATACAGTCAATGGCTTCAGTAAGCAGAGCAGATTTCATGGGGTTTACAAAATTCAGAAAGCTCCTTCTTGTTTTTCTTTTTTAACAAAACCAAGAACCAGAACACAGTATTTCCATTCCTGTTCATGGTTGCTCTGACAATATCTTCTTTCAGGACCTCTTACAACACACTACAGCAGAAGTCTACTTGCAGTTTTGAGATGGAGATTAATAATCACCTGAACCTGTGCTTTAGCATGCAGTTCATTTTATGATTTGGTCATAGAGCAGGATAAAAACATCACAGTGATCAAAAAGGATGTTTATTACTCTCCAAGGAGGACATTTCAACTGTGATATCAAGAATGATGTGTAAAACAGTCCATTATCTGGTTTCATTGCTGTTTTCTTTCCAGGTATATAGTGTTTAGAAATATAATTCATGTTTTAGTGAGATGTAATGTTGAACTAAAGACCTGCAAGCCTTCCATATTTTGTAGATGTACAGAAATAAGGAATAAGTAACATTTGTGGTTTGTTGGTTTGGGCGGGGTTTTTTTTTTTGTTTGTTTTTTGGGTGGTTTTTTTTGGATTTTTTTTTTGTTTTTTTAGATTTGGTTTGGTTTAGTTTTGGGGGATTTGGTGGGTTTTTTTGGTTATTGTTTTTTGGTTATTGTTTTTTGGTTGTTGTTGGTTTATTTGGGGGGTGGGGCGGGTGGGGTTTATTCCTTAATATTTGTATTTGTAACATTTTTGAATCAGGTCTACCCTCCAGTCCCCTTTCCCAGGAAACAAAAACAAAAACAAAAACACACACAAACCAAATCAAAACAAAATAAAACTAAGCAAAAAATCCAAACAGACAAACAAACAAAAAAACCCCAAAAAACCCAAACCCCAATAGAACCCTGAAGAATATAAAGATTATTAAATGAAGTTTCTCTCTGAAACTGAGCTACTTCAAATTGTGTTTATATATTTATCCCATTGAAATCACTTTTTTAGTTTATTAACTTTATATAAAATATTTTGTACTTTGCAATCACAGACTTTTTTTCTTTTTATATAGAACATTGTACCTTTTAATTATTTTTTATTTTGTTCGTTTAGCTAAATATTACACTACTATTTCTCCATGTCCATTTCCTTATTAGATGAAAACTCCAACAATATAAAATCACTGAAAGAACCCCTTTTTATCTTACATCAAGACATCTAATATGAGAAATAAAGTCCAATAAAATTTCAGTCTATCACTTGCTCCTCTGTCTGACTGACAGAAGGGCATCTGGATATTTCTTTTTTTTTTTTAACGAAAATAGAAAGATGAAAGTAGAAAGAAAAAAAGACAAAAAAAAAACCAAAAAAAAAAAGCTGAAAGAGAAAAGAAAAATTTGGGGGGCGGGGGTTGGGGGGGAGAAGAGGAAAAACAAAGAGGAAAATAAAAAATTCACATTGATTTCATTCAGTAAACTCCTAGATGTTCTTCACTCTGCAGTTAACTATAAAAAGATCTTGATCATAAAAACCTTGCTACACACACCTGGTTTTAATTTTATGAGTTTTGGGGAGCGAATTGAAGGTTCTGGGAAGAGGAATAAGCCTCAAGTGTTTTGCCACCGAGTGAAAAATTCAAGAATGGATTTTATGGAGCAGTCATATCCCAAAGATATTCTTTGCAAGCTGATACCTTCTACCTCAAATATTGCTCAAGGAAAGTTATTAGTCTTACTTGTATTCAGAAAGACATAGATAATGAGAAATAAAATACTCATAAAATAAAGCATATAAACCAAGAGCTTTATTTTGGTTCTGCACAGTATTTGAGATTCTTACTTGTTAATGAGAATTTTATATCCATGCCATCTGTAAAACTGTTATTTATGAAGTTTCTGGAAATCTATATTATTAGTGTAGCAAGGTCAGCAAATAATTACTCTTGTTCATTTATCTATATTCTTTCTAATTTTTGCTCTCCTCAAATACGAACATATCTATGAAATTATGATGTAGTCATGGTTAGAACTAAGATTAATTTTCAGATTTTCTCACCTCTTTAGTCACATTTCTCTGAGAAGTAGAACTATCTTATAGAAAATAAGACACTTGAGGTTTGAAAGTACCACTTAAAGACAATGTGAACTTTTGAATCAATATTTGTTTAAAAGAGAGGAAAGAAGTATTAAGATCTGGATGGAATCAGATATCTTGTGGGCCTATGAATTGTTTGCATCTTGCTTTTACAAACAACATCCCTGGTAAGCTTGTGTGCTGTTTAAAAAAAAAAAAATATTTTACAAATTGAACAGATCTTTTGGAGTGCTGGAACACAGAGTGCACCTACAGAGGAACCTTCTGCCTGAATAAAAGGTTATTCCAGCTCTCTGATGTAAAGTAAAATTAAAATTACAGTCAGAAGGAGTCCCAGATGCAGAAGCAAAGACTGCCTGGAGCTATTATTTTTCACACACTGTTACTGCCTTTCAGAAGGTTTCAATACACAGTACCACTGAATGAGAAATGCTACATTTCTTATTCAAATCAATGTCTCAAGATCAGAGCAGCTATCCTATTCCAGGGAACAACCTTATCTTGACACATCAGATAGTAATGCAGCTACTGTAACACACCGTGTACTTTGATAAACACAAGTTAGTCTCACCATCCTTTGATTTTAGCATAGGGACACCTGTGTTACAATCAGTGGTGAGACTGGTCAGTTATTGCTGTTTTTAGCAAATGTAGGATAATTTCTGGAGTGTTTTGTGATAGGATAACTCATATACAGAAGAGTAATGAAATGTTTGAAGAGGGAAGATACAAAAACACCAAAACCACCTAAATTCCCTCTTGAAGATATAGTCTAATAAATGGACAACGTCCTTATAAGCCAAAAGGAAATTTAAAAGACCTTTTCTTACTACATACAGCACCAGAAAACTATAAATTCCTTAAATTAAGAAGTAGAAATCTTTGATTAGTGTTTAGTGCAGTAATATCTGTCTGATAGAAGAGTGAAGCACATTCTTTGTCCTATTATGGATACGTGACATGTTCTGGATATTGATGTACAGTTTGAAGTTTTAGCTGAAAGAAACAGGATAAGGATCAAAATGGAAATGATGTAAAAAATACATTCTTGTAGATTTTATTGTAACAAATGAATAATTCTTAATTAACTTAGTCATTAAGCTTTTCATGTCCCAGGATTCATGAGGTCATCTTAGGTAAATTAGAGGGACAGTTAAAAAAAGGAAATTAATTGAAAAGTTTCTGAGACTCTTTTACTAGATTAAAAGCACTTTTAGAAACTTGAGTCTAGAAATATGTTGAAAAAAAATTATTATGTTAAAGTGTTCCTATGTAATGATAGACATTATTATAATGACACGGAGCTATAGAGCCTTTGAGGTTGAGATATATATTGATGTAGATCTAGATGTAGAGATAGATAGATAGATAGATAGATAGATAGATAGATAGATAGATAGATAGATGGATGATAAAGTAATAACTCTTGTAGCAAAGCACCTTTAGAAGAAATGAAATAAAGGATCAATCATATAAAGAAAGGAGTTCTATGTTAGGAGAAAAACTAAAGCCAAGCAACATGAAAAAAGTAAAAAAAAAAGGAGAGACCTGCCTAAATCAGCATTCTGGAATCCCTAACCCATATCACCTCTTCAGTGACAGTGATCTTCCTTTAAAGTACATTTTGGCAGCTGATTCCATGTGGAGTGCATGGAAGGGATAAGAAGTGCTTTTGTTGGTGACTATTATGCCTCATCCAAAAGGTACAGCTTCAAGACAGAGAAGGCTGATTTTCCATTTTGCAGGGCATGAAGAAGTGGCAGAATGCTAGTAAAGAAGAAAATTTTAAATGTCTGTGAAATTCTGAAACAGTGTCATGACCAGATTAAATTCTACAGACTGCAAATTGCTCTGAAAATGAGATAATTTAATTCAAATTTGTAATAGAAAGTGTTTCTTATGTTGACACTGCTAGGTCTTTGGTTTTCTCTTGCTGTATGGTGGTACCAAGGAAAAATAAACACAGAATTCACAGGCCATCTGTGGACTAATTTGATTAATCTGAAGTGTTGCTCCTTTTAAATGTTTGTGTGAATAACCACAGTTTAAAAAATCAGAAACACACTTTTGTTTTTACCTGGGGTATTACTACTCCTGGAAACATTCAATTCTATTATCATGAGCACCTTCCCAAATTTACTTTTCTGACATCTGTATAGTGGCAGAAAAATAAGGCAACCAAATGAAGAGTAAGGAGTAATAATAAAAAAAAAAAAAAAAAAAAAAAAAAAAAAAAAAAAAAAAAAAAAAAAAAAAAAAAGGGACAGAGGCGGTATATGATTAACTTAAAGGATCAATTTTATTATTTCCCAGTAACTAATCAAATCTGAAAATTTAATATAGACCATTCTTTAAGAAATGTATGAAAAACTTGGGGTTTTGTTTGCTTGTTTGTTTCCTATTTCAAAGAGAATCCAGTGATTATTTAACTTCTAGATTTTAGCTGCTAAAATGAATGCTATGTCTTTGCACCTTTATGCCATGGCTGTCTTATATCAAAATTCTGAAATGAAGTGAACATCAATGTCCATTTCCTGGAAAAATGTTACTATATTATGAAGAAAAAAAATCACACAGCCAACTAAACAAAAAGGATCCCCACAACAAACACTGGCCAATTGTTCTTTATCATAAGTAAATGAAACTAAAAGTCTTTTCCCTCATTTCCTCTTAAAACTGTCTTCACATTATGATATTAGGGCCTCTGCTTTTCCTGTAGGGAATGCTTTCTCTTTTCTATTTTCCAACTAAGGTTCACTTTCTCAGACTCAGATTAGGCAAAAGAAAAGACAAAGATAGAAAAGTATAATTGACTTAATTTAGTTTAATTAACTGCAAGAGAATGGAGACAATTAGTTAATGCATCTTAATGAATTAAATTATGAAATTAATTTCTCCCACTGGGAGAAAACGATCCCTGTAATGGGAAAAGTAGATATGGAACAAAAAATAAAGCAGCAGATTGCTTTTTCTCCATGTTAGGTTGACCAATCCAAAGCAACTAGAATACTAGAGATTACTAGAGTTCTCTTTGGTGGCATTTGATGTCTTGCAGGTGAAGCCTGCTTGGTAGGCAAGACACTGCCTTAAACTTACTGAATGTGAGCAAATTCCTCATTTCTGGAAATTAATGTCAGCCTTAATTCAGCTAAGAAAGAAGTCAGTAACTGTAGACTTGTGGTTCCAAGTGAAATAGTGAAATATCTCTAAGTGAAACAGAGAAAGAAATGTATATTTAAAAGAAAATAAAAAACCTCATCCAACTCCTTTGAGAGCTACTTAACACTGGAAAAAACCAAGCCAATTTATATGTACTGAATATATATTATATATATATATAAGAGAGTATAAATTGCATTAACCTTGATTATTTAAACATGTTATTGAAAATTGAGATTCCCATCAAAGTGAGCTACTATAATAGCTCAAAAATAATTTAATTTAGCTTTTCTAATTTTTCCAAGAGAACAATGTTGAAATATTTTAAGCACCATTAAATAGTTTAAAACATACTTTACATAACTCAAAAAAATCCTACATTTTGAGTATATAAATAATTTTTCTGGGAAAAATCCATTAAATTTTGGAACTGTGTAATATTTTAAGTTTTGTCCTTTTCCTGAATTCTACTTTTCAGTGTGAATCCTGTTGAACAGAAGAAAAATATCTGGTTACATTAGTATAACATCATGTTTTTGGTTTTTTTTTCTATAATTTAATGTATTTTAATCATTTAATGCAACAGGAAAAACAGATGAATCTGCAACATTCTTTTCATAATGCAGTGCCAATTGGATTACTGAAAATTTACAAATCCTACATCAACTCAGAATAAATATTAACTCTAATTGTTACTGCTAGGTAATAGCATTCATTTTTACCTCAATCATTCTTCTCTGACTTCTTAAGCTAGTATTCAAGTGCTCCTGTTGCATGTTGCTTGATGGTAGAGGAGCACAAAATGAAAGCATGATTTGGAGACTGAAAGAGTCAATTTCAGCAAATACAGTGTTTTTTACCTTGGGAGTAGAAAACTGTTGCCAGTCTCTGATGTAGAGGGTTGAACTAGAATCTTTTAGGAAATTCAAGGCACTGTAAAGATATTTGAGTGAGTTGAAAGGAAAGGAAGGAGAAATGTTGTTATATTTGAAGAAAATATATATTGTTGGTCGACTCACTGCTTAAAGAAGAGAACTTCTAGCACTTTTAATGCAATTTCACATATGATGCTTTTTAAGTTTCCATGACTTTAATTGAAAAATTTATCATACTGCATAACTATCAGAATGAAGGTGTGAATCCACTTCATATTGAAGGGACTGTCACATTGATATCAGCTGCAGAGAGAGATGGCAGCCTGCACAGCCAGTGCTCCAAGGACTACAGTGCAGCACCCACCACAGGGCACCCACAGCACAGAACAAAACCTGTGTGACACCCTTACCAATGCCCTTCCAGACTGCCTTCTGCTTCCTATTAATTTATCACATATTAAATGAGTCTGGAGCCTCATCAGAGAAAGTTTTCTGCCTTTGTGCATGAGATTCATTTCACATGGAGAGCTAAAAACTGACCTGAGGTTTGTAGAAAGCAACTCAAAACATTCCCAAAAGAAAATTATGAAACTTTGGTGAAGTATGTTACATTGGAAGCTAGCTAGATGGTGCTAAAAGCTACTTATGGATTGTTTGAGTTAATGTGACCAAAGGCAACAGTATTTTAAGTCATAGGTGAGGATAAATTGGATTATTTTATTTGACTGGTATTTGGATGGTTGATTCCTTAAGTAAAACAAAATTATTCCAGCGTTTGAGACAGTGTGAAAAATGCAGAACTAGAAGAAACAGTTCTTTGCATAGATATTGTCAGCTGAGCAGTGAAAGACCTGAGCATCTCTTGAGATTTCAGAGGAGATGACTAAAATGATAGTTAGGAGGAGATAACTACTTTCACTATGTCAATTGTATAATCTAATTTTTGTACTTAGTCATATAAGTTCAAATTCAATTTTCTATCAAAAATGGATGTACAGAGTATTATCAAATTATTAAAAGTTGGTGTGTTTTTCATGGGATTGACATGAGTGATACAAAATAAAGGAAAGATTGGAAAGAAAAATAAGGAAAGATTGTTTGAAAAATTTGATAGTATAAAGTTTATTCAGGTCAAATAAAAGTACATGGTAAAAATTCAAGGAAAATTAAATAAAAATTAGCTATTATCTTAAAAAAGAAAACCAAAACCAAATTAACCCCAAAAGAGCAGAAAAAGAGGATTCTCCCTACCTTTTAGTAGTGCACACTGCTACCATATTATAGCCACATATTTATATGCACAAGCTTACTGATGCAAAAATAGTTTTGAATAGTAAATTGTGGTATAATCTTATCCCAGTCAGTACCTTATTTTTTTTTGAAGAACATGCCTCAGCTACATGTTCTTTTGCAGAACTCTAGTTCTATCCAGGACTAACCTCCACTATTACTGGTGTTGGCAGCAGCCAGTATATGTTGTACTTGCATTATCACTTAGATATTCTTTCTACTCAAGATTCTTTAGTCTTAAACTAGTCAGATTTCTCAAGCAGAACAGAGTAAAAATCAATCAGTACACCAAGTAGTGTACTGCAGATGAAAGTGGTTGGAAATTTCCTGCCACAGTGTCTTTCAGCAGAAAAACATATAATTGTGATAGGAAAAATTGTGCATGAAATCTACATTATAGAAATAAATGGAAGTGTGAACTTATACACCTAGGAAAAATTGAAACAGCTTAGACAGAGATAATTCATTTCCAGCTTCTTCTCTCCCTCAGAAGAGAGAGATTATTTTGAGAGATTTGGATAAACCAAAATGCTCACTCAGCTTGGTCCTGATTACAGGAGAATTTTGGATTAGGCTAATCTAAACTCTCTATTCTCAGGAGCTGCAAGTCTTTCATATGCCTTTACAGGGAATTAAGCTGCTTCTTCTGGGGGAATAAGTAGAAGATAGTGGAGCAGGCCACACCTTGTTGACAGCTGCATTATTTTTTAGTAATAGATTGTGGAAAAAGACTTAAGAGAATGAATTTTGAATTTTGAATTTAGATCGTATTTCTTGTTCAAAGTCTCACGCCCAGTTTTCAGCAGGGAAAAGGTGATTGCCTTGGTATGTGTAATTCAATGTCCACAGATTCCTGATCACCAATTATATTATGCTGGTTTAGGTATAATTTAAATTAACATTTTGTTCTCACTGTACTTCTTTACTTATGCTAGAAAATGTTATATAAATAAATATTTTGCAACAAAAGCCATCATATCAAGTTTTATAATTTACTCTAATTCTTTTGTTTTTCTTAAGGGAATGCAGAAATCCAAGCCAATTCTCCTGATGAGATTTACTTTAAACAGCCATTTTCAATTCCAAACTCATCTCTCTCACACACTCTCTCTCCTTTGCTTGCTCTTTTTTCCCCCTAGCATTTTTGTTTCTCTTCTAAAAACAAAGGAGATGAAAGCTACACTATCCTGTAAAACCATACATTCCATTCATTGGATTCATAGTCAGCTTTCATATATATGCAAACATGTAGTCCAAAAGGAAAAGTTTTTTATTTAGTAGAATTAGTATTAGGAATAGGTACTTTAATTAATTAGGTATTATATCAACAAATTTCACACATCAACTGATACCAGTAGCATCATTTAGTACCAGTATCTTTGATGTAGATACAATGTAGTTTAGAAATACAATCTGAATATTCTGAGAGCATAGATAATGATGTCACAGTGAGACTAGGTATAATATTCATTTGAAGATCAATAATGTCTGACTTACTCTTCTATAAATGTCCTTTGGGTTTTCAGTAACATCGAGCAAGAAACTATTGGAACAGATTTCAGCAAGATGGTTCCCAGTTTGTTTACAAGGAAATTCTTATCATGACAAGAAGCTTCACCACTGAATAGGCTTAGAGCAATACAAGATTCATTTAAAGCTTAAGCTCATTCCTATTGCTGTATTCCTTAAAGAACAGGTATTGCTCATTTCTGTAACTTCAGCAGAGAGCTCCCACTACTGCAAGTAAACCAGGATTACATGAAAAGATTTCAAGTATCATCACTTGCACTGTGGAAGTTTTTTCTTACTTTTTCACTTGTTTTTAACAACATAGTCAAAGTTGAGAGAGCACATCATCATGACAATTCCTAGACTGTCACTTTTTCAATTCAATTATGCAAATAAAACTGTCTTTGTAGTTATATTTTCCCTTACTTACTAGTCAAAAGATAGATAGAAATGTTCTTTTCCTTTTAACATTTAATGTTTCCAGGAAAGCAAAACCATGGGGATTCTTCTTCCCATTCACCACTGAATGAGAAAATACAACTCCTTGAAGCAAGAGCATTAGGCTAAAGACTTTTACATTGCAACAGGAAAAGAAGTATTTTTTAACCAGTAAGATATGGATTCTCAGTCACACAATCTGTATTTCATTACACTGATCAGTTAGACTGATACTGGACCATCAATTCCAGTCTTTTTCAAAAAAATCCACTGTATCTCAGACAATTTCTGAGCTTCCTCAGTAGAATTCTAAACTACAGTAATTCTCATGCAATTTAGAGAACTTGATCAAAATTCATATTTGACATGACAACCCTCAACCCCTTTTTTTTCCCTGATATGGAGCACTAACAGTGATATCAGCTCCTCTCCATTTCCAGCTGAATAAATGGTGTTTAACTGCTTAGTTCTGTTAGTAGCTTTAGTCTAGTGCTGGTAACATGTATTTCAGCAGAGGCAGTTGTATTTGTCTAGTGGGTTGTGCGACTTGCTCTGCTCGTGAAATTAGACTGCTGTCTATGCCTGAGAGAATTCATTTAAGGTTGGTTTGATTATGTCTAGACTGAACTGCTGCCAGTGAAGCATAAAATGATTTCAGAAAAAGTTTTGACTTAATAGCTTTCTGGTGAAAATGTTTTTATGGTCAGGTTACTTGGCCATGAAGTAATTGCTGTACTAAGAAGGAGTCTCTGTTCTAGACACATCAGGATTGTGAAGCCCATCAATTAATCTAAAAGCTGCATATCCATCTGACTGCTTATCAATAGAATTAAATAGGAGAAAGAACTTTCTGTGGTGACAATTGGACAAAATAAGTGAGGGTTCTAGGTTGTACCTGGTTAACAAGAGATTTTGATGCATGAGATTTGTGAGATTAAAATATGTGGCAAAGGATGGATTGTGTCTGGAGTCCACACTGAAGTCAGCTGATACAGGTGTGAGAATTCCTATTAAATTTGTCTTCGGATTTTCTAAAGGAAAAAAAGAGTAAAAGAAAGAAAAAAAAAAACTTCCAGAGAGCATTAGTCTTACTTGCCCTGAACCATCAAGACAGTTTACACCTTTGCTTCAAAAATAGCCAGCACTTTGGAGAATATGGCAATTTGTTATTACTACATGGTAGTTCAGACACTTATGTCAGATGTCTGGGTAACAAAGCATGAGCCTTATGTTTTAAGTGGTGAGAACAGAACGAGGACATTAAAATTTAGCTGTACACACACGGTGCATGTGTGGCCAAGGAGCTGGATAGAAACTTCTCCTCTTACAACAGGTGTTGCACCAGATACCACTGCTGCTCACAGGGTACTAGAAATAAGTTTAGAAATTCCTCTACTGGAACTGTTTCCAGGAAAAGATTCCTGAGAGAATGGATTCACTCTCAGTAGCTGAGGTGCTATATAAAGAAAAAATCACTTTTATCTCAGCAGGAGGATGACAACTCATCAGCAATTTGAGAGTTGCAATGGATGGACAAATTTTCTATAATTCAGGACACTCTTTAGGTAACTTTTTAAGTTTTGAGAAACATCTGTTTCTCTCTACAAGAATTAGGCCTCATGGTTTCAAGTATCTGTATGAAAATAACCCAAACTAAACCAAATTTTAAAATCCAAAAACGAACAAACCCCCCCAAAAAACCAACCCAAAACCAAACCAACCTTCCTCAAAAACAAACCACTCCCCTCAAAAAGACCCCCCAAAAAACCTTTAAAAACCCCCAAATATGCTGCAGCCTGTCTGAGACTCAGACATGTTTCAAAATTTCAATTACAATGTGTTAGTGATTTTAAAACCAGCTAACTGAGAAAGCAAAGGGTTACAATGACCAGGGATTTTTTACCCCAAAAATACTTTGCAGTGTAGGCTGATGAAAATATCTCACTCAGCATTTCATGAATATGTACAGAAATGTTTTATCTGTTTCAAATTTTTGCAGATGCTGAAGAAAATCTAAATAAAAATCTCAGACATTTTGCATTCAATTCCAGGAGGAAGCTCAATTGTCTCATCTTGGAAGAAAGATTTAGCTGTTAATTTTAAGCAATGGATTATACCTTCTGGAGAGACACCTATTATTATTCTCTCAATGTCAAAGACATAAATCTCAAGAATTTTTTTTAAATGAAAACACATCAAAAATATTACATTCATTTGCAGTTTCTGCTGTTAACCTATTTATTCAGATCATCTCAACTGTCCTTGTCCTCATTTTTTCAGAACAAAGCATTCTGACACAAAGATAATACCTTTGATATGTGCCTGGTGTTATGGAATTAGTTAAAGAAAGGTTAGTGGGGATATACTTGTAGTGCTCTTAGGGTGGGGAGATAAGCATGTACTAAAAAATTTGCTTTCCAAGTGATTCTGAGCTTACTTTTTTCTAAAGAAATATTTCTACCATCAAGCTATGAAAACACACTAAAAATGAGTGTGAGGAAGGTGCTGAATAGATAAGGAAGATCAGTTTTATTTGTGAGTACGATTTTGCGCATTAAATTTCTCTATTGTGGTAGAAATTTGAGAGAAAGCACTATAAAAACACCTCAAAGCATTGCTAAACAAATTAATCTACTCATTCTATCATTCTTTCAATATAGAAGAACATTAACTGAGGTGGTGTTAGGGCCCTGAGTATCCTGGTAAGTTGTAATGGCCCTGACCACCTTTTCCTGGGACCCCTTCCCTTTCTCTTCACATGGGTGAAGAGCTCTACTGCTACTCAATTCCATACCTCCAGTCTTGGTCTGAGCTGTGCTGTAGTTGCATCTGTGCTCAGATGTCTTTCCTACTCATGCTGAGAAGGTTGGAATGACCTGAGACTCCTCACCTTGCCTAGGCCAATGGTTGCTGTACTGTTTTTGGCATCCTCTTGCTATTACCAGCTTGCTTGCACTCA
Source organism: Oenanthe melanoleuca (assembly GCF_029582105.1). NCBI lineage: Eukaryota > Metazoa > Chordata > Aves > Passeriformes > Muscicapidae > Oenanthe > Oenanthe melanoleuca. The sequence continues at coordinate 40,237,597 of NC_079336.1, forward strand.
CTGTCCTTGTGCTGCAGCCCTACACCATGGTTCAGGACATCACTGGCTGAACTTCCCCTGGATCCTAGACTGCCTTCCCTTTTAAAACAACCCTGTTTCTGCAGCTCCCTGACACATATCTGGCTGGCAAGAAATTTTCAGTTTGAAATTGCTGGTTATTTATTTCTCTTACATCAAACTGACACAAATAATAGTACCATAATTTAAAACTTGTTCACTTCAGGGATTCCATATGAGGTTATTGCTACACTGGAGGTGTTTCATTTGGGGGAGGTTTTCTCCTAATATTTTTTAAGAATGGAATGGAATGGAATGGAATGGAATGGAATGGAATGGAATGGAATGGAATGGAATGGAATGGAATGGAGTGGAGTGGAGTGGAGTGGAATGGAATGGAATGGAATGGAATGGAATAGAATAGAATAGAATAGAATAGAATAGAATAGAATAGAATAGAATAGAATAGAATAGAATAGAATAGAATAGAATAGAATAGAATAGAATAGAATAGAATATATTCCATTGGAAAGGACCCATAATGATCATCTCACCCATCTGCCTGATCAAAAGGTAAATGTGTTTTTAAAGGCATTATCCAAATACATCTTAATCATGGTCAGTTTTGGGGTATTAACCACCTCTCTAGGAAGTCTGTTCTGAAGTTGGACCACCTTCTTCACAAAGAAGTGCTTCCTAATGTGCAGTCTGAACTTCCTATGATGCAGCCATGTGCTACTTTCATGTGTCTTATCACTGGATACCAAGGAGAAGAGCTCAGCACTTCCCTCTCTGCTTCCTCTCCTCAAGAAGCAGTAGAGAGCAATGAGATTGTTCCCCAGTCTCCTTGTCTCTGAACAAGGCCAACCCAAAATCCCTAACCACTCTCCACAGAACATTCCTTCCATCCCTGCCACCATCTTTCTTGTCCCCATCAGGGTGCATTCAAGTACCTTAAATATTAAGCAAGAAAAGAAAAAAAGAAGACATCTTTTTAAACACTTATTTGAGTTTTTAAACACCTATTTGCATTCCTTCTGATCATGATTTCCATGTATTTTTCCTTCAAGTTGACCTATCAAATAAATAAAATAAATTTTTCATGATGATTGAAAAGCTCTAAAAATCTGTTGAGTGTTTTTCTCCATATATTTCAATGTTGTCCTTTGATGTAATGACTGTTATAATCTGGTTATATGGCTCTGTACAGGTTTTCTTATTTACCTCCTCATATAGGTGCTACATCCAAACCTTCTTGTCTGACAGTAAACTCAATATTTTTATTTCTAAAAAAATATTACTGGAAATTCAGCTATTAAAAAAATCTTTATAATTCTACCCAGAGAAAATGGATAATCAACATTTCCTTCAGCTGAAACTGAAGACCTGTGATTAAATACGATAAATATATGTTTGCTTTCAACAGCTAGAAATTTTATTTTAAAATGACTGCCAGCCTGATTCCTTGAGCTTCTTTCTAAAGGTAGATTCAGTGCCAAGTTAATTGAACTTGTTCAGATATTTTTCCATGATCTTGTGCCAATGTTGTGAGTTTTAAATCAGGTTCCTTTTATTTTTTTTCCCTCTGTGTTCTTATAGATTTTTATAATTAGCACTTCTGCACTTCTCTCCTTTTTCTCTTTAATAATTTGCCAGGTCTAGTGGTCTGTGTGTCAACAACTGGACCTGTTTATTTCCCAGGGAGAGATGGAAGAAACTAATAGGTGTTGGATATAGTCTCCTCTTCTCTGCTTTGCCACAGGCAGATAGATTGTAGTATACAAAAAACATGATAGTGGCAAATTCAGGGAAACTATTTGAAATTAAAAACTCCTCCATATTCAAAACAGGGGTATGCACAATTTTTGCAACATACGACTATTCATATTTACAAGGAAAGATGTTCTCTGGGATGGTTTTCATTCAGTGTATGCTTAAAATATCTAGAGAGTCACCAAGACAAATAGTTAAAGATGGGAATCAACAGCTCCAGAATTTTATTTAGAAAAAGCATAGATGGATTACAGTCTACTATTTTCCTATGGATGGTTTTCTTCCAAATCCTAAAGATAGTGAAAATACTGTGACAATCCAAAACAGTGAAGTAAACTAGGAGAAAAGGCTGTCAGTTGCTCAGACACTTATAATTTAGAAACTACTTTCTGCCTCTGATATAGTCTTGAGGTCTTCTGAAAAGTTACAGAGAATTTATTGTGCCAGACTAATTCAATTATCACTGTCTTAAATACCTCTTGCAATTCCACATGCTGTGCTGGAAAACACACTATACTATCTTGTTCCAAGGACATACAGTGACTATGATATTGTTTTACTCCCAACAGTATTGGAAATCTTGAATTTTGAGTCAAGTTATGTATAGACAATAAAAATTGAAACAGAAATTGTTTCTATAACATAAACATGCATATTTAAAAGTATTATAACAATTGAGTTTCCAAATTACCTGGGTTCCAACTACAATAATTTTATGGGTTGAAGTTAGAAGAGAAAGCTCATGAAAGACCAACTAATAGACATCACACAAGGTATTTACTTAGCAATTTCTGCTCATAGATAGTTCTGAAAAAATGTTCTCCTACCCAGGGAAATGATTCGTGATACAATGTTTGGAATTTTCCTGGAATAACTTTCCTTTTTCCAGGAAAGACATTTTGCTTCAAATATGAACCAATAGTGTTCAAAAATATTATGTTCAAAATGCTCAGTGGTTACTGTGGAGCTAATCCTTCTTACACAAGAGAGTTCCTCCACTACTTAGCTATACATTTTTACAGCTATTACCTTTCTCTTTGAAAACAGAGAAGCTGTTGAAAACTAATACTTTCCATACTTTTGTTATTCTACCAAACAAGAGTCTCCTAAATGGCCTCATCAGCTTCTTAATAGATTTTGTGGCTAGGCACTCCTCATTTTGGCCAAAACTTCACTTTTAATGTCCTCATGTTGCATCTGTACAGAACAGTGCCTTAAGAATTAAGTGCTGGGATTTTTTAATTTAGTCCCTATTCTGAGTGATGTACTAGAGTCTCTTCTTTTTGACATTGAAAAAAACATTCATTTTTAATGCTTTTAGGAGTCAATCTTGATCTTATTCTTTAATTTGGTAGTTGCTTTAGTTTAGTAGTTTACTTCTGTAGCAGTATCTCTACTACCATTTCTTTCTGACAGATTATGGGAAATCATTCCTCCCCTAACATTATGTGGAATCTTGTTAATGACTATGAACTCATTAAAACAATTTTGTTTTTAGCAAGCCAATTTGCAATCCTCATCAGAGAACCTTGTACTTTATAAACTCCCCAAATTACTACCATAATACCAATCAATTTGTATACTTCTGAAGGATTCACAGGCTCACTAATGCCAGTGACTAGTAATAGACAAACAATTTTGGACAAAAATTATCTTGAAGTGTCCTCTGTCCTTCTGGTTTTTAGGATTTTTTTTATATTTTTCTTCCCAAACTCTAATCATTCAGTTAATTCAGGCAAGACAATTCAAACTAGACAAAAATAAAACTGGAATATTTTTCATAGAGAATAATTTATACAAGCTGTATTAATTTAAAAAAGCTGCTTTTAATGTCTTCTGTGTCCCAAGTATTGAATAGAAGTGTTTGCCTGCATTATGGTGCTAGTGAAAATATTTTGATATGGCAACCAATACCTGAATGTGAAACATCAGCACTGGGGGGACTAAAAGTTAGTAAAAAGTTTTAGTATTTTTAATTCTACTATTGTATTAATCTATTTAGTAATAGTTATTCTATTTCTTTAAAATTTAAACCTTAAAGTTACTTCCTTTTTCTCCTCTGTGTCTTTTACCCAACATATTGTAGTAAAGTAAATACCATGTCCCATGACTAATATATTTGGAACTTAAAGGAAGAGCAAGTGCTCTCCAGAAGCCTCTAAAGTAAACAGAAGAGGAATCTAATGCAAAGTATTTTAATCTTGTAGTGACAAGTATTCTCATTTGGTGATTCTTTCTGTAAAACCCATACTGAATGGACTCATCAAAACACTCCAAAAGACGTCTTAACACGGTAAGATTTGATAGAATCATAACCACTTGGCTTGTTTTCATTCTTTCTGATACTTAGGAAAGCAATTAATTCTCCTAATTGGTGGATATTTTGGGTTTTGCTGGGTTTTGGGGTGTTTTTGTTTGGTTGGTCCTTGGTTTTGCTGCCTTTTTTTTTTTTTAACAGGTTATGGGTATTATTATTGGGTAAATACTGTCATCTATATTAATTTTGAACAATTCCCTACTGAATGAGAGGCCACACAAACTGCATTTTAGAGTACAGTTCAATTTTAACATAAGAAATATCAGAATGAAAAATAGAAATTAGAAGAAGCAAAAAGTAAGATGTGACACAACAGGAAAATATACTGGATATAGAGTGGGAAAAATTGTTCAGTTCTAGCTTGCATTCTAATATTTTTCTCTTTTGTAGCTCTAACCAATTTCTAATTAATGTTTAATGATAGACCTGAGGTCCCCTTAATGTAGTCTCAATAAATTGCCCCCTTATGAAGTTGTAATATCTCAAAAAAAAATCTTTCTTTTTTGTGGCACAATATAGTAATTTCAGCAGAACAGAACTTAAGTGGCAAGTCACCAGGAGCAGCAGAATTTCTTCATAAGCTTGAATCTGGAGCAGGGGTTCTTCAAATGTTTTCTATTGATATAATTTCCACTGTTTATTCATTATTCTCATTTTTAAACCAAAGTCTGCAATCAAAATGTTACATGTGAAGTTAGATGTTTAAGATATTTTAATGCCAAGAAGACTTATTTTTTCTTTTTTTGATTTTTAGCTTAAATTTTGAAATTGTGCCAGCAGTTGACTTAATACTGTCTCCCTTACTGAAAGCATACACACACCATATAATTCACAAAGCATCTACCCTAATGGTGAATTCAGAGTGTTGATGGACTGGCACAGAGGTCAGTGACCATTCATTTCATTAACTCTAAAGAAAATGACCTATGAAAATTATGGTTATGGTCATGGCTAGCTTAGAGACTGTAGCTTGACAGATTCAAACTTCCAGTTGCACATGGTTATTGTGAAAAAGATAAGACCAAGTTCTATTCTTAATTTTTCCTGTTCACAGTTTGGTATTTAGTCATTACATATTTTCATTACAATTTAAATCTTATGCACTGTTTTCTGTACAATAAAAATTTTAGAATGTCATCACAGTATTAACTACTTATAGAATAAAAAAAGAATTATAAATCTACTCAGTCAGGATGAATGAGTGATCTTTGTTCCTACCTCAAAATATATTTTGTTACTTTTAAAGATTAATTTTTAGTAAAGGATTTCTCATGCCATTTATTTAGCTTCTGGCAATCTTCAATTTATTGATTTCAGTTTTCTATTTAATTAAATTACTCTTGATGATTATATCAACATTCATCAATGGACTTCATCAAAACTATTCTGGTTTTCAATAGTGTCTTATTTTGAGCTAATGGTTGAGTTTTTAAATAAGGAATCTAATCAGATCTCTAGGAGGAAAAAAAAGCTATTAGCTGATTCAATAATTGCAGCTTTTAAAGGAGAATAAATATCATCCTAAAATTATGTATCCTATCAGTAAATTATGCTGACAATATCCCTAGAGAAACAGCTGAGAGGTGCCAATCAGATTTGCAAAACATTTTTGTTTATCTGTTCAGCACTCTATCTCTTGGGAATTCACAGCATTTACTTGGACACGTCAAATGTCAGATTTTTCTCTGTGTTGCATCAAATTACTTTTTTTTTTTTTTTTTAACTGACTAAAAAAAGTTGTTTCAGGCAATTAATTTTTTTTTCACTGAGTTCTCATGCTTCAAAAATATCTTTGCTATCATGTGATCCTAGGTAACATGCTCTAGGGAGCCCTGCTTGTGCAGGGAAGTTGGACTACATGATTTTCAATAGTTCATTCCAACCTTACTGATTGTGTGATATTCTGTACACAGTTTGGGTTTTTACATTATTGAAGACACAGAAAATAATTGGTGTTTAAATTTATAAAACCATTGTAACTTAAGTTTGGATTATTTGACGTCTAAGTTAAAATAATAACTGGGGGGAAAAGTTCCACTAGTTCCCCTAAAAATAGGCAATGCCAGGAACATATGTGGGATGAAAATTACAAGAAGAAAAACACAGATATCTAAGCAGAAAAGAAACAAATAACAAAATCTGATGGGTGGCATTGAAACAACTTTAGAAATATATTTTTAATGATTTAGAAAGACTTAAAGTAACATTTCAAACATAAATCACTCAAAAGGATGAACATTTAAAACATGACAGTAAAACAGATCAATATGATTAAGAATTACAAGCCTAATACTCTGAATTTGTTTGTCCAGCTTCACTTTAAAAAGCAAACTAAATGTATTCATGTTCTTTCCTCATGACCTCTGGAAGAAAAAACCCACAAGTGATAGTTCCCTTCTTCCTTATTATTTCTTCTGTCTGATTCCCTCAGCTATGGCCTTCTTTTTATTTTGTACTTGTTTCATTTTTTTTTTCTTTACACAGAATTCAACTTTATCTGCAAAAAACACCATGTAAAAATGGCTGAACTATATCAGTGAACAACAATACTCTTCAAAGATCCATACTTTTATTGTTTTTGAGATGGAACCTAAAGGGACTAACAGCCCTTGAAATTCTTCTCCAAAAGTATAATTGTACCTGTTAAGTCTGAAATATACTGTGTGGGAAGGTAGTTTTCAACCTTTCAGTGCTAGTGACTATGAATATTGATCAAAAGACAATTACTTTTTGATGCCTAGCATCTTGTAGACATTTTATACTACATTTTATTTTTTAATGGAAAACCAGATTGTTCCCTCATATTTAAGATAGACTGAGTCCAATTTTAGAAATTAATATTAAGAGGTAAGGTTTGATTTCCAACATAATATGGCAAAGACTTTGAATGCAATAGAGTTATTAGAGATTCTCAAAACAGAATGCAATGGAAGATGCAAAAACGATATGCCAAGTCAGGTGTTAGATGATTACTGTGAATGATAGATCAACAAGAATAAAGTTCTGCTCAGTGTCTGCCTTGTGCAGAAAATGTGCAAGAGGGAGACTCCTCCAAGTGGAGTCTCCCTCTTGCACATTTCTGGAGAGAAATACACAGCTTTCCTAGAAAAAAAAAAAAAAAAAATTACAATGCTTTAGCTGCACCATGAGCTCTTGTGAGCTGATTGTCAACCCTGTAAAGAAATCTGAGAATGCTCAAAAATTTTGTGATCATCAAAGAAAAATACAAGGATTGTTGAGTTATATCCTCCTGCATACTAAAACCATGTTTTACTGGCTGTAATTGAAAAGACATTCATTTTACCACCTCAGAAATAGTTATTTTCCCTTTTGGCTAAGCACCAATAAAGCTTGAGGACTGGATTGTTCTTATGGGTGTGATGAATCCTTCTATAATTTCCTAAAAGAGAAGATTGTATTTAAAGTAAAAAAAAGGATTAAAAAATCAAGAAAAAAATTTGATGTGTTAAATATTACAAATACTTTTGCCTTGATTTTCCCATACATCTTACTTAAGGCACAGATTTAATAAAGAAAACCTATTAGCAAAGTGAAAGGCATTAACCTCTTTTGCCTTTTACTGTGACAGATGAAAATACTTTTATCAAGAACTGTCCTCTAAACTCTCATACTTGATGCTCTTACCTGCAACACACACTCCTTCATTAAACTTTACATCTTTCAGTCATATAGCTCATTCTTGAACTTCAGCAAATCCTTGACATAAATCATCAAAAGGATGACACTGTCTGTATTTGCATCAGTCTTTCAAGAAACTCCTTAACAAGAGGACTTTGACTCAGCTTTCAAGCTTTATTCTAGGTTAACTTATGAAAATGCATAAGGTTATCACTATGAGACAAGAGAAATGCATAAAAAGCCATAATGACCATTAGTACCAAAACTGATATTTGTAAAAGAATATACCATTTAAAAAGTTAATATTCTCTACAAGTCCTAGAGAAATGCCTGAACAAATAACAGTAGTATATATTGTTCAACAGAAAATCAGCACTGGGTATACTAATCAATGGGATATTCAGTATGTTATTTAAAAAATTAGGAAGAAATATTTTAATTGGAGCTGTCTCTAAAGCTATTTTAAAGTCATGTCATGCAACTAGAAATCAGACAGTGATATAGCAACCAACCAAAGACTATCACATTATTTTTGCAGGTATAGTCTTTTATTTGGTCATGAGGGATTTAAATAACTAAGGGGAATTTTACAGACAATTAACTTAGGACCAGTAAAAACATTTGTGAGATATGGTATTTGGATGTTTTTCCCTTTGCAAGCCTTGCCTTTCTTGGTGCTGGATGTAAAGATAGTCAGTGTATTGTATTTTGGTATTCCAAGACAATACAGCTGAAATCTCTACAGCAGGAGTTTATTTTGGATGCAACAAAGTTATAATTACAATTTTCAGGAGATTCTAGTTTTGAAAAAAAATCAACACAAAAACATATGGGTTGAATAAATAACAAAACATTTAACTTCAAAACAATCAATAAACTTTCTAGGAGTGTCTTTCTAAAAGCTTCCCCTAAAATCTACATTAAAATGTTTGACTAAAGAAAACAATATACCTTTCTTTTTTAGAAAGTGTCAGAATAAGTCTCTTATATCCTTATTCAGATACCTAAGAAAGTAATATAATTTTCATTCATGCTGAGTACTCATTAAATAGGAATAGTCAGAATCTAGTAGTTGCTCAGCATGTAGGAAAACATTAAACCACTGGTTAAGAATTTTTAGAATCATTTAAGTTACTTTTGCCATTCAGCTTTATCTAAGAAAAAAAAATCACGTAGGATACTAGACTAAGCAGAGAAAAATTGATCTTGTTTATGAGTTCTATATTTAATATTTATGACTAGGGAAATGTTTTTGCTATTGTTACAATGATTGTAAACTGGATCCAGAATCAGTGTTTGTGTTTCTTTTTCAGCATGATTGCTGTGTAATATTTGCACTCTTAGGCCTGAAGATTTCTAAAGGCAGATTGTTTCATCAAATAAATGTCCTGAATGAGTTATACAACTCAGAGACAACAGAGGCAGTTTTACAATCAGAGCTAGTGGGTTTGAAAATTAGGAGACAGACAACAATCCAACCTGCACCAACTTTGTCTATAAAGTCAAGCGAGCATGTCCATATACTAACTGTGAAATTATATATCTTTCCTATGGGATGAAAAAGATGACAATTCTTCAAAAACAAGATTGAGTCTCAGGAACAAAAGAGAGTTTTTTTTAAATTTATAACTACTCAAATCTTATATCCACTTTTTTTTTTTTTTTTAACTTTCTTTCTTTACAGCAAGCTGTGGCACTGTATTTCCAAGTCTCATCCCTGGTTTTATCTCATTTATCACAACTGAAATCATGCTGTTCAGAAAACTATGTTATTCTGCAGAGAATAAGTGATATGTAGTGTGTAGCACAGAAATAATTTTGCTAGATTTCCAGAATTATTAAGTATCCAGGGCAGTTTACAAATACAGAGAGATATTCAACACAGAATTTTTCTGTTGGAAAAATAGTAAAAATAACTTTGAATTCTTCTGTTCAGAATGTATCTGTCTTAATGACAGGAAAAGACCAAAGCAATTTGTTTTATTAGCCTACATGTCCTCCCCCATTTGATGCAATTCTTGTCTCTAGTTTCACAGTTAAACTGCTGTTAAACTTGTCCTATATTGTGCAAGGAATTAGTATCTATCAAGGCTAAAAGGAGGGATGTGTTGAAACTAGGATAATTATCTGGAATAAAGAGTTAGTTTTTGTAACTTTATAACATAATTATATTAATTATTTTTGCAGCTGAAACTAAATATAAATTCCTCTATTACCACAGAACCAAGTGCTGGAGGATTAAAAAAATAAAATAAAATAAAATGCAGACCCCTCTAAACATCCCACGTTTCTTATTTATTGTTAGCACCATTTTCATGTATCCATGAAACACAGTTTTAGAAAATGTTAAGAATTCCAGTGGAAGGGTTCAAAAGTTGCTGGGTCACAGATTAAGGGGAAAAGGAATTATTCTCAAGAATATAGTGATCAATTCTTGGAAAAAGATATAATTTTAGAAAAAAATGTCTGTGTTTGATATTTCTTCTCCATCAATGAGCTCTCTGCTGATGTTGGGAATTTCCTAGACCTCCTTATCTGTTGCTTAGGCAACTCCTGTGGAAGCTGCTGCAGGCCCAGGCTTCCTCCAGCCCAGCTGCTGAAATGCCAGGGATCCAGGACTCTCTGTCTATTAGAAATATTAGACCTAAATTTGATAAGATTTGTTAGATTATTGGAGGAATGAAGAGGATAATGTTTATGCTGTGGAAAGTAACTGGACAGTAATTGGAAATAAGAATGTTAGGAAAAGCTATTAAATAGAGTGGAATTGGGCAAATTAAATACAGGTTTATATTTGGATACATAGTATGTAATTTTTTATAACTTTATTCTTCTTTGCCTTTTCAGTAAAATATCAAACATTTGGGTTCCACTGTACTTATACAGTCATATTTTGCATTTGTCAAGCTGAAGCCATGCCATGAAAGTGTGAAATAATGTAAACATGCCATAAAAAATGTACAAATAACAGTTTGGGTCTTTTTTCTCACAGCTCCTTGGAGGTTTTCCCTCCAGATATGGTAAGAGGGAATTCTTGGAAGAGTATGAAAAATGAAGTGACTTATTTGGTTTGCTTTGTTTGTTTGTTTGTTTGTTTGTTTTTATAATTCTTATCAAATGTTAAATAATGAATGAATATTTAGAATATATGCTTTCCAAAATCTTATATTTCTGTTTTGGTACATATTGTGTATACATATTTAATGTATAAATAAGCTTAGGACAGCAGCAATTGTAAGATGGTCTGAATAGTAGTAATTTGTCAATGAAGTTTGTCTTTATTTTTTCCTCATAGGGATTTAACAATGTAACTATCTGTCACTGGGAGAAAAATTAAATAAGAAGTCTTTTCAAGGAATCTAAAAGGTATTTTTTCCCAGTGGTGACAAACTTTCTTTTTCTTTACTCTGGGATTTTCCATTATATTAGTGTCAACATATTGCTATTCATTTTAATATTAGGTAGAAAATTAAATCAGGAACTCGCATTGATTATTCCAAAAGCTGCATTTTTTCATCAGTAAACAGAAGATTCCCTTATGATGCAATTTGACCATATTTAATTCAGGGATGATTACATATGTGATTTGCTCTGCCTTCAGTAAATTTGACTGCACTGAATGTTGCACTGCTGCAATTTCAGTCTTTCAGAGAACAGCATTTAACTCTGATAACCATGCATCACTGCTGCTACCTGTCACTGAAGAGTCACAATTCCTCCCTTTTTCTTAATATTGATGAAATTTCATATATAAAGAATACAAAGACATCTTGACATGTTGTCTTTATAAAAGGTTGGTTTCCCTGTGAATTTCTGCTGTAATAGACAGCTTTAGTAAATTATTCAAACCTTCAAAACAATACAGATCTCAATCTCATGAGATTTGCTCACAGGAGACTTGACTAAAATATATCTGTAAATAAAGCAGTAAAAAGAATTTCCAGATAATGTGTTTGGAATTTCTGTTGCATTACCACAACTTTTTCATATTTTGCTGCAGCTTCTTTAAATATGGATAGTATGGACTTCATTCTGATGCTTCAGAAAGGTAAATAGGAAAAACTCAGGGTCTAGTTTTATACATATATTAAGTACAAGAATGTACAAGGACATATACACAAGTACATCCCATAGTAGATATGCTAACATGTAGGACTCAATGAACTACCCTGAAATACACAATCACAGTGTTTGTTGTGATTTGTTTGTGATCAATCACATTTTGATTGATAAGCTAAAAACAAATTTCATGTGAAAACAGATGGTAAGTTTGGAAAGACAATACAAAGTCTACAATTTGACAAAGTTTGATTGAAATGGATGTATATATAGTAACTGACATTAATTAGGTAAACTTTAATTTCAGTTTAATCTCATGATCAGGAAGAGAATTCAAGGTACAAGAAAAGTCCTTAGAAAAGAGGGAGATGTAGAAAAAGGAAAATAGGTAGTAAAGACTTTAAAGTAGACTGTCTTCTCATTGATATGAGTATATACCATGGTAACTATGACAAGTCAGCAGAGCATGCTTTTACAAGGATCAGAGCAGAAGCAGAACCAAGTGTTTTCATGAATATCAATTCCTAAATTGCCTCTGAGAGCTTTTTCAGTTTGTAGACTAGATTGAAATTTTGCCTCTATTTACATCCTTTAAAATTTATGTATTCCAGCAGCCTTCACCATTGTATTCAACATATAAGATGTGTTATTATTGTAACACTCTTTACTGGGAGAAGTATTACTGATAGATATTCTCACTACAGTAATTTTGCAAAATTACATTTATTTACAATATCTTCTTTCACAGCTTACTGATTCAAGACATCATTAGGATATATATATTTTTTTTAAATCTAACTGCTTAAGCAGAAGCTTAGCATATACTTCTTATAGGTATAGATGCAGGAATATACTGACGTATTACAGAATAGAAGAATAGAATAGAATAGAATAGAATAGAATAGAATAGAATAGAATAGAATAGAATAGAATAGAATAGAATAGAATAGAATAGAATAGAATAGAATAGAATAGAATATTTCTGTTGAAAGAGACCTACAACAGTCGTACAACTGCCCAATCAATTCAGGGCTGATCAAGTTATCACATGTTGTAAGGACACTGTTCAAAGCCTCTGAAGACATTGGCAGGCCTGGGCCATGAACCACCTCTCTAGGAAGCCTCTTCCAGGATGTTTGAACACCCTCTTGGTAAATAAATTACTTCTGATGTGCAGTCTAAATCTCTGACACAGCTTTGAACTCTTCCCATGTGTCTCATCACTGAATTGCAGGGAGAAATGTTCAACACTTCCCTCTTTGTTTCCACTCCTCAGGAAGCTGTAGAACAATGAGATCACCTCCTCTTCCTCCCCAGTGTACTTTTCTCCAGACTAGATAATAGCAAATTCCTCAGCCATTATTCACAGGACATACCTTCCAGCCTTTCACCAGGTTTGCTGCCCTCCTCTAGCTGCATTCAAGGACTTGAACAATCTTAAACTGTAAGGTGCAGAACTGCACACTGAAGATGAGACTGTACCAGCACTGAATGCAGATGATTGTATATATGTGTGTGTGTGTGTATATATATATCTGGTTATAAATATGTATAGCTGATTATGAATAAAAAATAGATTTACACTAACTTTAGCTTACAATTTTTTCATGCAGAACCTTCAGCTACCTCAGGAAAAGTGAATTAAGAGATTGCCTTCTCTGCTGTAAAAACTAAACTTCTCAATTATTCTTAAATGTTTCAGGATTGTCTATTATTCTTTCTTTTTAAGTGTAAGTACAGAATTGGGGTGTCATTCATCTTTCCAATATCTTAATTTTTTGTAACGATTTTGTTTCATTTTTTTTCAAATATGTGTATCTTAGTATTCTGTTTTAAACTGGTTGAATATGAAAGGTTCCCCTCAAAATTTGCTTTAGCTGTAGACAGTTGGAACTGTGGCTATTACTGTATTTCTACTTAACAACTAAGATGTAAACTGAACTTGAAGAGTGGTGTTACCCATTTTTCCTGCAAGAATGCTTGAGAAGAACAACCAGGAGAAGGAAGCCAAGTATCTGCCCTACCATGTAGATCTCAAACACATCAAACCTGAGATGATTTTCCAGTGACTTCCACTGACTAGTGGAGATAGAGATGTGCCTAGTTGTGCCATTCTCCAGCAGTGCCAACTCAGGCAGACAGATATCAAAGTAAATTTTATTTTCTAGAAACAACAGCTAAAAATGTCATGCCTGGTGGGAATGAGGAGAGTGACTTGTGTTTCTCTGTGGTGAAAGCTCTACAATGTCAGCTAATGGGCTTTCAAATATGCAAACCTGTCTGTCCATGATGTTGCACCCTGTGGATCTATTTTATAATGCTCATCTGTCTGTGACTCAGGTCGCAGGTTTATGAAGAACAATCACCTGATTGGAGAGGAGCAATTAAGGTTCACACTTCTTTACCTGGTGATTGACAACCACTGGGCAGTGCAGATTATCATGAAAGTGATAATGATTTATTAGTCTGGCAGATCCCAATCATTCACCATAACTGCTAGGTAATAGAAATTGAGTCATCATGAATTGTATGCACAGAAAGCATTACAAGATTTTTCATCATCCACCAAAAGCTGATTGCCTTTACTATTTACTGAAAAATTGGTTTGTATTACATACTCCTACTTCAGGAGTATGTAATTTTCATACAAAAAGTTTAATTGAAGCAGGTGTCACTTCCTATACTCTCACATGCATTCTTCACACATACTTTCTATATCCCATAAACCCCCCAGAACTATGTATAAAAAATAAGGGTTCATCCCAATCATAAAAGTCAGTATTTTAAATGATGTTAAGAAGAAAAAAATACTCATTCAAAAGATAAATCAACTCATTATAAAACACATTTCTGAAAAGGTTTTGTGTGATTTAATGTCTGCAGAAGCCTTCTCCATTAACTGACAAAGGACACTAGAAGAAAAGATTAGAATTATAGGATTAGGACAACCATCTAACATGATGCAAGACAATAACACTTTGGGAGCACTAGAGATACTGATTAATCACAAAATCAGGAAGTTTGTCACCAGCTGTGAATTCTAACACAAGCTACTCCAATAACATAAATGCTGTCTTTTTCCTTCAATGGAATTGGGAGAGCATAAGAGCATTTGAATATTGCTGATAATACTGCTAGACATGCTCCTCAAAACTATTTTCATTACATTATAATAAATGATTCTCTAATGAATAAAAGATAAATAGATATGTGTATATAAAATCCCTTTTTCAAAAACTCACACATGTGTCCAGCCGAACGCAGTTAAGAAAAAAAGTTCCTGCCTTGTCCTAGTTTTAGCAAAGTTAAACAATAACATATCAGAACTTTCTAATTATATAATATATAAAATTATATGTGTTTAGAAAAAAAAGTATATCATGAATGCAGTCCATACTTTTATGACAGCAAACAAAATATAATCTAATAGCTTTTCTAAATTACAACAAATATTTTTAATTCTAATAATTTATATGATTTAGATACATGACCAGACAGAATTGCAACTCATGAAAAAAGTTACCATAAGGAGAAAATAGTTATCAAAATTATTATGGGAAAATTCATTGGTAACATTCATAACAGACTTTTAAAAGGTATGCTATTGAGTTCTTCAACTTATCAGCTCCTTGAAAAGATATCACAGACATACTGTCACTATATGTCAAATCTTGAAAGAAAAAAGGATTTTTAGAACTAAGAAAACACAAGCTTGAAAAGCACAGGAAAAATATATATGGTGGTATGTGGTGACTTTTAGAAGAGGGAGGAAGAGCAGGTAACAGAACATGATCCCAGTTAGAGCAGCCACAAATCCCTCCTGAAGTCAAGCAGAGCAGGGCTGTGTGTGCCCATGTCTGTGTGTGCCCATGTCTGTGTGTGCCCATGTCTGTGTGTGCCCATATCTGTGTGTGCTCATGTCTGTGCTTGCACATTTGTGTGTGTAACCTACTCAGCCTTTGTGGGAGGTCTGCATGGAACTTGTTATTTGCTGCCCTGTTGATATTGATCTGTAGTGTGCAGGTCACTGACAGTTAATTATGTGTCTTTGACAGATTAATAAACCACTTTAATCTATTTCAATCCATTTTGAATTAAAATAATGCTTAGCTAATTCTGGTAAGACTAGAATACTGAACTAATCAAGTTTGTCTGCTGCATTCATTACTGGCAAACAGTCAATGGTGCAAAATATGCATAACCTACATTCCTTGAAGGGATAAGCTACCTAAAGGGAAAAAGTTCAGAACAGAAGTTATTTGGCAGTTCTTATTTTATAGAAGGTGTTATAATCTGGGATTTTGGTTTCCTCTTCTGTATGCTGAAGAATCTGTTCAATTAAATGCTAAGTGACATTCCATCAGCTGAAACGCAATTTAATAGAGAAATATTTTTCAAAGTAGTTCTGAATACAAATTTTCTTGCATGTTAGTACTTTTTTGGCTGTACGATGAATTTGAATTAATAAATAAAGATGTTCTTTGAGTTCAGTGCAGCATAACTCCATTTTTTTCTGGAACAATTTCGCAGACACATATGTGTCACACCTGCCACTTATGTATAAAAACAACTTTGGAATATTCTTGGATTTAATTTGTTGAAAGTTAGATCATAACAAGCTGCTTGGTCTATATGTATGTAGCTTAGGATACCTATTTTGCTTCAGGAACATACAATTTTTATCTGGGTATCAGCTATAAATACTTCCACATTTACAATCCATTAACATGCTTCTGTGCTATGATTGTCTCTGACTTTAGGAGATATAAATTTCCATGTTCTGGATCACATTTTCTGTAGGTGAGAATAAATAAATTTACTAAGTTTACTATTTATGTTTAAAATTAATAAGAATTTGGAAATTGCTCTCATTTATTATTTGGGGCACATGCAGGAATTTATCAACGTTTTAATTTTTAATAATATGATTTGCTTTGAGGTTTCTGGTGGTGTGGGATTTTTTTCTTTGTTTTGTCTTATAAGTATGCCTTACATCTCTATCCTATATTTCTCAATGATCTGATACACTGCTGAAACAAATAACACAAGTAGATCCATTAGATACAGAGCAATAACTCTTCATGTGACATGAAATAAAAATTGATCATGCTAGAATCTATCAAACTTGAAACATATGCCTTGTCCAAATCCAAATCAATCTGTATTTTTTTAATAGCTCAGAAAATAAATTGCATGAACAAAGATTTACAGAGGACTAGAATCAGTTTGTTCCCTGTAATGGTTATCAGCAAGTAGAACATTGGTAATTCTTGCTATTTCATGCACAATTATGATACCGATTATTTTGAGAAAATAAAATAGTAAAGATCATAACCACTAGACATTAAGTAAAATAAGAACAATCTGTTCTACTCTGCTTCTACTAATTTAAATTTTCCTGTCTCAAGTGTCTAAGCATTTAAGGTAGCATGGCCTGTTTGTCTACAGCACAGAACAGAGCAATGCAGGAGCAGCAATGAAAATGAGGGGAGAGATGATCCTGCAGTACCTTGCTCTTTCACTGTCTCACCTTCTGCTCTGGAGACATCTAAGTTATTAACACTTCCAGGGCTTGCTCTCTAAACCTGAACATAGCTGCACAGACTGACTATATACTGTGAGCTACATTTAAAAGTGCTTTAGCAACCATGACAGTTCTCACATGTAAACCATTGGTATGGAAAAATACCTGCCCCATGCCTTGTTCCCACACTGTCCTTGGAAGAGCACGATTTGTCCTGGCCCAAAGATGTGCTGAGGATTTTTCTAACATTCAGAGTGTGCACAATTTTAAAATTTCAGTACTTTTACCCATTACTTGATATTATTTAATTTACTAACCTACAGAATTTTTTACAGCCCAAATCCCTGAGATTATGCTGTTGTTTCCCAGCTCCAGAGAAACTCAGGAAATTAAAATGAAATGTTACACATTATTTGATTACGACTGTCTGTGCTCCTATAATGTCTCAAGCCAGGGGCTGCTCTTCCTTCTTTCACTGATGGCAGTTTCTTCCTCTTGCTGTCGATTTTCCCATTTTACAGCTTTGAAAAGAGAAAGGGAATTCTGTTCCTGATCTGGATTCTTGGAATACATTGCATCTTTTCTATTTTTTGCACTTTTCACAACTTTATTGTACATGTGAATCTCTGTTAAAGAGGAGTCCTCATTCGGAAATGTCTGTATAGATACAAGACTAAAAAAATATGAACTTAATAGTGATGTTACAATTTTAGAATTTTCCAGCCTAAAATGATTAGTAGTGACATTATGGGAAGTCACAAGTTAAGCTTAGGTGACCTGCCTTTTTGGTAAATGCTTATGTTTTAAAATACCAGCTGATGTGTCCTGCTCTTTTCCATTCACATTATCCTTTTAGGATACATTCTATTCAATTGCTCATATTGTTTTGTTGTTCTTTAGGAGAGAGACACATCTATATATATTTAAAAAAAGAAGCCTAATGTGATTATAATGAAAGGATAAATTATATTCTGAGTTAAAATTTCCAAAACTCAGTGCAACATTATAGTTGTAAATGTCTGCTCACAAACCAAGATTTTTCTCTTTGCATCATTAAGGGAGTACACAAATGGAGTTCTCCTTTGAATTCATATCTCAAGCATCTTATAAGCTTCAGAATTTTAAAATCAGCTTTAAAATTAAAACTGTTGTTTATGGCTAAGGCAGTAGCATATGATTTCAAGGGGTTTTTTTGTTTGTTTTTTTTTTTTTACTTTTTTTTGTTTACTTCTAAAAACCTGCTTATTGGTTGTTATATTGGTTCTCTTTTATATTAGAGATTTGTCTGAGCATGTTTTTATTAGACAGAAGGGGAAAAAATTCTTCACTTCTTTCCTAGTTTAGATTGTGTTAAAGACATCTGAAAATGATATTGTTGCCTCATAACTTACAAAGAAATGAGGTCTTAAGGGAATAATTAATCAAAGGGAATGAGATACATAAGTAAAGGGGAAAAGGCTTATGAAATTGATAATTTTGTTTCTTTTAGTGCCTTTTGCTTTAGTTTTGGACTCTGGAAGTGCAACTTTCTATCACAAAGAATGTTAATTAATAAGGCACTGAGCATTATTATTGAAAATACAGTTGAAATGCTATGCATTTTAAGACAATAATATTTTATTGGGCCAGTGCAGGTACATCTTTCCATAACTTTATCTGCATACTATTCCTTTTCCAGTTCTAAAGTGTTACCAAGATAAAACAAACAGAAGAGGAAGAGTAAAAAAAAAATCTTTATTAAAAAAAAAAGAATTAGATATGACTATCTAGTGAACAATCCAGTTTTAGTATTTCTTTCTAGTAGAGTTTTAACTGATATAGCTACCAAGCTGATCTTGAGCTGAAAAGAACAAACATCTATTTCCCATCACCAGCAGTGAAACCTAGATTAAATCCTGATCAGTAACAACACAGACATTTAAATTACTTCAGCTGATGATTAGTGAATTCTGTGAACAACTGATGTTAGTGTCTCCATATAATTAGAGCTGTAGAATACAGACTTTACATTTAAATTTTTAATTTAAATATTTAGGAAGGCATGTCTCAACATAACATTATTACTGCCAATTTTTTGGTACAATAAGACTTATTATATGAAGAAAAAACATAAATCTCATAGTAATCAGAAATTTTTCCAGTAGCATAGATTTTTAAACACCCTCCAGAATTGTGAAGAAGAGTCTGAGCAAGGTTTTCTTTACAAAATCCTTTATTTTCTAATTTGAATTAATTGCGTGTTTTCTCAAAAGAAGATGAATACAGAAGAACATTTTGTTAACACTGAAGACTTCAAAAATTCACTGGTAAATTAATTTTTAGTAATTAGTTTTTGTTTTGTCTTGGTTTTTTTTTTTTTCATTCTGTTGTTGGTTTTGTTTTAATTTATGTAGAAATGAGATACCTTGGTATAAAAGACTAATATCTTGAGTTTGTCTTTCTGAATTAGAGAGGTCTGCCACTCCCTAGAAACTGGGGTAAGTTGGAAATATCCTGTTCTTTGTACTTTTGAGTTTTGACCAAGTAGCACTTTGCTTTATGATCTGTAACTTTCAGGGTACTCATCACTTCTGTCTGTGTACATTTCCATAAACACAGAATAAAAGAGATAAATGCAAGATAACACCATATAAATGTGCTGGTTTTAAGAATATTTTGTAATTATGTCTATGATTTTGGTTTTGAAGCTTTTCCCTGAGTGGAAAATGTGGAATAGTCAGGATTTACTTGGGATAAGTACCCAAATAATATGTCCATTTTCCAAAAATATAAACGAATATCCTATTTTCTCAGTGTGCCTTTTAAAATTTGCATTGCTAACAACAAGATTGTGCTAACATAATATGAAAATATTTTTAATGTTAAAATGTTAGTCTGCATGGCACTGCATTATGTTTAAATAAAAAAAAAAAAAAAAAAAAAAACCTCTTAGGGAGTTAACATGGAAATAACTAATATAAAGGTAACTGTGGGACTGATCATCTATAGTCATGGACATAATGAACCTCCAAGTTCACTTTCTCTTCTTTGTGGTCAAAATATTTCCCAGGGGAACTTACTGCTGCTGTATATATATATATGCTGAATGAGAGTCCAGCACTTATATTTGTTCTTGAAAAAAGATGAAACTGGTACCACTCCATGAAGTCCTCTTCCATTTCCTTCCTAAATTGTAAGAGAACTTTTTCACACCTGTGTATGAAAACTCAAGTTTTCAAGTTGAAAGTTTAAGGAGGAGTAGAAATATTAAAGGTAGTAAGACTTCTACTGCTGGCTTTTAAAACTTCAGAAATACCCATTAAACTAGATATGCATTTTAAAATATTCTGTAATCTCATCATTTTCTGAATCCTGCACAGATAATTGCAAGTTATCATCCAGCATATGGGATTACTGTGGCAGTCCATATGTTTTGTAACAGTTGGTGTTCAAATGAAATATGCAATGCCAAATAAGAAGGTGGCCAAGGCAACAAAGCCTGATTACTAGCAGCTACAACAAGCTGCTGGTTCCAACTCAAAATATTTTGCTTTCAGTTTGTTGGTTTAAACTGAATTGTATTAACTGGTTTTACAATTCCAAAAATGTAGTGACAACATGAACTTGTATTTATAGAATAAATTTAAGTCCCAATAAGCTCAACTTGAAGCACTGCCGATGATTCGAAGGAGGCTGTTTATTCTGTTTTGTTTATAAACCATCTGTGGTATAGACTTGTCAGTGGAGTTCATGGGATCAAAAATATTACTGTTCTGGAGAAGCACTGGCTCAATTCTGAACTCAAAATGTGCTGATGTTTCATGCTACTGCATGCTTCAAGTACAAAAGGTCTGTTTCATTTCCATCTCAAGTTGTTCTTTCACTTTTAGCTTCTTTTTCTGACACTTCTGTTTGCTCTGTGTTTCTAAAAAGCTACCCTGGAATCCTTCTAATAGATGCTTTTGCTCATTTAGAGCTATGCACCTTACTCTTTAAACTGGAATCACTCTTAATCTTTTGAAGAGGATATCTTGATCATGTCTACTTCCTGCACTTAGATTTGCATCATAAACTCATCTCTGTATACATCTACACTAAAAATTTAGCACGCAGGATATTGAGAGTTTGGTCCTTTTTTAATCTCCCATTGTTTTGTGGAGAAGGAGATATTCATTTTAGGGAGGGCCTTGGGTTTTGTTCCATTGGAAATTGCCTTGCATTTTTGTGACTTGCAGTGTCTCTTGAGTGCATCTCTGATACACTCAAAGCAGTTTTCTTCTTAGTGAAAGGAAAATTAAAACATTCTCTGTGTGCATGTGCCTAAGACAGGAAACTGCTGTGAACTTGATTTCGACAGACACAATGTGAATCAGAGTCCTAGAATGGTAATAAATCACATTTATTGTGATTCAAATTCTATCTATAGTTTCACTGTAATAGCCAGGGTGAACATGCAAACTGAAATCCCTTTAGCACAAGATAACATGGAAGATGGTCTCCAGAAGCACTCCAACAGCTATTGGATGTCTGAGTAGGGGATCAGGCAATACCACAACATAAAATTTTCTTGGTGAATATTCAACTGCTTTATTCTACTGATCTCCTCCTATATTACCTTTCTGTTTGCTAAGACAAATAGAATTTTACTCTCCCAGAATTTCACCTCAGTTATTGACACTCTAGGGTCCAAGTAAACCTCTCTTATCTTAGTCAGTAAATGGCATTTGCCATTTCCTTTACAACTGCTAAACAGAGAATGATTCAGGTGTCTGCCTCTTCTGAAAGCAAAAGTTGTTTTAATGACATATGTTCTCAAATAATCCACTTTGTTTAGATGGCTAAAGTAAATTGGAATGAACCTAAGCTAGTTGAGGCTTATTTGAGGGACAATCGGTAGAAAAATATGAAATACAATTTAAGGGAAGGATTTTCCTTAAGCTGAATAAACTCTCAAATTATTGAAGACAGTTTAAAGAGGAGTCATTAAAGTGTTGCAAAGTTGTCAAAGTCTCTTTTCAGAGTCCTTTTTATGTTCTACAATTGCACCTTCTTGTAATGAGAACAGGTTTCCTACATGAGTTTCTAATTTTGTGCAAAACCTTCTACCATGTAAGCTGTCTAAGGTTCCCTGGCTCTAGAGTGAACAACAAAATAACCAACAAAAAACACAAAGGAAACAAGGAAAGAAACAAAAAGTTTCAAGTGGTTGAACGCATTATCAGGTGAAAATACAGGCAGATAATCCAGAATGCAGCAGCACTGAAAACTTCTAATCTAAAGTTCTTTCATGCAGTGTCAAATATTTTCTTAAATACAGAAACTACTAGCAATGCATCATCAAAATAGCCCTCAGATGAGCATGCATATACTGAGGATAAATAGGTGCTCAGGCAGTCAAAACCTAGCAAGTCTATCCTATTGCCACACTTCTATGTGTTAATAAGCAAATCAATTACTCTTTCAAATAAGCTTTTCTTTCCTTGCTACCAAAAATGAACACTTTGACCAGCAGTTCTGCTAGAACTAGAATGAGGTCATTAATCTTTTAAAAATCCCCAGTTCTGCAGCTAGAAGAAAAAGAATTATAATAACTGGAAACTGGTGTGTATTTATTGCATAAGCATGAGGTGCTATATTTGGGTTTAGCTACAGATCTACCATTTTTTATTTGGAATCTTCCAGAAGTCTTCCAAGGATTACCTCAGTCTTATTTTCTAGCTTGTAAGATTGGGATCCTGGTGGTGTCTTTGGGCAAAAAAAAACCAAAATCTTTCAGCTAATTTATATCAAAATGGCATAGATATAAATTATATCTGCTCACATCAGAGTAATTGCTTCAGAGAAGCGATTAACAAAGTTTACTGAAGAGATTGTGAGTTAGGCTTATGATATTAATCTCATCTTTGGCTTTACAGGATGTTATAAATAACAATTTTCTCCCAGTCTGTGTTCTCATTGTTTCGAATAAATTCACCATTAGAATTTCACTACAGTTGGATAAAACTTCAATGCATTTTATCATATACAAGTTCATCCATGACACAACAGCAGCTGTGCTTTTATGGGTTATCTACTGCCTACGCTATTTCCTAAGAAAAATTCTGCTTTTGACACTGGTTCTCTGTCACTCCTCTTCCATGGTGACCAAATACATAAAACTGCATTATCAGAAGATTTTTTTTTTGCTACTCTGCCCTTCCCAGTAAGTGGATTGAGGGTATGCAAGAAGTTTGAAGAAACAAGCAGGACAAGAGATCATTCTATACTCTTTGATGTGACAATTTGAAGTTGATCCAGGGAAAGAATGAAAGGGGTAAGTTCATAGTTATGACATTTGTTTTTCCAAGTAACTAATATGCATAATGAAATCTTGCTTCCCTGGAAATGGCTAAATACTTGTTTGCAGATGGAAAATAGTAAATTAACTCCTTACTTTGCTTTGCTTGCTCATTTTGCTTTGGTTGTCTTATTAAGTTTTCTTAATTTTGCCCTTCCTATTTTCTCCCCCATAATGTTGAGTGTGGGTCAACAAGCAGATGTGTTGGAACTCAGCTACTGGCCAGGGTCAATCCACAGTGGCACTAAAAATAACCTTAGATACCAGATAATTGATAAGCCATGGCAGCCCATTTTAAAATTTTTAATACCAGTACATTTAATGAAAGAGATTAAGAGACTGTTTACAACAGTTAAGTAAAACATGCAATGGTTCCATGCATGCTATTCATCATGTCAGCCAGTCTACCTTAATGTCTAACATAAGGAAAAAGTAATTTTTTTTCTGCATATGAAGGTTAGTGAAAAGCATTTTTTCCTGTATCAATTTTGCTTGGTATATATATGCTGATTACATATTCTTCTTTCAAAAACTATTGTGCAAATCATAAACACCAGTATCCTTTTTATTGATGTGCTTAAATTAAGCATTAATAGAAAACAGGATACTCCAAAATTCCATATATAACTGCAGTTTATCATCATACATTAAAATTCACATAAATATAATTAGTTCACATGCACACAAGGAGGTCACATTTCGTAAGTGCATTAGTGTGATTAACTCTCTATCAGCCATAGTGGTCTGATTACATACAGCTAGGAATGTTCTTTCCTTACCAAGAGTAAATAATTTTCCTTCAAGCAGACACTCTGTATATTCCATTGTGCATTAGATATTTAGCATTCATCAGAACACTACTTTGTAAATCTTGGTTAAGCTCTTCATAATGAAATTAGCTTCATCTGAAAAATCCTAACACTTTAGGGTCTAAGATAATATAAAAAAAAAAATTACATTTTAAATATGTATTACCACATCATAAATTGAACTTAAAAGTTTAATGGCAGCAGAACCTGAAGAGAAAATCTTTTATTTTGTTTGAGTAAGGTTATTCTGCAAAGTTTTGCAATCTTTACAAATTATCTGCATCTTGTGAGGCACTTCCTGAATTAACCTCATCTGAACCTGCTTTGCATCAAAAACCATAATGTCTCTCTGTTTAAAGATCATTTGTATTTAGAAATCTTCCCATACTTAAACTTACTTTTGGACATAAGTTACTCTCTCATAATTCCTCCCCCCTACCTCTTCCTAGTACAGTTTTTTCTGTTATGAGAAAATTAAAACCTCTTCAGGACAGATCCATTACACCAAAGCTGTCTGGCACTGTTTGAGAATTTTGTGTTCCTGGTCTGTTCTAGTTTGCTAACTATGCTTGGAAGTGCTAGGAAGTGTAGCACCTTTTCCACCATACCAAAGTGACTTTTAGTGTTCAGGGACATTCCTTTGTACTCTTTAATTTATGAGTGTAAATATGATTTCATATATTGTAATTTTTTTTTTTTTTTTTACTTCAAATCCACTCTCTTCTTCAGTTTTTCTTCTCTTCCTTTTCAACTGTGTCTTCTGCATCTGTCTCTTCATTTAATCTAAACAGAATGCCATTAACCAAAAAGTCAGATTATCAGATTTAATTCAAACCATTCAAATATTCATCCAAATTTATCAGGATTCCTCCTTTTCCTTAAGTAATTTTTGTTAATGTGGTGTTTTTACATTAACTTTTTACATAAATATCTGGTGTTTCATATCTAACATTCTTAATCCAAATTATTTTTCCTTTTGTCCCTCATTGGTACAAAATCTAGAATTTTACAGTATTAACATCAATGAAATAAAAAAATTTGAAATCACTTGATAGCAAAAGCAATAAAAAAATTCTAAAAAACTAGCTAACATAGTGCTTTGGTAGAATTTTAGAAGGGAGAAGAAGCATTAATTGATTATTTAAGACCGAAGTTTTCAATATCAACTTACGAAAAAAATTATTAAAATGAATATGATAGAGCAATTACAGAAATTACACTAGAACACTATATCAAGACTTATTGGGGTTTATGAACAAATGCAATACTCTACCTTTCACAGTTAAGACTTCAGAATTGCAGGACTGTGCAAAAACTACACAAAGTTTGAAGAGAGTAACAATGTAGTGAGCAAAGGATAATTTCCCATTATATAATGCAAGGACTAGGGTCAATAACATGAGATAATAATTTTTTATAAGAAACTTGAATACTAAGAGGTGTTTAAAAGATGAATAAACAAAATCTATACAAAATGACCATTTTGTGAAGCTTAAAAATTGCTGTTTCCAAAGTCTGCAGTAATTTTTGAGATATTCCATGGCAGAGATTCATTTCTCCTACCACACTGCTGCTCACAGGTGCTGGGGAAGGTGAGAGAGGGAAAACACAAAAAAAGTCAAGACCAGTAGGAAAGATTGTACACTAACCAAACTGATGGAAACCATAAGAAAAAAATTTTTTGAATGTTGGGTAGGGTTCAGAGAGACATAGAGAGGTATATTTTGATCTAGCAAGCTGCAATATTTCCAGGATGTGCACTGAAATTTTAGCAGCTGAAGTGGCAGGAATCTGTGAATGTGTGGCAAGGTAAACAAGAGCTGAAAATAGAAACCCTGAAATCCAAACAAACAATTTTGACACATTTGCCAGCTGGAATGTCAAGCTGACAATTAAAAATCACTGACTTAACATAGTCAGACACAATAGAAACACAAATATTGGCAGAAAATAATGTGATAAATAATACATCACACATCAAGGTGCATTGAAAACTGCTAATGAGAAAACAGAATTCAGGAATCAACTGGGGAAAAAATCCAAACAAGAAAAGCAATAAAATAAATTAGCACAAAGTGTTTCAAAGATTACTTTTCTTCTCCTTTCACTAGTCAATTATCTTCAGGATTCACTCTACAAGCACACCTACTTAAAATTTTGAACTGAATGAACACAAATGCTCCAGGCTATAGCTCATAATCACTGTTCAATTATTTACTGTTACAAAGACCATGCCAGCTTTAAGCTCTCTTTTGGCCTATGATTATCCTCCTTCAGACTTGAAAGAGAAGATAAATTGCAAAATTTTGTAGCCTAAGTTCTCTGATACAGTCTAGAACTCTATGACACACTGGAACAAATGCACCAAATGCTTCAGACAGCCTACTTGACATTCCAACCAAAAAGAAAGAAAGACACAGCAGTTCTAAAGCAGTTTAAAATAAAAAAAAATTAATAGAGTCTTTTACTATTAATGAAAATATCATCAAATGACAATAAAATGGCAGGCAGACAAAAAACCTCCAAACCTTCAATCCAGTAATTTTCAATAACTAATCTCTCCAACACAAAATCCTTCAGGCAATTATAGATTAGCACAAAGCAACAGGTGGCTGTGAAAAAGGGCATGGATCCAAGGCTTAGTAATTGAACTTGGCATGCTGAAAAGTAAAATGTTAGGCTCAGGAGACAGTCATGCCTATACCTGACTGCCATTGGATGTTTTGAACTGGTCATTACCATTTACTGACTACTTGGTTCAAGTTACCAGAGGGAACAGTTAGAAATTATGAGAATACCTTCAATGACGGCAAAGGATCAACTCTCATTTCAGCAGAAGTCTGTGCTGGATAAGCCTCTAATTGACCAAGTGAATGCTGAAAATATTAAATTACTTCAAGTAACTACCCTTCCCCATTACTATTAGTGTTTTTCTTTTCACATGAAAACACAAGAGTTTCAATGTTCCTTTTAAAATCAATATCTGAACTCCAGCATGCTAAAAGTTGTATTCAGAAAGATATACAAGAACTCCTAATAACTTAAACTATGGTCCTTAGATGCCACACAACTCAGAACAAATATATTATTCATGAACTTTTAATTACATCTAAAAGATGAATGTATTAATATATATACTGCATGTATACATTGCCTCCTTTACATACAAACCAAAAGTTCAACAATTTGAGTTCAGAGCAAAAAAAAAAAAAGAAAAACAACAAGCAAACAAATACCCCCCATAAAACAAACAAACAAATTAACTAAAAAAAAAGACAAGCCAGTGCAGTGAGTGTACCACTAAACTCTTCATCCTTGCTGCAGGGGTGCAGCTGCCTGCACTCACTCTAGCTCTGCTAAAAGGTAGGGCAACCGTGTAACCTTTAATCCAGTGCTGTGAAGAGAGCTAGTTGTTAGCAAAAGCTGCGAGGAAGCTCATTAGGGTCTCCTTGGTTTGGCTTTGGAGCTGCAGAGAGCCTCAGGTGCTTTTCCTTGGTCCTTGCCTGGGCAACAGCACAGGATGCTGGTGGCTGACCTTGCCTTTTGGTGATCCTGGCCTTGCTTTGCCTTTTGGTGAGATTGGCCTTGCTTTTTGGTGATCCTGGCTTTGCCTTTTGATGATCCTGGCCTTGCCTTTTGGTGAGCTTGGCCTTGCCTTTTGGTGATCCTGGCCTTGCCTTGCCTTTTGGTGATCCTGGCCATGCCTTGCCTTTTGGTGATCCTGGCCTTGCCTTTTGGTGATCCTGGCTTTGCCTTTTTGAGTTGACATCCTGGCTTGACCTTCAGACTTCCCCATCAGCAAAGAGCTGTCTGGCAAACACCACGTCTGGCTGACCCTTGCTGCCATCCCCAGACCCCTGCTTACCTTGCTCAGTCTCTGTGGGAGTGTGCCTTTGCTGGTGATGTTCCTGTTCTGTCAACCCTGCCATCACCCTGTGTGCTTTATTTCCTTTGCAGGAAAACATGTATCACCGCTCTTTGAAAGGGATTGACCTTGTCTTCTATAAAGACAGAAAGCTAATTTTCACTGATGATGAGCACATAAAAGTTTTCTGCAATCCTCCTCCGCAGAAAGACAAGCAATATAAACCACGAAGTTGCAAATTGAACATGGACACTTACATGGTACCTGCTGTTTCACTCCAGCCTGAACCTTTCTGGTCTTGACACTAAGTAACAATACAGAATAAAGCTCCTCTATCTAAAACACATCCTTGTGCGTTTTCCATTCACAGTTTAAAATATGTAATTTATAGGCAGAGCTGAATGTGCAAACAGGAATTAGTCCAATTACATTCTGAGAATCTAAGTTAAACCAAACCTCAAAACCAATTCTGAACAGTCATTTTCTACATCCCTCAAGACTATCACTATGGTGAGTTTTCACACCTAAATTATTTCATATTTGAAATGGGATAATGAGAAAACTATAGCAAAAATACCAGTATCATATAGATATTTATGAGGTTGGTTTTATTTAAGGTTAAGTAACTGAGAAGACAGTCCTGGTTGCACTCCACATATTGCTGCAGTCAAAAATCTGTAGCAGTAGCTGGACAATCCTGAATCCAATTCATGCAAACATTTGGCTCATAAGAACTTTAATACTTGAACTTCAAGACCTTGTTTCCTTTCTAGTGCTTCCACATTGTCGAGACTATTGAACTGCTTTCAATGAATATGATCCTCTTAGCTGTCCAAGCATCCATCGTGGTTAACATCACTCCCTACACACTTATTACAACAGTAATTAGCCTCAGGATTGCATCCTCTTTCATATATTATGTGCCCATTCTTGCCTATAATTCTCTTCTATATTAAATTGCAATTACACTAAGAGATAATATAAATTAATATAAACTATTAAGGATTACAGCTATTGAGAGAGCTATCCTACCTCTGCACCTACTCCGGAAATTTTTCACGAAAAATTTTAAGAACTCTTCAGTACTGTATTGATCATTATATCCACATTATTTTTTCTCCAACTTTTTAGCAGAAGAGGACTCAGTTAAATTCCTATGTAAGAAGTGTCAGAATCCATTTCAAACTTTACAGCCAGCAAAATATTAAGCTCTTAGAGAACATCTAAAGGAGGGCGATGAGGGTGGTGATCAGTCTGGAGGGGAAGCTGTACTAGGAATGGCAGAGGTCACTTGGTCTGTTCAGCCTGGGGGAGACCTCACTGCAGTCCACAACTTCCTCATGAGGGGAAAAAGAGGGGCAGACACTGATCTCTTCATCTGGTGACCAGTGGCAGGAGGTGAGGAAACAGCATGAGGTGTGTCAGGGCAGGTTTGGGTTGATTGAATACCAGGAAAAGTCTTCCACCCTGAGGGTAGCTGAGCACTGGGACAGACTCCACAGGCAAGGGAACACAGCACCAGCCTGACAGAGCTTCAGGAAGCATTTGGACAAAGCTCACAAGCACGTGTTGTTACTCTCGGGGAGTCCTTTGCAGAGCCAAAAGTTTGTCTTGATAATTGTGACGAATCCCTTCCAACTCAGCATATCCTGTGATTTAATGATTCTGTGACCAGAAACCAGTCCAAATCCTATTTTTAAATCTTTTGGATTTTTTTGATTTAATATTTTGCAGCTATAAGGAAGGAGATCCTCAGTGTAGTTAAACACTGTGTAGAAGAAAAGTTTAATCAGGCAAAGTTTTCTACCATTCACTTTCAGTGAATATTGCCTTTTTTTTTATTCCTTCGTAATTAAATTTTAAAATATTAAAGCATTTAAAACACTTTTCTGTTCTCCTAATTATATAAATATACTGAGTATACAGTATACTTTAATATGTGATTAAATTTTTTTTGCTGTTCTCCAAAATGGTCCTGCTTTTCTAAGAGTATAAAATATTTGTCCACTAATTGTATATATGTATTTAAACTAGAATCACTTGCAGCTGAAATGGGGAATTAGAAACTTATAAAATTCTCTATATTTTTTTCCAAACTTTGGGCCAGATCTTCTTCAACCAGAGTCTAAATACCCAGCTGATGCTTCTTATTCTGTGTGTCAATCATGAAACTGACAGGAACAATAAGTGAGAATATTAACTTAATTGATATCACAGAAAAGCAATTACAGACTCTGTCAGTTTTTGGCTGTAGATTTCTGGGTTTTCTGCCAAATATGTAATCCCAGAGAATAGAATAATTGGCCAAAAAATGTACATACTCGAATTGTATTATCATTTGAAAATTACATTCTTTGTTTACTTATGTACTGCTTAGTTATAAACTTAGCTACTACAAGATCTGTAGTAGCTCTGATAAGGCAAATAAATTATTTGTGTACTCTGTATAATCTAGGAATTTGAGTTAAGCACATGATGCTGAAAAAAATGTTGAAAGTTCTAACAGAAATTTCCCCACACCCCTGTTTGCCTTTTTTATCCCCCTTGAGTATATATTGCATTGCCACTTCTTACAATCTCAACTGCACAAAATATCATATTTGTGGCAGCAAAAGGATTTGTGTTTGGGATATTTTTCATATTAGCAAGTACACTGGATAGTATAGATGAATATTCTAGGTGAATGAAAATCCTTGTGGGATCTACTTCTTCAGTTTTGAGCCAAGGAGCGGGAGAAGATGTTGACTGCATATAAATTGAATATTTCAATATATTACATATATTACATATATTACATATAAATATACAATCAGGTAAACCATTGGTGAGACATAAACCATTGAAATAATTTAGGTAGTTTTATTGAGTCAAAACTTTCATATTTTTCTGAAACGTGATTGATTATGTCTGTCTAATAGAAAGGTTCCTTTTCACCTGAGTATGTAACACATGACATGCTTATATGTATTTGCTAATTTATTTTCCTCTAAACATTGGTGCAAAATCATTCCAGTCAAGTTGCCTCCAGTTTGGTGCTGTTAACTGTTGTTTTCTGACTTACAAATGAAAAGAGTTTCAACTTCAGCAGAGAAAGTGATACTTATGATATTTGTGAAAAATATTGGTACATGTTCACCAGATTCTGATTTCCTGATGCTCGGATAGAGAGGGTTAGTAAGATGAAAAAGATTAGATAGAAAAAACAAATCTTTGATGAAGCGTTTTAATTAAATGAAGACTCACACTTCTAATTGTTTACTTATTGCAAGTTATCTCCTTAATTCTTATTTTCAATGTCACATTAAGTGAATTTCAATATAGATCTTAGTGCTCCAGACTAAATAACAGTAGAAAGCCATTTAGATAAATGTCCTGTGTAGAGCTGTTACTTTTCATCACCAAATGGCAGTATTTAAATTAGAATAATTGAATAGTAACCACTTAAACAGGCTGGCGTCCGTTATCTGATGTGCTGGTGACAAATCTCTTTCCATATGATTCAGTCCTTTCCACTATTCAGTCTCAGTTGAGAAACAGCAGGAATACAGTCCTAAGAGAACTTTTGATCTCTGCTGGCTCACCACCAGCTGGAAAAAGACCTGTTCCAGAGGACAAAAAACAATCTTTCCAAGTTGATAAGAAGAAAATAACATTTTGAATTTAAAACATGCAATTAAAACCCCATCCATCAAGCTCTTCTATTCATATTATTATATGATTTAAAAGATCAGGGCCTCATTCCAAGGTTTTATCATTATACTTATTTTGAGTGCTAGGAAAAATGCAGACACTTGATCTGTTTTCTTGTAGACATACAGCACTAAAGCAGGGCTAGTCACAGAAGAGTTATCCATTTGAGGAACTGCTTCTTATCACAAAGTTGCTAGATCTGTTCTAGTCCAAATTTCTGCCTCCAGTTCCTAGGCGACAAGGGAAGTGCAAGACTGAAGGTAATTATCCCTTAATAAAACATGCTCTCATTGTATGTAAGAGAAATAGCAGAACTATAACCAACATCAGTCTTTTAGTCCTTTCTCAGAGGTATGGCAACGGTGGTATTGAGTGAACCTTGGTGAAATGTGTCCCAACACTGAAGTGCTGAGATAGAGAGCTACAGGCTGTTGAGAAGGGGTAGGCAGGGTAGGTGAGGTAGAAGAGTTGCACTGCAGATATTTTACAGACCCTGCAGTTAGGGGTGGTGTGATTGAGAACCTCTGGATGAGGACTGAGGGAACAAAAAACAAAACAGATATTGAGATGAGCGTCTGCTACTGATCACCCAGATAGTTGATGAGTTATTCTACATGCAGTTAGAAGAGATCATGCAATTAGAAGAAATATTGATAGCCTTTGTCCCTATAGAAGCTTTAAATTTTCCAAATATATTCTGAGAATACCAGACTGCAGTGATAAACTAATCTGCCAAATTCCTGAAGTCACTTGAAGAAAATTTCTCGTCATAGGTACTCAATGAGACAACTGGGAAAAGTGTGCCCTAAGACTTGCTTGTGGTGAACACCCATGGAAGATGCAATGGTAAGTGACTGTCTTGGCTATTGTGATCAAAAAATGAGTTTAAAGTTTTTGCTGTAATGAGAAAAAGATCATCAGGGTTTCTAGCCTGGGTTTCAAGAGAGCATGCTCTAAGCTACTCAGGAAGTTAGTTAGTAGTGTCTCCTAGAAATCTACATTTGAGTGCTTACAGTTCCATCAAAGTCAGCTAAATGAATTCTATGATCTCTGGAGGCAAGGCCAGGCTGCACAGAAGGATTACAAGAGCTGCTCTTTGCATCTGTGCAGAGAAACCACCAAAGACCAAAGCTCAGCTGGAGTTGTGTCAGACAAAAAACAGTTTTTTAAAAATATGTCAGTACAACAGTAAGTCTAAGTTACATGACAGGACATGTGGCAAATGTACAAATCTGCATCAAGGAATCTGATATTAGGATATTAGGAAACATTTATTTATGGAAGGGCTTGCCAAGAGTTTGATTCACCTTTTGAAAGGTGGTCAGTGCCCAATGCCTGTCAGTGTTGAAGACGTCAGAAGAAACATGCTAAATAATATGCCACTAGAAGAAAAAAACATATAAACGTACCTCAAAAATATGCTTGAACTTTTCTTAAGCCCTGAAGTGGGCAGGCATTTGAACTAGATAATTGTAGGTTTCTTCCAAATGAAAATATTTTAGTTTAGTCTTGTGTTTTCTGCATGGAAAATATAAAACATATATGTCAGCACAAAACATACAACATAAAGCCATCTTTCACCTGCATGTCCCAAGCAGTACTGATTTACCTCAGAAAAATTTACAGAATTTAAATAAAACTTATTTTCATATTAGAACAGAAGAGTTTTCTCTAGTGCTGAATTATTCTTTTAATTGTTCATTTATTATTTTCCACTGGAAAGATGATATGATCTGAAACTTTACAAGCAGTACAATCACAGCTACCCAATAACAATTCTAAACTCAGGACCAGAAATGAGATTATACACTGAGATAAAAAAAAAAAAAAAAAACAAACAAAAAAAATCTATCAAATAAATATGTGCAACATGAAAATATAATACAGAACATTCAAGACAGTCAATGTGCAATATATACAGTTCAAGTCAAGTGTAGGGAATCAGTACCAAGATATGTATCAGTAAAGACAACAAAGAGCTATCAATATGAAAAATCCTCAGTTTTCACATGCTTTCCAATCACAAATATTTGTTCACTGAGTTCCTCAGGTCTGGTCTCTACTGCTATAAATGCCTTGGTGAATAACTAAAGCTGGTTTGGTTATCTCAATATTTCGGTATAGACATGCTCTATATCTTCTAGATAATGTGTGTGTTCTTGACATGAGATGATATGATAATTATATATTTTTAAAAGTATCATTCAGAGTTCAAAACTTCAAAACTATTTCATATGTATGGGAATCAAGTTTTCACACTGGAGTACGCCACAATTGTTCTTCTTCTCCTTCCTGGTACTAAGATATTTAAAATTTATTATTTTTAACTGTTGAAATTGTTGTGTTCTATTCAAGTAAATGAAATTTTCAAGCATTAAGCTTCCATCTGGAATCATCTTCTAAGTAGCAATAATACTGGAAAACATCCCTTAATTTTTGTTTTTATCTTACTTCAAGCCGTTTTTACTATTCAGTTCCATGACTGCATAAGTTAATTACAGAGAAAAGTATTTCCATTACCCTCAATAACTTTAATTTCAGCCCTGGTGGAGCCTGCCTACTTGCTTTCAAATAAAAAGATTTATAAATATACACACACACACAAACACACATACAAACACACACACTCAAATGGTAATAGTCTGTAGGTATGAAATCTATCTAAGTTCCAGATATTAATGTATAATGTGACTTTCCTAGAAACATTTGACCCTACAATGGTTTATTATCTTTAAAAACCACTTTAATTTGTATGGTATTTGACTTCCAAACTACCATTTTAAAGTGAGTGTGTGCCTCCCAGAGGAAGCATCACCCAGATGTAAACAGTCAGGCAACATGACTCTGATCTAGTTCAAGGCAAAATAGCATTCCTGATTTCAGTCCAGTTCCTCTTTAAGAATCCTAAAATGTAAATAAAACTGTATGGTTGTTTAAGCACTAAGAAAAAAGTGTTACATGTAGTGTGTATTCCAGTTGGAAACTTCTTTGTTTCTCTTTCATTTGTGATCATGGTTTCCCTGGATGAGCAGTGACTCCAGAAACAATGAGGAAAAGGGCTGATCCTATCAGAAGGGAAAAGGTCCTGCTGTCTTTATTTCAGCTAGCTGAAAGTCCTCACATCCTGGTCCAAGATGTGCACTTTTGCTGCTACATCAGCACCAGCACAGTCATTTTGAGGAGACTTATTTGGGAAAGTATTGGCCAAAGGCCTTGCTCTCCATCTTCCTCTATGAACATTTGTTCATTGCACACAAAGATGGTGTCACCTGTTTCATTAGGGCAGTGTAAAAGAGGCCTGGACTATAACATTTTGCTATGCTTCTTGTGGAGAATCTGTTTATAGACTCTGAACTTCCTTTGAAGCCCTGACACATAGAGTTATGCACTTTATATACACTCACTGTGCTCATTCTGGCCAGTATCTTTCCTGTTAAAAGAGTGTTAGACATTTTGCAGGTCTGTTGGTATCCCTTTTTTCCCCCTATTAATCATTAAATATGTGTAAGTCCTTATCTCTGGCATTTTTCCTTCTTACAGGTAGAAGATTATAACCATGGTTGCATTTCAATGACAAGATCAGCAGCAGAAAACACTGTTTACACATTTCCACTTAAAATAAATATTTATCTTCCTGAACTGTGCCAGCATCTTCAAAAGAATGTGTTTTTCCCTGAACATATTGATAGAAACTGTACATTGCTGTGCTCTATTGACTGAAGTCCTCTCATGTGAAATAAAGAATGTTAGTTATGTATTAGGTAGCATTAACTTCCCAGCACTGTGAAAATGGGGTAACATAACACCTCAGACAGACTGAAATATTCAGTAATATTTGGTAAACATCTGTTGCAGAAGTGTAACCTTGTCTTTCATCTGCTACTCATTTCATGCCTGTATCAGTCAGTTATGTTAAAAAGTGCTCTGTAGTGGTCACATTACAGTTACTCCAAGAAATATAACAATTATCTGATTGATTCAGTTTATCATTGCCAGGGAATTCAAGACTGAAATTTTACCTGACTCTATGCATTTCACATACTTGGTAAGTCAAACTGTTGCATTCTTCAATAGTCACATTTGTAAAAATTTGCAGTGATTGTTAAAAAAAAAATAGATCAGAGAAACTTATATTTTGTGATGAAAGACAAGATTTTTGGCACAGGAACCTCTCATCAAACTTTGTCAGCTTTCCAGGCCTAAATGGAGCAGTAAGACCAATAGAGAGATTTAAACTTAAGTATTTGCTTCAAGCTACACAAACTAGATAAGTATATATGCCACAGGAGAGGCCAATAAGAGTTTTACTTTTCTGTCCTGAGTATTTGCATGTACTTGTGATGTTATTAATGGGACTGTCTAAAAATGGTTATTCTGCAAGATGGAATGGTATATCAGTTGCTCATTAGTATTGCATTATTCATCACAGCTTCTGAAAAGGAAAAAAGAATGAACACAAATATTTCAGGAAGTTTATAAATCACTTTCAGGAAACTTGCTTGCTTAGCATCTTTAAGAAAGGGTTCATTGTTGCTAATGCTATCCAATATATTTTAAATTTGTAGGCAGATCAAACAGTGAACAAGAATAAACTCAAGAAATAATAGGATATATGGTAAAAAAAAAAAAGGAATATGAAGGTTAGATCAGAAAAAAAATTCAAATATTTCAGAAGTTTTGTTGTTTCAAACTCACTCTAGAAAGCAATGAACACTAAATACTATATTTCTTTCCTGGTTTAGGCTGGGAAATAGTTTGGAGGTTTTCTTGCATAGAGATTAGGGTGGTGTTATGCTAAGCTTTGTGACCAAGCTAGGGATTGTGGAGGGGTTGTTTTTGTTGTTGCTGTTTTAAAGAAAAAAAATCAACGCTATAAGTAGATATCCACAAATCTGCACTGGGATTCGGTACCAGGTTTCATTATAACAGTCATAATTTGGAAGGTTGGAGGAAGAAATTTTCAGGAAGAAGATTTAAAATTTCCAAAACCCTTCCATTGTTATGTATCTCTTGAAAAACAACTTACCTCAAAAAGACACAGCTGTATTCTCAAACTGGATTCTGTGCGAAACTCAGAGTGATGGGAGAGGAGAGGGCAGAGGCAACACACTAAAGAAAAATCCCCAAATAAAAATGAAATTAAATGAAATTAAATGGAATAGAATAGAATAGAATAGAATAGAATAGAATAGAATAGAATAGAATAGAATAGAATAGAATAGAATAGAAATTAAAATAAAAAATAAAATAAATACACACAACACTCCCCCAACCCCAAACAAAGAAAGAGGGTGTATTCATGCCCTAAATGTGTGATGGTGGGAGGCAGTAAATAGCAGTAAGACATTCTCTTCAGAGTATTCTAATATATTGTTACTAGCTTTAATATGTTTTATGTAGATCACTGACAGAAGACAATGCTCTAATTCCTGTATAACTTATAAAATATTCTAACAAAGCTCTCACATAAAGGTATACATGTACACCAAAACACTAAAAAAATTCTGAGGCTTGTGGGGAGAGAATGGCATGATATCAGACTGTTTTGATGAGGAACCTAACAGGCCTGTAATACTTCCCCTTCCATTAACACTAAAAAGGCTATTGATTATAGTTTTCCACATGTCTCCAGATGCTTGTAATTTTGACAGCTCAGCTGTGGACCAGCTCCCTGTAGCTCAAGTGGAAATAGTGACCTATGAATATAAAAATTCCTCCCTACTGTTGTGATGAGCACAGATCACCAGTAGTGTTCTCTCACCACTGAGGGATCAAAGAAATTTTTACTAATTTCCTATCATTAAATTTCATTTGTACTGAACATAGATACTTTTTGGTTTTTTTTTTTAAGTTTGCCAAATTCTTTCCCATTTTCTCTTTTTATATTGCATGCTAGTGAACCTTGAAGGACATTCCCTGAACAACTAACATTATTTTCCCTTCAGAATGCTTAGCACATTTGATATATTAAAGTGAAAATACCCCTGAAAAGAGATTACTCTTAAACCATTAATTTTCTGCATTTTATTTCTCAGAAGCACATCTCTTCCAAGTATCAACTTTCTATCCTCGTCTTTATCAGGTATCCTAA
The DNA here is from genome assembly GCF_029582105.1 of Oenanthe melanoleuca. Classification (NCBI taxonomy): domain Eukaryota; kingdom Metazoa; phylum Chordata; class Aves; order Passeriformes; family Muscicapidae; genus Oenanthe; species Oenanthe melanoleuca. Next base: position 40,275,677 of record NC_079336.1, read on the forward strand.
ATACACTCAAAATTTAATCGTTTCAGTTATGACTTCTTGGGGGGAAAATATGGGTGCATGTATAATACACTTCATTACAATATTGATTTGCAACATCTTCACAGAGAGAGAGAGAATAATCTGATCTGCTTTAATCTGTTTACTGCCTCAGGCTGCATGCATACAAGAACTAGATTCCCAGACCATTTTGGTGATATCCTTAAAGGCAGAAAAAGCTTAAAGATAGTACTTTGCTTTCTCCAAAGAATTGCAATTGAACAGGAAATCTTTTCTTAAAATAGATATCCTTTCTGACGGCAATTCTGTAAGGATGCATGCCAACACTTTGTAGCAATTTAGTGAGGAATGTGTATGGTTTGAATTTATGCAATATACCTAGGATCTTCCCAGAATATTGGTGAAGACTAGGATAAATATGTTACCTTTCAATGGTGTTAAACTTTCCAAGATCAGATCCTTCTTATCTCAGAGTACCATTTTTACAAGTAGAAAGCATCTCTGGTTTCCACCCAAGATGTTATTTCAGTGCAATTCCAGTTCTGACCAAAAAATGGGATAACTGCACCACTAATGTATTGAGATCCTTGAGTGTCTGCCACACAAATGTTTTGCTGAATATGTCCTTTTCCCTCTGATCATAGTGTAAGTCTATACATACATAACTGAGAAAAATAAATTAATATTGGTCTGTATTGTCCCAGGATTCCATAAATGATGAACAGATAATGTTAAAAAAGATTCACTGTAATAATCTAAGCTGCTTTTATCTACAATGCAAGTGATAGCATTCTATAAAATAGATACACGAAAGAAAGAAAAAAAGAAAGAAAGAAAGAAAGAAAGAAAGAAAGAAAGAAAGAAAGAAAGAAAGAAAGAAAGAAAGAAAGAAAAAGAAAGAAAGAAAGACCCAATATTGATTAAAAATTAGCATTACTAGAGACATTAATTCAGGTTCCATTTCATATTGACAAAAGACAGGCCTGTGATAGAAATTAAAAAATATATCAATAAGGATATAATTAGTATTTACTAGCCATAAGCCTAAATATAAATGATGCAGCAAAAAACAATACAGAAGAATATTGCAAGATTTTCATGGCATAGCCAGAGAGAAGTCACTGTTTTAGATTTAGCTCTCTCAGTATAAAAATGACATTGAAGCATTGGAGTGTGTCCAAGGAAGGACAACAAAGCTAATTTCTAGAAATCAAAACTTGTGAGGGAACTGAATTTCTTCAGCCTGGAGAAAAGAGACTCAGGGCTCCAGCAAGGTGGATGTCAGTCCTGTACTTCTGATAAGTAACAAGCGATGGAACAGAAAGAAGTTACTTCAAGTTGCTCCAGAGGAGGTTCAAAAATGGATATCAAGTAAAATTTATTTGCTGAAAGAGATATCAAGAATTAGAACAGGCTGCTCAGGGAAGTGGTGAAGTCACCATCTCTGTAGATATTTCATAGCTGTGTAGATGTGATACTCAGGCACATGGTTTATGGTGGACTTGGTAGTGCTAGCTTTAAAGTTGTACTCAGTGATCTGAAAGTCCTTTTCCAACCTATGATTCTAAGTTCTAAGCAGTTTATGTGAGTTTATAAGCCACATGGACTTCAAAGTGAAAAAATCATGTAATTGTATTTAGGAGATCTTCAAGGAAGAAATAATCTAGACATTACATTAGTAAAAAGAACTACAAGTAAGCAGGCCATTGTGCAGAATACATGAAACAGATGATGGCAAAACCAAAACCAAAAACTCAGAAGGGAAGGAGTCTGTAGCATCAAAATGTCAGTTTTAAAAGAGGAAAATTGGAAAAGAGCACAAACTGACCTCTCTTCAAGATTCAATTGTTAAACAACTCTCAAGCTTGATGCCCAAGGTGGCCAAGATCCATAGCCAGCACAGATAACTACATGTGGTGACTGCATCAGTACAAAGACATCAGCTCTGGGGTATGGTATACTGAGAGCTGATTTAGAGTACAAGTGATAAAAGCTAGCAAGTTTTTGATATGAAGCAATGAAGATTGCTAATAGAAAAGAGCCAAGAATAGTTAAATTAGAAAAGTTTGCTTTTACTTTTCAAAACTGCCCTCATTTTTCATTCTTTTGAGTCTTCTCATCCTGATTATCTTCATATACATATATTCCATTGAAGAATTCAGATTATGTCTACATGCAGTTTTCTACCTGTTAGGGTCCAAGTCTGCACTGGGTACCTAAATGCTGATCATAACATTTAGTCAGTGCATTCTTACTGCTAGATTCTTACATAAAGGACTCTCCTTCCTTCATTGACTGTATTGATTATGTGTATGTTGATTATGATTACTTTTTTTTCAACTCTTGATGACCCTGTGATTTATTGTATGCCACTGTCTGACTAGAGTGTTACAGTCTTTGGATTTAGTTTCCCAAAAGATGCTATTTTAAAGAGACAAGAAGATGCAAGGCATATGGACCAGGCAAGTAAGACTCAGAGTTTTAAGATACCTGTCCCTTTAAAGGTGAAGCCAAAGGTCTTAAGCCTTTTCAAATAATAGTACAGGCCTGCTTAGGCTATCATATTTATACAGTCTTAGTTTACTTGTTATGATGTCTGATTTATCTCTCTTATGTTTCAATCTAATCTTCCTAAAAATTGCATGTCTTTCAGTCAATCCTATAGTATACCTAAGCCTTTCAAAACAGATGTGATCCAGAGACAAATATGTTCCAGTTAAATGAACAAAAGAAGATACGATTGGGAAATGTTCTTCTGTAGCAAGCCAGATTAATCAAAACCAAAATATTTCCAGAATTTATCTGAAATCATTCTTATTTAAACATTTTTCCCATTACGTCTATCATAGCCTTCTTACTAAAGATAATAACATTCTTATATTTTGCTACACCATGCAGTCATGTTGAGTTTTTATTGTCATTGTCTTTACTTTTTTCCGTGAAACATATTCTTGTCTATGAAATGAATGGATATTTTTACTTGAGACTAGTTTATGCAACATGCATCTTTTCCAACTTACACTCGTATGTGAAACAATTTTTTTTAATTGAAGAATTTTTATTGATATGATCTTTTTAAATTTATTTGCTTTATAAAACCACCTAGGCTAGAGATTGAAATATTCCAATATTCTTCTGTAATAGTGAATGTGGAAAGGCAAATTTTGAAAAAATGATAATGCTTCACTCCCTATAGCATGAATTATACATTACACGATGCAAGTTATGGTAGATTATGTCAAAGCAGATTGACATACACAGAAATCTGTACCAAACTTGATGTTTAGATTATAATCAAAACCCTTATTCTTACTGTGGAAAGTCCTATAGATGGAAAGAATCATATTCATCATGTTAAAGTAGCTATCTCATGTGAGATTACTTTCAACAATGCTGAAAGCATTCTACTGTTTTCTTTGGCACTTCATATTAACCATGCTTTCCCAGAAACTTCTACTTTTTCAGGTCTTCCGCAAAACTTCCATTGAATATATTCTTTTCCCCCTCTTTTTAACAAAATATATCAGATGAGAACATGGAAAATGGGAAAAAAAAAAAAAAAAAGTAAAATCTAGAGAAGACTAGAAAGATATTTATTTCACAGCAATAGTGAAGTAGAAAATACAAAAAGTAGAAACCAAAGCTCACTGCTGGCTGCAGAAGTGTTTTTTCATGCAAGTAATTGGCATCTTTCTTCACATTTTTTCTGTAATTCCAGGAAATCACTGTCTTTCACTCTGTTTGAAAGAAGAAAAACACAATGAAATTATGCAGGTCAAAAATCTGATATTATAATATAATATTCTGGACCATAGTATATTTTTAATGACATGTAGAATATAGTTAATAATGTATTTGTGTTGGAAATACCTGACAAGTTCTCCTCAGCTGCCCAAAGTTCTGGGCAGTTCAGTCAGTCCAACTGCCATCTTACAGTAAAAGAGACAAAGCTTTTTGTAAAATTACATAGACAGCATTGTCAGTATATGGAATAAATTCTTAATTCTCAACTACAGAGCTGGTTCCACTTGGGCTGTGTGGCTACTTTTATGAATGGTAGTGGTGAAATGGAACATGTTTAAGATGACTTTTAAGAGGACTCTTTTAAACACAAGCAAACAATTTTTAGAAATCTAGCTTTGCTGGCTGTATGCATGGAAATCTGTGCTGAAAAGTAATATACAGCATTTTTGGTGGCCTGCTGAAAAAACTTCATGTATGGGAATAATTGCAGTTAGCTTTTTCTATGGGCACATACTGGAGACACTTTGAAAAAAAAACTCCCAGACCTCCTTAGAGAAAGCTAGACAGGAGATTATCCTGTGTTTTTGTCTTGATTATACTAGAACTGTTATCAGAAAAAAATAATCAAGTATCAATAAAGGGACTTTGGACATGAATATGCTGCTGTCCCTGGATTGAATTTTTCTGTGAAATGACATTGACTTTCTGATCTGATTTTATATTTTTCTGTCCCAACAGTCTCCCTCAACTGTTCCAAATTACTTTCTAAACTCATTTACTCCACCTTAATTTTGGAAAACTCTGGATATGATCCTAAATAAATTCTGTACTTTTTCTTCTGTCTGTACAGGCAAGGTCAAAAAAAATAAAACAAAAAAACCCCCAAAACCAACCTTGAATGATTCTCCTCCTCTTTCTAAAACATGTAGAGAAATCCAGAAATCTGGCCATGAGATATTTTTCATATTATTTTCTTTTGAATAAAATTCTCAAATTTTTTACAACTCAGACATTTCTCTTGAGTCTCCCCACTCTCTCACAAGTCTGGAATTCAAAGCATTTAAATGATGAAATAAAATCCATTAAGTAAATCTGTTAGCATGACACTCTCCAGACTGAACAGTTTATGTTCATATAATGAGCCTTGAGTAACTAATGGAATGAAAACAGCTAAGAAAAGTTGCCACCCATATATTTCACAGATTCTGTAAGCATTCCCTTCCTTATCATTAGAGTTTTGGTTTTCAGGATATGCTATAAAGTCAAATGAATGAAAATGCATTCATTCCTCAGAGGAAACGTTTTCTCTCCAGAAAAAAATAAAAAGAAAAAATTAGTTCCTTCAGCTTATAGGACTTCCATGACTTCATTTGCAAGAGCCTGTGGACACACACTGTTTTATGTGTCTATTACAATTGCATAACACTAATATACGTATTAAAGTGTAGATTGCCAGAATTGTTTACCTTCCACAAGGAATTAGTTGTTTGCCTATGAGTGCCTGGAGCTGGGGGAATGTGAAAAATGGAAGACTTCCTGTTAAATGATGTATGAATGAATAAATAGGATGACAGTCACTAATTCTGAATGGGTTTCTTGCTGCACAGAGAGATGGAAAACAGTGAGATGGGTTGAAAGTAGACTAACCAAAATGTTCAGTCCTCTCTGACAAGTTAGCATTGTCAGACAATCATGAAGTGCTCACTGTATGGGTATTTAAAACAACTTACTTTTCTAAAAATATTTTCTTCTACAACCTGTCTTAAAAAAATCATGATCTGTAGGCACTACAGAAAGGTACTCAATTTTTTTTTCAGCAAATCTTTGGTGAGTCTGGCCCTTCCCTTAAAACAACAGCACTTTTATATCTCTATACTGGTTTGCCACCCATGTGTCAGATTAATGAGCCATGTAATACTAGGAAAGAAATGCATCACTTTGTAATCAGTGTATGAAAAAATAAAAAGGAGGAGAGGACAATAGCAACATATTTGGAGAATTTATTATGCAGGCAATGAATTAGAAAAGAAAAAAGAAAGTACACTGGGCCAAAGATGAGGTGTAGCCCACCTGAGTGGAATTCACTAGATCTATACATAAATAGAAAGTTATTGTAACATGTTACAGGCACATAATGATTATTTTTCCTCATTTCATTATTTTCACAATATGTACACTAATAGGAGAAATAGAATACTTTTCACTTTAGCAACCTGAAAATACATAATCAATTTCTCTGTAGTATTTTTTCTTGTTTGTGGTAAAATACAAGAGGAAAAATAAAGGAAAGGAAAATAAATAAAAGGAAAATAAAGTAGTGCTTCCATAAAAAAATTGTTAACCTGCTTGCATAGCACAACAATTCAGATTAGCATGATAGATTAATTATGTCATAATATTTTTTAAAAATGAAAGACAGGAAAAAAACTCATATGAAATCAAATCATATATTGACAAATCCAAGGAACCATGTTACCACTGCATCTGGCAGACAAGAGAAACAAGAAGCAAAGAAATAGAGTGCAATTGATGCAACCATAAATAATTCTGGAGAGTAATTAAGCAAAGAGGGTTTTTTTCCCCATTTTTACTCTTTTAATAATGATAAAATGAAAATGCATGGGCAGAAAGGGTGAGACTAAATTGGTCAACGTGCCCTTACTCAGGTGGACCAAGCTATCTATCACAGTATTTCACTCTTCAAGGTGACAAGCATACCTTGTTGCCTTAACTCTCTGGGACTTCTTATTCTTCAAAATCAAAGGCAGGGCAAATAAAAGTCCCACATAGCCATTTCAGCTGTTATTTCAATAAGTGACATGTCTTAATGATGCTGCAAAAAGTGCCATTCGTTCAGTAGGAGAGTTTTCCAAAGAGTTATCTTAGAACCTCCTGTGATTGTGTCTCTCATATGAGTGAAGAGGTTCATTAGTCTATGCATATGTTTAGCATGGGAAATGGAAGGATGGAGGCAAAGAAAACTATCCCTAGCACTATCACATTCTTCTCATTTTGGTCCTTAAGTATTCATAGAGAAGCCTCTCAGCCCTGCATTTACAGTGACAGCCCTGTTTATTATGTTCTGTTTAAGATTTATATTTGTACTTTTAATGTATACAACAGAGCTATACACTATTGGTTACTGTTGATAGCACAAAGGCCCTGCTTACAAATCAGTCCAGTTAATTAGATGGATACAATAACTTTTACAAGATTTAGAAATGTCTTAACCCAACAGAGTTCCACTAGTTCCAAAAAAAAAAGTGTATATGTTCCTAAAGTTACACTTGAAACAAAGGTTTATAAATTATATTAAATAAAATTACAGGTCACAGGAAATGAGGCAGTTTGGGAATTTTTTTAAAGTTTAAATTAAGTTGTTTTCACACTTGCATATTATTCCCATGGAAGGTGATTTCTAAACCCCACATTGACCTAGCTCATAGGCTGTTAAGTTTAACAAATCACAACTCATTACAATTTGTTTTCTTACTTGAACATTCTGCAGATACATGGATAACTTGAGAGCACTAAAGAGTACTACTGTAATTGAAAGAGCTCCATTAAAGCGTGGTGACCTACTCTTCCTGAAAGCTAATCTCCTATTGACTAGCTTTGAGAATTCTAGCTGAATTACTTACAAAACTGTATTTTATATTTATATATTTGGCAATTTGTTTACTTCAAAATACTAATGCTTGGGGTGATGCTAGGGGTGGCTAAACTGTTAAAATATAAGTATAAGTAAATATAATTTGTAGTATAAACTCTTTATTTCTTTTCACAATTTCCAAACTCTGCCTCCTTCATGGTATTAAGATACTGTGCATGAAGTTTATGTGTTATGTTCCAAGAATTCCCTCAGCTCTCTATAACGCCACTTACAAAGCCAAACAATTGCCATTCCAAACTTCAGTGTTCTTTCTGATTTATTATTTATTCTCTTGTGTCATTACTAATTATTTCCAGAGTAGAATGGATAAGAATATTTGTATTAGAACTATGAAAACACGAGCTAATTGGTATCCAAAGCAGCAGTAGTAACCTATATATAAATGTATATTACACTAATTTATAGTAAAAGATATTGAAATAAAATTACAGAAGAGAAAACATCTTCTAAAATATAGCTATGTGTAGCTACTTTGCAAGAAGAATTACTCATAATTTTTTATTAAGTTAATTTTTTGTGTGGTTTGGTTTAGTTTGGTTTAAAGAAATTTTTTCTCTTAAATGAATGCAATATTTTAAGAAAATATCCTGTGGTTTGAGTTGATCTTTAAAATCAAGAAGCAAGGAAAGATCTCAAAATAGTATTTAAACCAAGAAACTAGCAGAGATATTAATGACTAGATCTAGTTTCTGTGTTCGTTTTAGAGTGGTTGTCATAGCATTATTGTAACTTTGATGAAGTGCCTCAAAACATTTTGACACACATATGCAGATAACCCACATGCTTCAGTGAGAAGAAATAAACATAACAGATTGTGTTATTCCTGTGTAACATGATCCAAAGCCTACTGAAGTGAAGGAAAAATTGCTACTGCCAATGGACCAGATTCTTGTGTTTATCAGTCTGAAGGTCTTCTTGGTATTACTACTTGTAGTGGATTCACTGCATAAAAGACCCAGATACACATTTTCACTGTAAAATTGCAGTATTATTACAAATTTTGAATTTTACAGGGAAATATGGAGTCAGGCTTTTGTTTTTCTATTTACATGAAAATGTGTTGACAGTGAATGCAGCAGAAGAAAGAGACTCCATCATCCTCAAAATGCCAGAAATCTGCCCAACATTATCAAGAATCTTGTGTATGAAAACTTGACCATGTCCTTTCTTTGTACATTTTCCTTTCAGATGAACATCTAAATCAGTACATAATGCTGAAAGAATATCAGTGCATGGGATTCTACATTTTTATTCATGGACTCATATTATCTTGAATTATTATAACTAAAAACATTAAAAAGTGAAAGGATAATTCACCTTGAAAGTCAACCATATGTCTATCTTGATTAAAAAAAAATCTGAAATTACAGTATGTTATTGTCCAGTTAATCTTAACAGCTGTCACACAGTGTCTAAGAATTTCAACTTTTTTCTCCTTTTTTTTTTTCTCCTTTCTCCTTCTCTTATATACTTTAATATTTGTATTTTCAGCTCCAAAATTACTATGAACAATACTTTCAGACAATTATGAAACACATGATCTTGGAAATAATTGTACTGCTACTGGATTAGGTGAAATACCTTTGATGGCTCAGATTAAAGTCCAGCTAACTTTTATTGATACTGAATGCCCAAAGCCCCATAGAAGATAACTTTATCTACCTTCAAATGTGCAAAACCAACACATGGGCTGGAATGGCATCATGGGCATGGAGAGAGCCCATGGACTCTCCAACATATGGATGTCTTGGGGAGAGCCCCAGGAGAGGGTGGTCAGGGATGAAATGCCTTTATTGCCCTAAGGCCCCCAATGTCCCATACTCCATGGAGAACTGCAAGACTATTAAGGAATCACTGGTTTTGCAATGTCATTCAAAAAGAATTCAGCTGGACAAACATAGGTGAAAATGGCAACCTTTTATTTAAAAATGAAAAAAAAAAAAAAAGATGAGGAAAATGTTTTTTCTGTTTGCTTTTTTTTTTTTTTTTTTTTTTTTTTTAAATCATGGCATATATCATAAACAGAGCTTCATCCTCAGTCTCAAAATCGACTTTTTGAAAACTGTCACGGTGTGGCTTGAGTTTGCCAACCTTAATATATTTAATTTCTTTTAGAGACGGGACCCAGGAGTAGAGACAAGGCAGGCTTAAAACTTAGAAAGGTACAAGAAGAAATTTATTAATAACACAAAAAAAAAATATTCAGAATAAGACCCCTAGATTGTTTCCTCCTCCCCTTCATTCAACATTTCTTACCAACAAACATACAGAGAGTACTTCAGTCAGTGATACATTCAAATAATCAGTTCAGTTTACTTAAGAGAGAAAAGTCCTTTTTTGGTTATGGCTTAGGGGGCATCTTTTACCTTCACAATCCACATCCGCCTGGGAAAAAATATTGCAGATTATGATTTTTCCTCCCATTCTGTCTCAGTCCTTTCAGAGCTGTGCAATGGGTTATGTTACACACATGGGGTAGTACTTTTAAAGACAGGCTGCTGGAAAAAAAAAACCAAGATTCTCTTCATCTCCTTCACTATCAAATGTCTCTGTCTCTATTCCAGTCCCAAGACAGAGAGAGCTCCAATTCTCCAAGGCAAAAAGTCATCTCTTTCTCTATTAAATGTCTCTGTTCACATTTCAGTCCCAGAACAGAGCGCTATATTTCTCCAATGCAAAAATAAGGTTCTTCTTCTCAAGCATCCAAACCTCCCCAGGTATATTTCACAGTTTAAAGGAATTTTAGTAAAGTCACCATCCCCTTAGCCCACAAAAAGGTTTTCAGCTACTTATCAGTTCGCATCTTTTCAATCTCTTCCCACCAGGAACTTTATCTTCATTGTGCTGACTTCTGAAGTCTCCAGGCTTTATTCCTTCCCATTCAGGAGAGCTTAGAAAAAACCGAGGATCTTATCCAGGCATGAAGAAGTTACAATTGTATCCAGAACATGAAGAAACAGCATGGGCAGCTGGAGGCCTCTTCTCTCAGAACGAGGAGGGAAGGGGGAAGGGAGAGCCTTTGGTGGCTCCCCGATCCCCCCTGCTCGGCCATGTCATGTAAAGAGGGGAGCTCCGGGCAGCGGGGCCACGCGGTCAGGGAGGGGGGGCCGGGACCATGTGGCCGGGCCGGGCCCCCCGCAGAGCCGGGGCCGGGGTCCCAAGCTGGGCCCCCAGCAGAGCCGGGGTGCCGAGCTGGGCCCCCCGCAGAGCCGGGGCACCGGGCCGGACTCCAGGCCGAGCCCAGAGCCGGGCCGCAGCCCCCGGCCCGGGGGACCAGCACCCCCGGAGACCGGAAGCCGAAAGAGCCAGAACAAAGCTGATTCACTGTGATTTGTGAAAGCGAGCAAACTTTTCATTGGTTTCCCGAGCTGTCCATCACCAAATCAGCTCTCTGATTGGTGGCAGCAGCCCACAGAGGAAGCTCCCAGAACAGGAGAGCCCCTCCCACTACCCAGCTTCAGGGGGCCTGCTCGGAGGTGAATCCACCCCTCCCCCCAAGCACGTGAAACCAACACAAAAACAATGTGGATTTTACACCTGTTATATTTGTACAGTTGAACCTGTGAACAGGGTGGTATTGTAAGCAGAAATTAATTTTAAGATGACAGAAGCAATGTGGATCTTGGAAAGTGGAGAGTGCACTGAATAATTTCATGGTCTGAACTTAATCAATATGGTTGTTAACTAAAAGTTCCAGTTGCAGAACTTTTCTTCAGTTCCACTGTTTTTGGTGTTTACCCTTCAGTTACATTTATGCAAACTGACTGAAAGTAATGGAGTTTCACAAGTGACTCCAAAGGCAATACTTGGCCTGAAAAATCTTTATTATTGGTGATCCATGAATCAGATAGAAGACAAATAAGCTCCCAAATCCCAGGCCTAATTTAAGGACTGGCAGTCAGAAAAGCATTTCAATTGTAAACTGAATTAGTTTGATTGAGAAATTATGGTGGGGAAAAAAACCTATTGAAAGCAACAATACTATTTTTGTAGAGACTTTATAGAATAACCTTGCACTTTTAAAATTAATCCTGCTGCTTATTCCCTACTTGAAGAAAAAATGCTCCGTTTTGATATTACAATTGGTTGCCATAGAAATGATAATCAAGACCAAAAAATCCCCCACAGAATATTACGATTTCTGGTTAGGTATAATTTGAGGAATGCTTGCAAAACAAAGAATTTTCTCCCTTATAAGATTCATTTATAACAAATACAAAGAACAGGAATGTTATTTTTTTACATGCAAGTAGACAGTTATATAAATGAAGTTAAATAGTGTATTTTTTTGTTTTAAGAAATACAGCTCCATTTAATTGAAAAGAAAGAGTGATAGGGTAGCACATTGTTATTTAAGATCCTAACTGGGGAAAAAAAATTATAGAGTAAGTCTTAAAAGTTAGCACATACATACACAGAAAAACAACTCTCTCAAATACAAACATTTATGCCAAAAAATTCTTAATAAAACAGTCAAAAAAGACCCCACAAAGAACTTCTCCAAATCACTGTAGATGTGTTTACAACATGAACCATGAAAGTTGCAATTTTTTGAATTCTTCATGTCTTTGCCTTAAAAATGAGGATATGTAATTAAAATTTCTCACATAATTAGGTGTTTTTGGGTCTTAGTACACATTGTGAAGGAGAGAAAGAAGTTATGAAGATGATTTGGTCCATTTTATCATCTTGAATAATTGAATATTTAGATAAGATTGGTCATATTTACACAACCAGAGAATAGTGTGAGTTGGAAGGGGCACACAAAGGTCATTGAGTCTATCTCTGAAGTGAATGGTCCATACAGAAACCAAATCCATGGCCTTGGTATTAGCACCATGCTCTAACCAACTGAGCTACTCTCAGGGTCAGTGATGACTGTAACTGGCTAACAAAATTAGGTTTATACACTGTATATGGGTTAAACAGGGCTTTAAAAATATTATATACCCAGCATGTAAGTCAAGCAGAAACTGACGTGAAAAATGACTCTATTACCTATTTATTCTCTTGAAATAATAACGGATTTTCTGCAGATTTTCTATTCATTTCTGTAGGCTGTAAGAGCAATTTAAAAAATGGGAATAATCTAGAGAAATATACGTGAGTCAGGACATTCACTCACCCTTTGTAAACTCTCCAAACCTTAGGATGATATCATATCATCCGTGTTTTTTCATTGTCATGTGAGGTATGGGGTTTTTGGGAGAAATTGAAAGGCATTTTCACCCAGTCATACCTAGACTAATGAAGACAGTATTTTCACAGGTGAGTTTGGTTCCTCAAGCCTTGCAAATGAGATATATACTCTCTTCTCAAATATCCAGTATAATAATGTTCTTTGCTTGTAGTTTTTGGTATGGGTGTACATTTCTTTTCATTACATATTCTGTTCATTGTGCCAAAAATTATTATTTCTCATTTTTATTATAGTCCTTGAAATAATCTCTCTCTATTTCACTGTTATAATGATATCTCCCCTGGGTTAGTAACACTTTCTTTGTAGATTTCTAAGATGACAATGACAAGCTTTTGCAAAGCATATTTGAGATATATCCATTTTTCTCTCCTATTTTCACATTCTCATTAGAGGGTAATGCTGAAAGTTGTGTCACTGCTCTATTCATTTATTTATTTGCCCAACCTATCACTTGAGGGTTTGTTATGTAGTACTCACATCTTCACTAATAATTTCCCAGCTGAAATTGGAAAATTAAACATGTTAAAGAATTGATTCTTCATATGAGAAGACTAAAAAAAACAGACAAAAAAACCTAAATAAAACAATTGTCTCTGAGTGAGTACAGACCACAAAAACCAGTGAAAACAAACTACACTGTAAAAAATGTCCAATTATTTTCTGCCAAAGCAGTACTGGTGATTAGCTCCATAAATTCAGAAAAAAAAATGCTGCTGATGGATACAGATCATTACACACATTAGTGTAAGAGCCAGACAGTCTCCTAGAAAAAGATATTAGTTATGTAGTATATCTTCAGACAGCAGCAATGGTGGAGCTTTTCTTTTAGTGAGTAAGTAAAATTGTTATAAATTAGAGAAAGGGAATCACTCTAGGATTCTTTTTTTTCTCTTTTTAAGTGGCAAGCACAAAGAATGTTTACAAATGCAGTGAAAACTCATGTCAGAAGGCTAATAGCACCACTGGCATGCATAAAATTACTTCAGGACATGTAAAATTTCTAAACTATGAAAGTAAGAGCTAAATTCTAGATTTATTTTTCTTCCCTGAAAGAAAACAAGAAATTCTATTTAATTAATGATCTCTAAAACACACCTGTTAAGCAAAGCCTGATTTTGTGAAACCTGCATTAGATTTCATTAATAACATATTTCTTCTTGTCCCCTACTGTAACACTGTTCTGAAGACTGTATTCATACTTCATGGTCCAGCATGGTAAACTGAGAAGGCCTGAGATGAGTCAGGTTCTTACATTTGTACAGATGCAGTCTTCTCTGTGCATAGTGGTCAAAACTGACCAGAGAGAAGAGGTATTTTTATTTTGTTTGCAGTACAGTAGGTGAGTTATTAAGGAACAGTGATCAAAAAGATCTAATGGTCATCAAGAAAATTTTGGGTTAAACAGATTCATACTAATTCAGAAAAAAATGTCTTCTTGATTGTTGTATTTTGCATGTCTTAAATCTATGACCTGGTTCAAACTCACACTGACCTTCATGATCTGGTACAGAGCTGTTAAAACTAAAGATGTGAAAAGGAAATGAATAATTGAAAAACAGAAGATATGAAAGATAAATACAGGACAAGGTTTAAAAACTTTACAGTGGAACAAGGTAGGTTTAAATTACATACTGGGCAGAAATTATTCACTGTGAGGGTGGTGGGGCACTGGAACAGGCTGACCAGGGTAGTTGTGGTTGTCACATCCCTGGAAGTGTTCAGGTCAGGCTGGATGGTGAGCTGGGCAATCCAGTCCAGCAGAAGGTGTTCCTGCCCCTGGCAGGGGCATTTCAACTGGATGGTCCTGAAGGTCCCTTCCAAGACAAGGCATTCTATGTCTCTATGATTCCAAGAAAAGGCTTCTACAGAAAAGCAAATAAATTGCCTTCCTTTCAGCACATTAAGGAGAACACACAGATGGAATTGCAGAAAATAATTCATTTAAATACTTAAATCGCTAAAACTTTTTTCAGTCACCCAAAACCACCTTGCTTACAACATGTGATAATAAACAAGAAAAATAAAGCTTGATATTTCAAACTAAGAAATAAACTGGGCCTTGACAAAACTTTAAGAAGATGAACTGTTTTCACTTGAGTCTACTTTTAAGAAAAATGGTTCTCATAAATCCTTGTAGAATACTCATTCCTCAAAATTGCAGTGAAAATATTAAATATTTAACATTAGATGATGTAAGACAGGGATAATATGATAAAATATATCTCTATCACATTAAGAATAACTTTATTACAACAATGCTCTGTCTTTATTGATGTTCATCACTATAGTAACTAAAGCCTGTGCTGTAATTTGAGGTCCATTTAAGCGAGACCTTCCACTTATCTTATTTTGGGGGTTTTTTTGACTTTCATTTGCCCCCTTTTTAATGTGCCAACACAAACATTTTACCCAACTTAGACACAAGATATCTACCTGAAAATAACTTAGAAACTGTATTCTCTTGGATAAATCAATCTACTTAAACCAGCATCAAGCTGCAAAGGGCTCTGTGGAGGTCTATGTAAGTATAGGAAAGAGTTAGAAGAGAGATCTTTGGTAGCAGTGTTACCTTTCATGTACATCAACCCAGTACATCCTTCCCAAGACAGGCATGTTTTGAATTTTGGATTTACAGAAATTACCTTTGACCTATTGGTTAAACTCACAGCTAGACTTTTACATGGCAGTTGAATGGGATACAGTTGAATGAATTTCGTTGGAGCTGTGTTGATTTAAGTAAAATTCACAGATTAAGAATATACACAGAATTTTACATCTGAAAAGTGTAGGCCCAGGTTTTAAGTAGTTTTGTTCTGTTTTGTTTTTCCTTGGTTTGTTTTTTGTTGTGGCATTTTGTCCGTTAATTTGAGGCTGTTCCCAACTGCTTTATTCGTCTGACAAAGAATCCTCTGTTCAACAATTACTCAGAATCTCAGCTGTAATACTCCTAGACTAAAACTTTAACAAGTTGTGGAAATAATTAAATCCCTAGGAAAACAGAGATGACTTCGAAGCGCACTTTGATTTACAGCAATTTATCAGCCTTTAAACTCCAAAAATTTCTCTTTAAAACTCAAAACATTTTATATTAAATCCATATGTATTCTATAAGGACTGAGCACATAGAATCTATAAGACATTAAAATTTTCTACCTCAACTTTTACATTTTAAACATGTGCTTGTAAGAATGATTTTAACACACTGTAATTTTCCTTTTATTTTGAACTGCAGATTGAACCTGAGGTTCTGTATCCAAACATGAAGTTCTGTGGGCCTGTATCAGTTTTGATGTGTTACCATAGAAACTGGAAAGAAAGAGAAGGAGAATACTTTTGTAGCTTTGCCACAGAGAGTTACATCCTCATCCTCTTCGGAGAAAGAAATCAGTGACTGAATGACAAAAATGTATTTTTAGAGCTAGGCTGTAGTACAACATTATGGGCAAGATGGAAGGTATTAATGATTTATGCTGGATTTGCATTAAGGGCTTCTGTTTTTATACCAAGACCATGAATGTCACTGATAATGGGAGTTCAAGCTGTCTGAAATTTTTATCAACCTACCTCCACAGCACAAATGGGGCATGAGAGTGAAAGATGAACCTATGAAATTGTGCTGCATGATGAGACATCAGAAAGCTGCCAGTTATGTAAAGAATCAAATATTAATCTTCTTGTTACTCTCTTCTTACAGTGACTTTTTGTCCAGATCAATGTGGATTAAAATTAAAACAGAGATGAAAAGCTTTGCATAAGGTCCAAAGGCTATTTGACAAATAAGTGTGTCAAAAAAACCCCACAATTTTAATAAAAAATAAAAATTTTCTGGATCCTAAATAGAGCTTAGAAATAAAAAATTATCAGGGATTTATTAGTGTTTCAGGCTAACAAGTGTTAAAAACAAAACAAAACAAAACAAAACAACCAACCAACAAAAAAATACCCACAAACAAAAAAGACCCAAAGCATTTTACAAATGAGCAGAAATTTGACAATGATACTATGTGTCAACTGTTACTACTCGCATTGGACATATTTGGCAATACTTTACAAAGAACATAGTGTGGGGTTCATAAAATGCTTAAGTAGGTGAATGCTCTAACCACTGTTTTATATATGCTATATGTGTTTACCTGGTATATTTTAGAAAGATACCCTAACTTCATTTTGAACTGACTATTACATATTTATTGAGAAAAAACAAGTTAATTTATATCAAAACTCTATATATTTGCTGAGACTTAGTGGGACCTTTTAGTCAGCAGGTTGCACAGGAAACAGATTTTATCCCTTCATTAGAAACCTTCCAAATAGAGGGACAGATGCATTTCATTTTTCCTTTCTCTTTTTCTAAAGATAAGAAGAAATGCAATTATATTGTTAAAATGAAGTGAAGAAAAACAGATCTGCCAAATCCCCTTTATTTGTTCCATCTAAACTTAAGAAATTATCATGTGATTAGAAATCACCATGTACTAACTGAAGATTCAGGCCCTCTGTCTTCTGCTACGGGATTAAACTTTTTTAAAAGATCCAGGAAAAATTGCAGTGTTGAAGTGCTGCATGTGATGAATTGAGACCTGTGGCTGTGATCTATGAAGTGAAAACAAGTGCCAGAAAAGGGCACTTAACCCTGCATGTGTGTATTAAACAGGAGCCTTTTTTGGTGGTTTTTTGTTTTGTTTTTTGTTTTGTTTGGTCTTTCACTAGGCTTCTATAGCACTTGCAATTCTGACATGCCCAGAAAATGCAACACAGTGGTTTCCCCATTCTTTGATTCATATGATTGGAAACAGAATGTAACTGTGGTGGTAAACCATATAAAGGAACCCCTTTTTTTTTTTTTTTTTATGGAAGCTCTACAGTTATATGACCTTCATTATGGGATCTGATAGCAGAAGCAGGTAAGGCTCATGTCACTGACATGAGAACCATTCCCCTTCCAAAAGTACAACTCAGATGAGAAAGGAATCTCTCATCTTTAAATGCCAATTTTTAAAATCAAGATAAGTCCTTATAAATCCATTTTTATTTGTGGGATTCCTGAATCTGACTTTGGCAGATTCTTTTCTGACATTTGAGATACTGAATCTTCTTTTGGGACTGAAAACTCTTGAGAAACTCTGTATTCTTTCAACAAGCAAAGCACTCAGAAGCAGGAACAGAAATTATCTCTGAAATATTTCAGTCTTGTTAGGTGCATGTATATGTGTTCATATTTTACAGGTTTGATCTGCAGTATCATTAAGTGTTACAGTTCTTATTCAAGGCTTGAGTGATTGGAATCAAAGTTCCAACTCTATTACTGTCATCACTAAAACTTTGCCTTTTACAAGTCAGGATTGTTTTTATGTAAGCATTAAAACATATCTTCGAAGTGCTTACCAGAGATAACTTGTCAGTCAATTATGTGCAATGTTTAATTATTTTCAATTACTATGCTACTAGGATAAATTTAAATATTCATGATGAGAATGTGGGTTGATACTAGAGAAGAAAAAAAAATGAAAGTAAATAACTATTGTCTTGGTTTGAAGGACAGGTATCTGCCAATAAAGGCAGAAATGGGGAATGTAAACCCCCTCCCTCCAAATTATTATAGTTTTGAAATTAAGGGGCTCTCAGGCAAAGATATGGGAATTAGGAATAACAATTCTTTACTAGGAAATTTAAAATGGAAATACAGTATAACAAAGAACAGTCCTAGCCCTGACAGAGTCAGAATCCAACCTGACACCCTGTCAGTCAGTCAGGGTGTTGATCCCATTAAATGGTGGCTGCATCCTCCTGCAGTGGCAGATGTGGTTCAGCTGGAGCAGTGCTCCTGTAGAAGGTGCAGTTTTCCTCTGAAGGTCCAGGGATGATGTAAAAAGGTCCGGCTTTTCCTCTGGAATGCAATGGAAAGAAAAGTAACTTGCTGTCCAAAATCTCAGTTTTTATCTAGGTAGGAAAGTCTTGGTTCCGCCCCCTGGCTGGAGCATCTCCCAATGGGATGATGTCATTTATCAGTCATACAGTGGGACTGAATGGCCCAGCAGCAGATGATATC
Organism: Oenanthe melanoleuca; assembly: GCF_029582105.1. NCBI lineage: Eukaryota > Metazoa > Chordata > Aves > Passeriformes > Muscicapidae > Oenanthe > Oenanthe melanoleuca. Next base: position 40,294,340 of record NC_079336.1, read on the forward strand.
TTCCTGGAGGGAGGATGGGTTGTGGAAAAGATAAAGATGATTGCCCCATCTTGTCTTAAAGATGGCCTATTAGCAGATAGTATGTGGCACTGAGGTAAGGAATTACTACCCCACCCGGTCTTAACAGACGGTGATAGAATACACATTTCTGGCCACATCAACACAACACATTATTTACCTGCTATAATTTTGCAGGTGGAATTATGTCAGACTAAGTATGAGCAAGTTTCTGTGTAGCAGAAGATAAACTAAGACACTTAAGAAATATCCTATGAAAAAATTTAATTGACTGCTTTGGCACGTGTAAAATTGACAAGACACTTGAAGTAATATTTAATAATAAAAATGATCTGTGTATTCCCATTAGTTATATGTGTTATCCATCAATGTGGGCAATATTTATCAGAAAAAAAATTTAATTTAGGATGATACAAAGTGGTCCCAGTGGAAACAGAGACGTTGAAAATATTATTAAGCTATTGAAAACTGTTCAAGTACTAAATTTAAGGATGTAAAAAATATAAAAAAAACAATGATGGCTGCTGTTCAAAATAGAATCTAGTGTCCAATACTGTTGCTGTTCTTACCTTCAGCTTTCACATAAAGACAACAATCTTACAGTTCTAAATTGTTCAGGTAAATTACCTAGATATTCTAAAATTCTCCCCCTCCATTTTCAAGGCAAACAATTTTTCCAAATTATATGAATTGATCTAATTTACTGAGCTGATATCAATTTCCATTACCATGAGAGAGTGCAGAAACATTCAGACACTTTTGAGATTACAGAAGGGCTGTACTGCCTTCCCCATTTGAATCAGGAGACAATATTCTTCTGAGTAGACAGCATTTGGTCAGAGAAACATCTTGAAATTTTAGTGATCAAAGCACTTATTCCTGAATAAAAATAATACTTTGAAGAAAATAATTTTATCCATCCATAAAATCCATGCTGGGTGTAAATAATATGCTACATCACATAAGTTCTCCTTATGCTTTACTGAACAAAGTGAGGATTTTCAGTGAAAGAAAGTTCTACACATAAAAATCTTTTTTCTTATGCAATTCAACTTTATTGGAGGTGGACATAAAATTATTCCATATTTTTGTATAGGTATTATGGTACCACATTCACTAAGGATCTCTTGTATCCTTGGTAATACCATAACAATCATTCTAAAATGCAATATGAATACTTCAAATTGCAGGTTTTTAGGAGTTACAGGAAAATTTCAGGTTAGGCAATTTGATCCTAAAAGAGTTACATTTGTTTCATACAGAATGCAAAATCATTAATTGAGCACTCAGTAAAAGGGGTAGGCAATAGTAATTTTGACACATATTTTTAAATTGATGTAAAACAAAAGGTTTTGGTATAAATTGTATACAAAGCATCCATAAAATGTCATTAATGCAGATAGATTTTTTTCCTTAATATTGGCAGTATTCATTAATATTTTAGGTAAGTAATAAACATCAAACAAATTGTTGCTTAAAAGAAAAATTCCCAGGTTGCATTTTCTCCTATGTATACACCTATTAATCCTAAGAAAATAGCTGTTTGAATAAATGGCCCAATATATGCAATTGAACATTTTATTGTGGGGAAAAAAAACCATAAAAAATCAGCAATGCAAGGTTCAGGCAGGTCTGCTTCAGTTATTTGACATACTGAAAAATACAGAGCAAAGCTGCTCCAACAGTGGCAAAAGTTAAGACACAACTAAAATACATTTGCAGATGAGAAAGGAAAAGATAGGTGAATTTTATCTTGTTCAGTTGTGTTTTCTTTTTAAACAGTTATTAGCCTGGAATATTAGTGACTTTAGGGTTTTTCAACCAGTGCTAACAGATGGCTAAATCAGTGATGAACCACTGAGGGGGCTGAAGAGTTGATAAGGGAGACTGACTGAGAGAATGTATCCTCAAATTGGCAGAATGCCCAGTAAATCAGTGACCCATCACTTGTGGTAAGTCTTTGAAATATTAAGTGGACATATACATTCAGAGCAGTGGGGATGGAAAGAAGGGGGCAAGAAAGCTTACATAGCTGATTTCTCTTTTTTTTTTTCCAGAAAGTTTTCAGATAGAAAACTTCTTTTCTGTGGTTATAATGTAAGATTACTTCAATGATCTGAGAGGTAAGAGAGTGGCATTGCTGGTTTTCTTTACCCACTTTGGTGGAGCATTTGAAAAAAATTATCTGTCGAAAATGTATTCAATTTTAAGTTAAAGGCCTTGAAGAATATAAAGAAGTTTAATTTTCCATTGTAGATTAAATGCAGCCTGAGTCCATAGGACTTTAAAATTATGAGCTATAATGTTCTTTCTCTGGCACTGGAAACTTCCACCAATTCTCTTTTTGCTTTTCTCTTTTTGCATTTCTCTTTTCTCTTTCTATTTGCTGTTTTCTGCAGCCACTCTACTAATACAAATCAATTTTCTGAATAGAATCACCCAAGACAGCATATTTATAAATCACCAATGCTGAGTGCTCTTGGCTAATATTGTCCAAGCAGACAGATGCACATTGTCTCATACCTCAGCATTTCAGGAATGTGTTTTAGAAAAGCAATAGCTCATACCTATACTGTTATCTAAAGTCACATATTTTCCATAATGCAGTTAATAATTTTTCCCTTTGGTTATTTGGTTGGTATAATTAATGTGTTGGGTTTCCGTGGCAAGGTCTTTATAGTGGGGGGGTCTGAAAAAGTGCCTGCTGTGAGAGGACACAAGAAGTTGTACCCATGTCAGGCAGAGCCAGCTTTAGACAGCTTCAGCAGAGACCAGTTGCTGGCCAAAAGCTGAGCCATTCAAAAAGGATAAAAGGTGTTGCAGAACAGCAGCTGAGATAGAGGAGGTAGAAAATGTGAGAGAAATTATTTAGAAGACCCTGTGGTCAGTGAAGAAGGAGAGGCAGAAATCCTCCAGCTGCTGAAGCATAAATTTCTCTTCATCCTTGTGATGGCCAAGGTGAGACAGCTGTTCCCCTGAAGTTCATGGAGAGCCAAGGTGGAACAGATTTTCACCTGCAGTCCATAAGGGACCTCATGCTGGAGCAGAGGAATGTGCCCTGAGGCAAGCTGCAGCGTGAGAAGGGCCCCATGGACCAGAATCCTCTCAGATCCTCTGAGAATCACTGGAGCAGTCTATTGCCAAAGGAATCCACCCTGTGTAGAGGACCCATGCTGGAGCAATTTGTGCAGTGCAGTCCATTGGGAGAGCCCATAAAGTTAATGAAGGAATGTCTTCCATAGGAGGACTCCATGCTGCAGCTGAGTAAGAGTGTGAGGAAGAAGCAGCATCTAGTCTTTATTCTCATTCTCTCATAGCTGCTATGTGTCCTCAAATGTTCTGTCACCAAGTGTGTAGGGGATTGATCTAGACCCTTACATCTGGAACTCACTTAGCAAAAAGTTAGTATTTATTTTTCATAAAGATTCGCAATATATTTTCAGTTTTGTATACAATTATTTCCTGGCTTCTTCCTTCTTCCAAACTTTAATGCATCAATAACTCTTGTGATGTGGAAAGAGAAGAATCAAGTAGTATATTTGAAAAGATACTTAAAAAAAAAACAACCTCATGTTATTGCATTAGATTATCTCAAATTTTACCCAATTATAACAAGTACTTAAACTTTTCAAGTTAATCATTTAAATTAATTTGCTTTCACATAATTATTCATCTGAATTGTTTAGGCACCATTTTCTTTCATGACTGCTTTTGAGTAGGGAACCTGAAATAATACAGTGTGGTTCAGGAAATTCACTATAGGCTTGAGAATATTATAATACTCTTGAAATGGGTGTCTTTCCCCTAGGCATACATTTATTAGGAATTTACTTATGACAAAATTACATCTTTTTTGATTGATTGTTGGGAATATTAATGACTACTGAGTTTCTGACAAAAAAATGTCATCTGTCAAAAAGGAAATGAATGCTTAAATACATTTGGTTTTGTTTCCAACTGCTTTTTCTTAGTTTGCATTAGATCTGTATTTCAGAGCAAAATACTAGTACTAGTCAAGTACTAGTAAAAAGGAAATATGATTTCATATTACCCACAATACACTACATATTACAAAAGTGCAAAGTAGATTGTCACAGAAACCAGAGCTTGTTTTGATAATTTGACTTCTAAATTATATAGAACATTGTTTATTTGTATTCAGAAATGCAGATATTATAATGCAATTAATTAAATCGATCTACTCAATGGAAGAAGTAAGTATGCCATTGGAAACAAAGTAAATATAATTGATTTGTAAATATTATTTGATTCACCATAATGACCAAATTTGTTGGTTTTAGCCCACAAGATGTTTTCATTCGTTTTCTTTATGTAATCAAAAGGAATGTTCAATGAAAAAAATATTTCTTCAGTAGTAATTCAGAGCAAATAAAAGTTTGAGTGACCAATGACTTGGAAAATAGTACTATCTGTAACTATGCCAATATGTAAAAAATGTATGTTTATATATGGGTGTGTGTATGTAAAGTTTTTCTCAATTATAGTTTTTTCTTTCATTTCACATTCTTTATCAACATTCTTTTGTAATGAATACTTTAGAAGGACTAATTTGCTTGTAGAATTGTTTATTCTACAATACTTTGTAGAAATAATTATTGATAATGACCCAGGTTATTACAAAACTAAATAAAAAGTACATAATATCACTAAAATACATGTTAAAATGAAATTGTTTTCATCAAAAGAGAAGGATTTTTAATCACTTAATTTAAGTTATTTGAGGAAAATATTGGTAAGAAAAACACTACCTTCAATATCTTTATGGTACCACCTTCAGAGAGATCAATGATTACACTGCAAAAGTTTGATTCTTTGTATTGGCAAGTACAAGTACACCATTATGTCAAAAATGATATTGTCATCTTTCTTTTAGAAAGAGATAACTGAAACATAATTGGTAATATTCACAATCCAATGATAAAACCTGTCATTTAGACTGGGTAGGCAGGTAAGTAGAAAGAAGTGTAACAGAAGTGTTTACAGAAGAAAAGAAAAATACCCTACCCTAGTGTCTCAGCATTTGGACATACAGAATTAATCTTACTTTTAATTTTGATTTAAAAATTAATTTAATTCAATAAAGTCTTAGTTATTCTAATGGTTCTTTAAGACTTACACATGCAATTGCATTTTCTCTGGGCAACTATGAGCAGGGCTGCAAAATCTTGGTTTTGCAGCTTGCGTGGAATTTTAGAGTGTGGATTTCATGTGGATTCCATACAACATTATCAAGAATATTTGACAGGATTTCTATACATAAGGAATCCTATAAAGCAATTCATGCACAAGTTATTTTGTCAAATGACAGGTTAATAGTTTCAAAATTACTTCTTAGAAATAATAAATACTAACTTTTCAAGAGCAATTAAGAGATGAAGTTCTGCAGTCGTTGCTCCTTCTACCACAATAAAGGAAGATGTGTCAGTTTCCTCCTCTTAGCATGTAGCTCCACCACGCTGTTGCCAAAATATAGACATAAATATATGCAAATTGCAGCACTTCATGGACATGAATAGCATGAATAAGGTTAAGAGTTGTCCAGTGGTTCTAAATCCAAAGAACATCAATTGCTTGCACAATTTCAAGATAAGACTTTGCAAGGTTTATGAAAATATGTTCTTAGGTGCTCTAAGTAGAGAAAAAATGTATATTTTTGCTTTAGCATTATCTTTTTATTGAGATTGCAATTGCTATCAGGAATTGGCAGTGTCCAAGGTATTTATAATAGATGTAAGTAACACAAATTTTAAAGTTGCTTATATATTTGTCAAAATATAATACCATGAAAGAAAAGTAAATCATATAAGTTAAAAGAAGCCATACATAAATCAGAAAAGTAATTTTTATTAACAATGGAAAAAAGAAAGACCAAAGGAAAAAGGAAATTGTATTACAGTTCGGTGTAGCTCTTCTGTATCTCTCCCAGTTCAGTGCTCTGAAAGCAACACTGAAAGTCAATTTAGCAATTTAAAGATACTGGATTTTATCTTTCTGGAGGAACAGATAATGCTATATTCCTCTTTAGAAGGAGAGAAATTATTTTCTAGACTGGAGCACTATTTTTATATTTTTTAAATAGAACACAAATTGCTAGTTTCCTTTAATGTAAGAATAAAAGTCTAGTGTTTTGTTAAACCTTGAGTTGCCAATTGATTTAGCATATATTCTAAAAATTTTAAGTATTCAATAGATTTATTACTGTCCTCCCGATCCAAAAAGTTATGAAGACTGAAAAATACACCAAAAAATAAGAAAATGTTCTCCATTGAAAATGCATTAAGAGTATGACCTTGATTTGGATTCCTTTTGCTGTTAATGAGTGACAAGGTGCTCAGTGAAGGAAAACTGTGCTTCTCTTAAATGTAAAGAGAAAAGGGGGCTACCTAAATGCACAGGTAGTGAGTGTCCTTGGAGGATGAGATGGAGGGTCGTATTTCTGTAATTTAATAGTCGAAATAATGCTAATATCAATTAAGCATCTGTTCACAGTAGAAATCAGGCAATCTATAACACAGCAATTTTCCATGCCTGCTTCCATCTACTCCCTGACAGAGAACAGGGTACTTCTATTTTTGGATTTTAAGGCCAACATCTGGTGTGGATGCTGGAAATTTCGCTGGCTTTTTAATTTCATCCATATTGAACAGTAGCTGAAATGATATATCTGCAGCAATGCAAATGATACTTTGGCATGTGTAAATCTGACAATGCAGTGTTTCCTAGAATATCCCAGGTATGGAGATATTTTCTTCCAGTTCTTCAATTCTCAAGCACATTTTCCTATTTGCAGTATGGAGTTCAAGAATGTGTTTGAAAAGGTTTTTTGATTGAAACACAGAAACAGTCTGTAATTTCCCTTTGCTCTTCATGGTTTTTTTGGAGGGCACTGAGAGAGCTCTAAATTCACTCCAGTGAATCTTCACATATGGTATCACTGTGGATGACTCTTCACACTATTCATGTGTGAACTGCTTTTCTAATTTTGGATCAGCCTGTCCATCAATGGTGCTAATAGGCCTGCATCTATTGCCTCTATGATTAATCATTCTAATTGTTTGAAAGTTCTCATTGGTGCAAATTTAAATTTGTCCAACTGCAGTTTCCAGCTCTTTGCTTAGGTTGTGTTTTCCTTTGTTAGAGTATAATTCTTCTCATGCACATGATTTGAGATGAGTCAAAAATGTTTTAAACTTAACTGAATTTCTTCAGAATCCATTACAAAGTAGTAACAAAAATACTTGAAGGGAAAAGAGAAAAACCTTCTTAAATAGTTCTTTGGTGTATACTTACCACTACATCTATACTCATGTAAGTGCAGGCAGAAAAAAAATTTGCCAGCCTCAGAGATGTATCTGCTTCTCGAGTAAAGAAAAAAGAAAAATTAATAGCTTCTGAGAACAATCAGAATCAGAAATGAAGGACATGCCGAACTTCTCTGTAGCTAGCAAAGCTGAATATGTCAAGACAATATCTGTCATCCACCTTTACTGTCCTCAGACATAGGAACAATGCCCCTAACCTGGCTTTGAAGAAAGTGAAATGTAAGTACTAAAGACTTTGGAAACAATAGATTGTCTTCTCTATTAATGTCTTCAGTTAGAAAACTGATCCCAGGAAAAAAAACAGGGTAATCTCACTGCATTAATCTATTTTCTGTATTGCTCAGTTTAATTGAGCATTTTGATTTTAGCAGGATATGTGTTATTTAAAACAGGCACACCATTCCTCTTTATACTGTTTAATAACTTGGATCAAAGATTATGCAATTAGATAAATAATAAATTCTTCTAAATATGAGAAATTATTTGTTTTACTGAGAATAAGATGCACACACATGCACACACCCCTCTCTCCCACATACACACACACATAAAAAAAAAAGGGAACATCAGTGTTACATGAAGGAAGTTCATCATTGTCTGACATATGAGAACAGGATTATAGAATGGTTGAGGTTGGAGGTGATCTCTGGGTGTTGTCTGATTCAATCCCCTCTTCTCAAGCAGGGCTCCTAGAGCAAGCTGCCCAGGATAATGTTCAAACAGCTTTTGAATATTTCCATGGATGGAGACTCCACAGTCTCTCTTTGCTACACACACATGATCACAGTTTTTCAATTTGTTTTTTTCTGAAGTATGTGCTTTCATTTGGGTGAAGCTGAAAAGTGGAAAGAAGAAATTAGAAAACAGAAGTCATATAAAATTAGGGACTTCAATATAGTAATCAATAAAATAAGGATTTGATTTATTCTGATTGGGTTTTATTATTTTTTTGTTGTTGTTGCCATTCTAAAAGTGGTATTTCTTTTCCCTAATATCCAGATTATGAAGGCTAAGAGTAAAAATAAGTGGATACATATACATATACATATACATATACATATACATATACATATACATATACATATACATATACATATACATATACATATATATGCATTTTAAGAGAAATAAAAATAAACTGAATGTGCCCACATAGTTAAGCTTCTTGCTTCCCTTCAGTGAAAATCTCTTTAAACAGATGTTTAAATGGTATTTCCATCTGCTCTGAACTGTGACACTGTGGGAAGAAACTGAACAGTTACATGGACCAAATTCTTTTACAGGTTGTAATTCTACAAAGAACATATAAAGCAAAATACATTACACTAAAAATCAGAGGAAATTATTTATGTTTATATATTAGGAGTCTGAAAAAGATTAGAGAAACATTCTTCATATGTTCATTTTAAAATAAAATGGAGTTGTGTCACCCAATGAAATGACAGGAAGTCAACTCAGCATAACATAGACTACATTAACTTTAGGGTATAAATTCAACCTTTTTCAGAAGCAACCTAGGAGATGAATTTTCATTTCACACATGAGTCTTATTATCAGATAAAAATATGTAAGCAAATCTAATGTTTTCTTGATCTTCATATTTGATTGGCTTCCAGAATCAGAATTGTTTGCTGAAACAAGATCCTCAGAGAAGAGAGAAGAAATAAGGACCTGAAGAAAGAACAGTAGGAATTTCTTTAATCATTAATTCCATACCTTCTATCATACAAGTCTTCACAGATTATTAAGACTTGTCCTCAGAGATCTTTATGTTTACATGGTATTTCTTTTTAGAGTGTCATCTTACTGAGTTCACTAATAATTTAAGACAGAAGTACATGATAGCTGTTTTGGGAATAACTATTTTATTATTTTTTCTGTTACAGTATCAAGTGTGTTAATTGAGATGAGATCTCCAATGCACAGAAACTATTCAAAAGCATTATTCATTCTTTGAAATAGTACCAAGTCTCTTTTAATTTGAAAGGAGACAGGGGAATGGAAGATTAATGGAAAAAATAAAGAATTGTCTAAATGCCAGACAATACCTTGCATTTAAACATTTGAAAACATTTAAGCATTTAAACATTTGAAAACATTTAAGCATTTAAACATTTAAATAATTTAATCACTGAAGAAGTCACACTAGTGGTAAGAAACCCATATCCATACTTGTCCCTGACTCACATCTCCTGTCACCCTGAAATGTGTTATCTGCACAGATGGACTTTTTGGGAAGAAGCTCCACTTAACCTTCCCAACAGCAAATGTGAAAAGAAAGATATGTTGTTCTTTGGGTTTGATCACAGCCTTTTAGGATTCCAGAGATTTTTCATTTTTTTTCTGAAGTGGTTTATGTATTCTATTTTTTGAATGGGTAAAATTCTATTCTGCTAAAGACTAGTTTAATCAATAGCATTATAGTTGTTTCTCTGGCAATCATATTTGAAGGAAAAATTGGTTTTGATAATTTTGCAAGAAAACTGATCACTGATTACAACTTTGTAATGGATCAGGTCTTCCAGAAGTAAAGGGACACCCCCCAAGACTTATAAATGCTAAATAAGGCAATGACGTTGAAATAGTGAAACTAAGGTACTTGGTCTGAGTCTCAAAACAAGGAATTCTAAATCTGACCAGAGAGATCCAACAAATTTAGGTGCTTTGTGACAGCAGCAGTTAAGCAAGTAGTAGAGGACAGGCTTTGCAGCAAGTGTATATTTCTGTGTCTTGAAAGTTCTTTTTGAGTTCATTTAGTTGAAAGTCTAATGCTGTATCAATATTAGAAATGAAATCTGATGAAGAGTCGAAAATAGAATTTTCAGTGTTCTTGTCCCTTTATAGTGTTTAATTCCTGAGCATGTTCTGCTTCAAGAGACAACAGTAAGTCAGAGAATGAAAGTGGAAGAAACGGGAAAAAATTGAGGACACTAGTTAGAGAAGGAGCTAGAAGAACAGAGTAGTGTTTTTTAGTACGACTCACTTTTCAGAGCTTAGCTAACCATTTATGCAACAACTCTTCCAGTCATTGCATGTACAAAGAATCCTGTACAGCATAAATAAAAGAGAATCCTTACTAAAATAAATAAAATAAATAAAATCTGTTCTAGGTATAAACTATATCTCAGCATAATCTCCTAATAAGACAAGTAAGAAGACAATTCATTTAGTTGGTTGTTCAGCCATGTGGGAATTGGACTAGATCGTCCTTGTGGCTCCCTTTCAACTCAGCATATTTTGTGATACTGTGATATTTTAACAGGAAAAAAAAAATTCTGGGCCATCCTTGCTTCATGCTCTAAGTTAAGAAGTTATGTAATATAAGTCAGCATGGTTCATATGCAGCCAGCAGATCAAATATGGCCCATGGACTTTTCCATTCTTCTGGCTGCTTCTTCTGTAGGAAACTAAGCAGAATTTTTCAAGCAAGGGCCAATAGAAAAAACTGATTTTCTTGTATGTGCTAGCAGCCAAAATTAGAAAACTAGACAGTTATACATGCTGCATATGGAAATGAAAGTTATCGATGTCTATGAGACAGTCTTGCTTCCTCAGGGGACGTCCTCCACCACTTGCTGCTCTATAATGAGAGATAGCCCAAAGTTGGTTCATAAAACTGCATCCTCTCTCTGCAGTTTATAAGGCTGGGTCTTGCTGACATAAAAATACATCTGAGTTGTGAGCAAAATGACGAAAAACCTCTCTATAGCCCTTTCAGCCCTTCTTCATTAAAGGACAGGTTTTGTGATTTAATCCCAGTAGGAGGGCAAGTATCACACAGATCCTTGTCCACTCCCCTGCAGTGCAATGTGGGGGAAGAATAAAAGTGAGAAAAACCATGGGGTGAGGTCATGACAGCTTGACAGGTAAAGAAAAACCTGTGCTCACAAGCCAAGCACAATGAGGAATTCATTCATCCCTTCCCATCAACAGGCAGGTGTTAAGACATCATTAGAAAGGACTCATCACATGCAACTGTTACTTGGGACGACAAATTACATCCTTTTCTTCTTTGTTCCCCCAGAATTTTTGCTGAGCTTGATGCCATATGGTCCAGGATATCCTTTTGTACAGCAGTCCCAGCTGTTTCTACTCCCAACTTCCTTTATACCCCCAACCAACTTGCTAGTGAAGCAGCATGAAAAACAGAAAAGGCCTTGATGTTGTATTAGAGCTGTTCAGCAACAATTAAAACATTATCAACTCTGATTTAATCAACAGTACAAAACCACATGAGCTACTTTGAAGAAAATTAAATCTAACCCAGTCAAATGCAGAATAACAGGCCATGGGATCTCAGCTTTCATGAAAAAGGATGTCAAGTTGCTAGCAGTATTCAGGACATCAGTGACACCTCACCTTTTCTCTGCTTGTCTATGATAAAGATCTTTTGTTCTAGGGGAGAAATAGTACTTTTTTAGGCAATTGTACTTTACTTAGCAGAATATATTTAGAATCTGAGCAGATGTTTAGAATTAATGTATACTTTACAGAACACTGTTTTGAAGATTTTTTGTTTTAAGGTAGCCACTGCAAACATTATAAAGAACTCTTGTATGAACTGGAACATTTCTCAAACAGAGATACAAATGTTTACCATTAATTTTTTACCATTAGTATTTTCTATGCTGATGTTCCACAACTAATCCTGGTTCCTGTCCTTAACATTCTACCTCTGTATTAAAGCAGGAACCAAGCACAGAGCTGACAACTCCCTGTTCCACCCCTTCACTAGAGAGGAATCGTGCACATCCAAAACGGAGATCAGACCAAGAAGATCAGATCAACTGAGAATGGACTTTCCACATGACTTAAAACTAGACCAAGAGACACTTCAGATTCAGTTTTCATGAGAGATGATTTGACTTAACAGTTGTAACTGAATTTTGTTTCTGCAGGTGTGAAATGATTTGGACAGAGGTCAAAGACGAAGTCTCACGACCTGAACAATCCATATGGTCAGTTATTGCTGATGCTGTTGTGAAAAACCAAATCAAAGTCAAACATGATTAACAACAGGTAAAGTGAAAGGCAGATTGTTGTCCATTTTAGCCTTCACAGTTTCCTCTCTGTGAACAGTAGCATCTAAATCACACTCTTTGAGAGTCGTCATCAGGGGCACGAGCCTAAAATTGTAAAGTCATATTTCCTTTCCATTGTTCTTACTTCAACTAAAAAAACAGAGAGGAGAGGAGAGGAGAGGAGAGGAGAGGAGAGGAGAGGAGAGGAGAGGAGAGGAGAGGAGAGGAGAGGAGAGGAGAGGAGAGGAGAGGAGAGGAGAGGAGAGGAGAGGAGAGGAGAGGAGAGGAGAGGAGAGGAGAGGAGAGGAGAGGAGAGGAGAGGAGAGGAGAGGAGAGGAGAGGAGAGGAGAGGAGAGGAGTAGATATAAAGGTAACAAATTACTTTCTGTTCAGCACAGCTACTAAGCATGCACCTCAAACTGGACATGTGTGGCCCATGGGATATAATTAAAATGCAATTACTATACAGATGCATTATTAGATGTCAATGTTAATCGACTGTACAAAGAATTTCTAATGATCTGCTGTGTGTACTGTAGTAATAAGTCTAAGTGGACAATAATTTAAATTCTGTGATGGTTGAATATGGTGAGTAAAATAAACACCTACATCTCTGCATCTAGAAGTGAAAGCAAAAGTCCTTTCAATCAAAAAGCCTTTTGATTATCAGATGGGATGAGCTAAGCAGCATCCTGGTTTTGTCTAGGATAGAATTAATTATTTTTAGTACCTGGTACAGTGCAGAGTTTTTATACAGTGAGAATCATGTTGAAAATACACTGATGTTTTTGTTGATACTAAGTAGTGCTCACCCTAAGTCAAGAACTCTCGAGTTTCTCCTGTTGTGCCAGTGAAGAGGTGCACAAAATGCTTGGAGAGGACATGCCTGGGACAGCTGACCTCAGCTGACATCTCTGCCATCCAGCACATGATTCTATAAAGCTAGGGGAAGGGAGAAAGGGAGAGTATTCATAGGGATGTCGTTTTTCTTCCTGTCACCCTTACAGCTTTACATGTGATGGATCCCTGTTTTTCTGGGAATAGCTTGCCCATGAGATCTGGAGGATTAATTCCTTATTTTGCTTTTTTTACAAGCATATATTTTGCTTTAGCTGTTAAACTGTCTTTATCTTAACCCACAAGTTTTTTTTTACTTCTCCCTTTCAATTCTCTTATCCCATTGGTCAGGGAGTGACCAAGCAGTTGAATGGTACTTGATTGTTGGCTGGGATTAAGCCCAAAGGAAAAGGCCTAAACACTACTGTGATGAGCAAACCCACATAAATAAATAAATCTCATATGTATATATGTTATGCAGACTACCAAGAATCTACTTCTGGTATCCATGTTAAGCAATGAAGTGAAAGAGAATAGCTCCAGAATATCTGGTCATCTCATGCTAATATTGAATCCTTTGAATTCCTGTAAATTATCAGCATTCAGAACTCTGTCTGTGTCCTGCAAAAATCCAAAAAGGAGTTGGGGTCTAGAGGAATACTAAGCATGGTGGCATCAATCAAAATTAGCAAAATACTTTCAATTGATATTTGGTCCATGAATATCTGTATGTTGTGACATCCATAAGATTTTAGAAAGCCATTTTTTATCTCAGTTTCTTCAAAACAAACATTTGAACTTTCATTTTCCAAGGCTAATTTCTACACTAATTTGCTTTAGTATATTTTATTTGACTTGGACTTGATTTTGATTTCTGCTGGTCTTTGTTAGAATGCTTGCCAAGGGAAGCTTCACAGATGAACAGGTAAAGACAAAAGATTGATGCAATTGTCAATATCTTGGCTGAAATATAAAAACTAAGAAAAAGTGTTAACTAAAATTAGGGAAATTATTCACACTTTGTCTGAAACATCTCAGAACAGGTACTTATAATCACATCTAATTGTGGCAGCCTATAAGAGTATGGATGGGTTAAAATTTTTGAATGTCATCTTTCTGCCTCAATCTAAATTATTTCTGATTTATCTGCAATAATTTCTGCATTTTTGTGGAAATTAATATATTTGTTTACAATCAAAATAAATACATTCAGTTAAATATCAGCAACCACTTATTCACGTGAGACATTACAGGATGGACTCTCAGAGTGGAGGCTTCCTGTCAGAGGCCTTTTGTCTTTGAAAAATCCCATTGCAAAGGAAAGCATGTGTAGAGCAGATTGGCTGGAACCTGCAAACATTTCCTTCTTTACTTGAATTCAGAAGTTAATATACAGCAGATCTCTGTAAGTTGCTCTAAGCATGTGCTTTAGAAAACACTTTCACATCTTACAGTTTCTGCAGGTTTCTGCTAAAATAATGGGATGGAAAAGTTAATATGGATATTGAATGGAACACTATAGACTAAATGGAATATTTGAACTAGATGGAATTCTTGCACCGGGAAAATTTTATTCAACTTATTTTCAAATTCATAATAAAGTAAAGAGAAAAGTGTGTTGGACTGGTCATCACAGAGAAACAAACCTATCTTAATGTGTACCAAACTGACAGGAAAAATAACTACTAACATGCAAGGTATGAATTTGGAACCTCTTTACTTAGTAGATAGAACTCAAGATTCTGGAGTCATATTTCCTCTGCTGTCATGAGGTGATTGATGATATAGTCAATATATTGTCTACTTATCCTGCTAAACCTAATAGCAGAAATCTCTTCTGTAGATCAAAAGACTTGAGGGTAGTCACATTTCACTTATGCAGTGATGTCGTGCAGAGTTTAGAAACTAGATTTTATTCAAAATTTGCATTAATCGCACCAATATCATGTAATTATCTTTTCTGGAAAACCAAATGCTTACCAAGGATGTGAATAATTGTCCTTAGTGTAGTCACAGCTATAGATCACAGAATAGCTGAGGCTGGCAGCATCCTCTGGGATGGCTCAGGACATCTCTGCTGCTCAGTCATTTGCAGCAGGTTGCTCATGGGGATGACCAGTTTTGTGTATGGAGTAGCTGGAGACTCTACAACCTCTCTGAACTGTAGACCTCAGCTGAAGTAATAGATGCATCATGCAGTATTAAATATACTTCATATTCTTTTCTTCAGCAGGAGATTTGGGAGTATCTTTTCCCTACTGCAGAACCAGAAAAAGGCTGTAAGAGAAAGTTGGATGTATTTCCAGCTGTATTTTATAATAGTTTTCTGCCATGTTGCCTGTGTTTCTCCCTTTTTCCTTTTTTTTTCTTTCAAAGTTATTGATCTATGCAAAAATGTAGTATATGGGTAGAACACTTTTCCTATAGTAATTTTAATTTAACACTTCTAAAAGTGCTTATTTCTGGATAGAGTCATACTCACCTAAATATTAATTAACCCTATGCTTCACATCTGTAGAAACTTAAGAGCAAGTTTATGAATGTGTTCATTTGTAAATACATTCCTTTGATGTCATGACAGGAAATGTAAATACAGGGAACAAAATAATAAAATTGATTTTAGAAGATGTCATAACTTTCATTTGCAACAATCATTAAATACCTGCACCTCAAATACATTTTATAATATTTGTTTTTTCCAATTTGAAACCCAAATCAAAACACATACTGGAATATATGCTGATTATGCAAGTTATGTGGTTATTGAAGCTTTTACAAATGAACAATGGTACATTGCTCTAAGAATATTATCAGATGTAATATAATTATACTTTCAACCTTTTGCTCTTCAATCAAAAACATACCAAGTGGAAAGTATTGATCATTCCTCTATTTCTTTTATAATCATACATATTTTATTGTTCTATTCTGAAAATCTCTTTGCACTTGACTTAATCTGACACAGAGACAGTTCCTTTGAGACTGATAATAATTCAAAAAGATAGAGCCATTTGCATAAATTTGTCATCACTCTAGAACTTCTATGCTGCCCATATTTTATGAAATAGATTACAGTGTTTGTCCATTAGACATCAGAGAAAATGTATGTGTTTTCCAGTAAAGTATCTGTCTTTTGGATTTTGCAGATTTAAGTTTCAAAGCTGTATTTTTATGAAGACTCTAAAGGATACTATAACCCTGTTAGTCTGCAGATAATTTCTGGATTTTCTGGATTTTCCCATGGAGTGTATTTTATCTCTACCAAGAAGATTGCCTTAACAGCTTCGAGTATCATGCAAGGATGGATTTTGATGAAAGGCAGAAGAATTCCTACTCATGATTTGTTAGGAAAGTTTTTATGTGTTGTTTCCTAAGCAATGTAACCTTAAGTATGACAAAATCCATAATTAGAAAGAAGCAAGACAGGCAGTGAATATATTCTTTTCCATTAAACCAATTAAGGGATATACATTCCATTGTGTTAGCAGTCTGGATTATTTAGCTATGCTCTTGAGAGGACATAGCACAGTTATAAACAATGAGAAGGGTCACAGTTAATAATAACTAGTGTATTTTCTTATGAGAAAAAAAAAATAAAAAAACACTTACCAGCAAACAGTAGTTTCTTCTTTTTATCTATTCTTTCTTTTTTCTCCCCCTTTACTCTTCACTGTGGGAATCTCAGTAAGAACTGTGGTAATTTTCTCTGCAGAAGGATCTATATACTTTATTTCTTAAAATAATAAGAAGTCTTAGAATAGTATAATAAAAGTAGGCTGTCAAATAACCATATAAGAATATAATTAAATTCTTTAATTAATGCTAGTTAATATCTATCAAAAATATAAAGTGATCTGTTTCAGGTAATCTTCTACTACCTTCTGTCATACATCACCATAGTGGTATTAACTCTCTCTAGTGTCTAGGAGGTGCATGTACAATCTTGTATTAAATGCCTAGTTTTACAATATTGTGGTACACATTCACCTGGAGTAAGTTCCAGGCATCTGGACAGAATTTGTCTGATTCTGATGTGTCTCTCTGGGTCCTCATTAGGGTCAGTGGATATTCAACCAGTACAGTCAGTATGGCCACAGACTGGTCCATTTCACCCTGGGATCACCTAAACAGGGGACACACAGGTTAAACAAACCTGGGTTACACAGACTATGGGTAGAAACACTGCCTATTATATTTATACTGCATCTCACTTGCAGAAGGTGCAATAAATCCAACTTCTAGGATTCTGTAGAATGAGCCTCTCTTTAATGTAAAGACTTACAAAGTCAGATTAGGAGAATCCTACTGTAAAGGTTCATTTGTACAATTTAGGATATAATGGATAGGAAGAAGTAAACCCTTGTGTATCAAGAAAGAGTAAAAATATGAATTTATTCTTTATATTATTCTGAGATAGGTTCATGTGCTTTCTTTAAAAGGGAAGGAAACCAGAAGATTATTAACAATGTTGTTAATGTCTTCAGTGAGAACAGCATTTCAATATCTCCATTAATTTTTTTCAATAAAAATTTAGTCTAAATATACTCATTGTACTAGAGCTTCATCAAATCATGACATATTTAATCTATGTGAAATTATGAATTGGAAAGTCACTTCCTCTTTATCCTGTTGTAGTAGCTTAACTTTTTTTCTGTTGTACTCAGTGCCTGCCTTTTTGTTGGCTTATGCAATTTAAGAGTGCAGTTAAATCAAGGACAGAAGGACAAAAAATATCTTATTCAGCTCAAGTAGAAGTTTGAATGTTCTTTTCCAACACACCATGAAGAAAACTAACATCCTTCTTTCATGCATGGCTTCACTCAAAATTAGCTTTTATCATCCTTTCATTAGCACAACACCATAACTAGTCTTTTCTTATAAGACGTAGATATTACTATTTAGCATATTTTAATTATCTTTCTCCATGTGGAAAATTCTTACACAGTCTTTCAAGTAGGTTTTTTTTTTTCCTTCAAGCAAATGTCTAAGATATTTCTTTAGTTTTACCTTGATCTAATGAGACATAAATTTATCTTTTAAGTAAGTTGACTAATTTTGCTTTTTGTGTACAAAACTTTTTAGTCTCGATATATATTTAATGGAATCTACTAATCTGTTAATTTAGACCAAAGTTGATGTTAGAGCCTCCTAAAGAAGGCAATAAAAAAACATTAATTTTAGACATCTTCTGCAGAACATTCCTGTCTTTCTCCCAGAATTACAAAGTTTCATTGCATTAATTATTTTCTTAAGGATTACTAGATATCCATTTCCCAGGAAAAATAATTTTTAAAAATTGTGTTAATACAATTATAGAATCATTTAGTCTGGAAAAGACCTTTAATGTCAGAGAGTCCAACAATTAAGCCAGCACTTCCAAGTCCACCACTAAACCATCACCCTCATCTCCCCACCTACTTATTTTTAAATACCTCCAGGGATTGCTCTTCCTGGGCAGCCTTTTCCAATGCTTGGCAGCCCTTTCCATTAAGAGACAATATCCAATCTAAGCATGTATCCCAGCTAAAATCCTCTCTATCCCTTTCTAAATTCTATACCAGCCAAAATCAAC
The DNA here is from genome assembly GCF_029582105.1 of Oenanthe melanoleuca. Taxonomy (NCBI): domain Eukaryota; kingdom Metazoa; phylum Chordata; class Aves; order Passeriformes; family Muscicapidae; genus Oenanthe; species Oenanthe melanoleuca. The sequence continues at coordinate 40,313,131 of NC_079336.1, forward strand.
ACATTGCCTTCAAAACCAATAATAAATTACCTTAGGCTACAGAACCTCAAGTCTTCAGGGAATGCAGTTATTACCATATTTTGCTTGTTTTTACAGTTATTGCCAAAAAGCCAGAGGCTACTGACATCCTTAGCTGGGGAGTACACTTTCTGGAATCCAAGGCATCAGTCATTCAGACCTCTGTAATAAAGACTGAGATAATATGCCTTAGGGTTATAGTGTCTTAGAAAAGGAACAAAAACCCTGGAAAAACACAACGAGAAACAATCAAAGATGTAAAGATAATTTAAACAATTTCAAAATGAAAATTGAAATTTTGTAAAGGAAAAAAATCTTCTTAAAATAATATTCTTTGAGGAAAATTCTAATGATAGCTGTCCTATAGATTTATAATGAAGCAGCTGATTTTCCTTAGTCTTGGTAGAGAGAAAGTAAGACAGAAGGACATTCCAAGATGGCAGGAAGAAAATTAAATCTGACTTTAGAAATAGAATGAGTGGGAGTATGAGCAGAGGGAAAAAAATCTATATTTTATAAGGATTTGGAGCTAAGTTTTCAAAATGCAATACATTTAATGAGCAAATTTTTCTGCCCTCTATTAGACTTGCATTTCTCACAGTCAGATTTGTCTTCTCAGTTCTCATCTATATCCCTATAGTCTGTTTAATTGTAGTATTCTTTAGATACAAGAAGAATAAAAAGTATAAGAATAAAATAGCAGCACTATATATATATTCATATATATATATATATATATATATAATATGCATATAATAAAATTCTAATAGTACTAATATACTTTGCATGAAATTTTGCTAACTACATTTAGATTAATTATTTGAATTTGCATCTATTCTCAACATGTTCATCTTCATTAAGCCTATTAATGGCAAAGAATAGTAGGATCTAAATGAATGGAATTAGAAAAGCAACAAGAAATAATATCCAACATATTTGTGTAGGACTTTGTATTTACTTTAGCTAAAAAAAAAAGTACATTTAAATGCTCCCAGTCTATTTTTCATCAATGTGGAGAGGCAACGATAAAGAAATGGAATATTCAGGAATTGCTTTTTGAGGTAATTAATGTATATGGTATTATCATCCTTTCAGGGAAAAATTAAAGTGCTTTAACCTGTACTTAACAGCAACTGAACATTTTGAATTTGCTATGAGCTAAAATAAAGGCTCCAATAGTCATATATCACATCTGAACTGAACATCTTCCAGTCCTGGAACTTTCATAAGTGTTTCCCTACCCCAAAGACTTAATGTGTTGAAAAATTCAAAAGTAAGGTCAATATAGTACCACAGAAACATACAGACAATATTTGACTCAGAAGCAGCCCATGATAACTTTCTAGGCCAGAGACACATTGGAAAACCAAACATATTTCTTTTTTTTCTTATGAGTTTCACTCTGAACCTTTAGAAAGTGTGAAATCATTTTTTATTTGCATAACAATTATGTGCTTCTTCATTGGAAACATTCCAAATATATCAGCCTACTATGAAACTTTTTTATAAAATATAGAATAAAAATCTATTGCAAATATTTAATCCATAATGATAGCGTATTTTCATTGATTTGCTTAAAACTTAAGATTTTACACTTCAGTATTGTAAAATCTCACACAAACAGTTTTAAATTATTCTAAATACTTGAGAAAGGACTAGATTTTAGTAAATCTTCTTGAAAGATGAAACATTTCAACATTAATCTACAGTCTCTTTTTCTTTTATGATGTAAATGTTTTGATATATTTCTTTTTTATCAAATGGACTTTTTGTAGTCTTGACTCTGTACCTCAAGTAAGAAATCAAGTCTAAATAGAATTCAGAAAGAAGCATACTGCAATACAATATTGTGAGCTCCATACAGCAGAAAATTAATTTCTTTTTTTATCTTTTCACCAATTTTTTATGTCAGTTTAATTGATCCTTCTCTTCAAAATAATGAAAACACCCACCTCAACCTAATGTGGGTTGCTAAAGCTATTATGATTAGCTAGTATGAAAAAAATTGATCCAAGCTGAAATTTCCTACAGCTGAAGATAAAGTGTTTCATTACTCCAGTTTTACTTTTTCTTTTCCTCTATCAAGTTGCAAATTAACACTGTCTTCATTGGTAAGTGAAGAATATCCTGAAACATTTTCCAGAGAAAAAGGATTATCTCCTCAGGAAGAGTATACACGGTTGCTATTGAAGGATACATTTGAAAATAAATCACTGAAAACAAAGTACTAAATGTCTCTGTGTATGTCAAGCTAGAGAATTTGTCAAGCATAGCAGTTATCAAGCTAAACTTTCACATAATGTCACATGATTATTTGTGTTTTTACTTGTGTGCAGTTGCAAAATAGTCACATCCTAATAATAAAATCTGAAGTTTAGTGAGATTATTTATTAGTCAGGTGTCTGCATTGAATTTTCTGCCTAGGTGTCAAAACTGAGTAACACTGCTACAGTGAGTAAGATAAGGAGTCAAATTTATTTTAAAATTACAAGTCTTGCTTTACTGTGACTTCACATCTGAATGTCAGAAATTATTATCAAACTTTTATGTTCTTTATTTTATTGTTTTAATAAGAACCCTATTTGATTTAAAAGCTACAGGCTGTTGTGCAAATGTTACAGAGTGGCCATAAATTTTTCCAGAATTACAGTTCCCAGCTATTTTCACTCTCCTGCTTCAGGCTGCCTCTGATCAGAAAAGACAAGTGGAATTTACAGCTAAGCAAAATTTGATGTTAAAACTGATGTGAATTTTGGTTACAACTTCATCTTAGAATATAAAGACAACAAAAACATTCCTGTGATAATGTGCTACTATTTGTGTTGATTTCCATTTTTTATGGAGTCAAATTAATCCTAAAAATAATTCTTATGTGTCCTAAATGATTGCCTACACTTCTGCTCCTAAAACTCAAGTAAATACTTATTTAGAAAAAGAATGCTTCTCTTGAAACATCTGCTATGATTCATATATTCAATTTTACTGAGGTTATGTAATAGCCTTAATATATTGGTATAAGAAGAGCTGTACAAAAATTTACAAATTGATAATGGATGTCAGTGTAACAGCTAAAGCTCTCAGCCACAGGTGAAACCAGCCTTCATTTGGAAAAAAACTACTCTAACAATTCTTAATTACACGGTTTTACTTTAAGATTTAAACAATTTAATACAACAGTGATGTAAAAAGGACAAAATAATAACTGATGTCTATTATAACACAAGTTATCTTGAAAGTCCAAACTATTAGACTTTCAGACCACCTACTTTTAACTCAATTCATTGAATAATGGCAAAATATTTGGCAGGAGATTAAAGGAAAGATATTTGTCAGTAGCCCAGGCTAACCTCTTGCTAATTAGTTTTCCTGATCTCCCAAACATTTATCCAAGGTACAAAAGCAACAGCACATGAAACGGAATGTACTTTTTTCACTTACCTAACATCACAACCATTTTCTTTCTTCTTTTTTTTTTTTTTTTTTGTTTTCCTAAAAATATTCTAGATGCACTTTACTTAAGTCTGTATTAATGTTTACTGAGGAAACCAGGTGCAATATGAAGCATAAGATTTCTTATGCATAAGATATGCATGAAGAATCAAGCATGATTTTGAAAACAGGAAGGTTTATAACTGTAAATACTTCCCACAGGAACTGGATAAACCCATGAAATATAAAAAAATCAGTGGAAAATAAATTTTTTGCTTGAAGAGTCTTTGAAGGGCTTTCACAGAGATCATGGCAGATATGATGGCCCTGTATTGCTGTTTTCACCAGCTACTGCTGAACTCATTATGTAAATAAAGGGAAGCAGAGAAACTAACAGACTTCTTTTGGAACTGCTTTGACACAAAAGTTTTGTGTGTTGGCATTATGTTTTTAGCAGGAATGACTTTAGGACTCCTTCTTTTCTGACAGAAATATCTTTTTAATTTTTTTTTCTGCATAGATGAGTTCTGCCAACCAGTCTTTATCCAGATGAGGCACCGAATATCTTTAATTTTAGTACCAACACATTTTCATTCCCCCAGTGAAAAACTTGACTTAATGAAAGCTTTGATTTTGCCAGCCTCGTAGATGGTGGAAAGCTGTGTGCTACTAGACAGTTTCTTGGCCATAAAATGGCATATCTTAAATGCTCAGAAGACCCACAGTCATTCTAAGACAAACTTAATAGGGAATCCTCTGTTCAGGGAAACAACTTTGCTCTGTACTTCCTAATGCCCAAAGTAAAGGAAGATAAAACACACCATCAAACTGCACACAGTTCCACAGACACACATTGCATCTTACAGAAAGTGTTTCTAATGTCATTCATTAAAAAAAAAATGCATCAAGACATAACCAGGACAACATTATCTTATGTAACTTATGTACAATCAAAAACAACACTGATCAAGGCAAAATGCTGGTATTTTAATCCAGTGTTTACAAAGTTTTTGCTAATTGCTGGACTATCCCAGTTATTTAGCTAACAAATAATATTTTAATGACAGTATTTTAAGGTATTTTTAGATAAAGTCTAATTTGAGCGAAAAAGAAAACAACATGAGTTTTACAGACATTTCCTTTGAGGCCTCTAGAAATTAGTTGCATCTAAATCAACACCTTCAACATCTCCAAAATAAAAATATGAGTTCAGTATTCAACACTGAATATGATTTTGTGAGTTCTGAAGGCCAGGATGTCATTGTCTATATAAAACAAGTACTAAATACAATTCAGTTGAACCAGGTTTGAAACACTGTGCTTTTAAAAAATCACAATTCTATAAAGCTAGGAAGTGTGTCATACAAAAGTTACAGAATGGATATAATTTTTTTGAACTTGGAAAACTAAGGCTGTAACAAGTTTTCACAGATTTTTTTCTAAACTAAAGATCTTCAGTATCAAGTGTGAAATATGGATATTTTCTGTAAATAGGATTTTTGGGGAAAAAAAATAAAAACAAAAATAAAACCAAAACCAAAACCAAACCTCTATGCTGTTGCTGAAGCATACCTTGAATCCTACCTTGTTAGATATCTAAAAGTTGCAAGAGCCATTGTATAGAACACAGAGCAATATAATAATGCATATCATTAATACAATGCATTAAACTGCAAAAGCATGTAGAGCTGGCTTCATAATGTTAGAATTATTTGGTTAACATGTTCACATCACACTGAGAGCCTATGAGCAAAAACGTTCCATGCGAGAAATATGTGTGTATGATTCTTTGTATACAAATCATGCTTGTTGGAATTTCCAAAGTTTCCACCATAGTTTTTCTCTTCCCACAATTTAGTGCCTCATTCACTATTGATTTTTTAATTCCTGTAGCACTAAGCAGGCAAAAATGAGAGTGATTGTAAAAAGTAACCTAATTTACTATATAACCTTGAGCAATTTGAGAGAAGCACATCTTCTGAGTGCACAAAGAGGTGTAGCTCTGTGACTTCATTGTACTTACTCCTAATCCAGATCTCAGGCTAAAACAAATATTACAAGAGAAAGTCCTGTATTGTTCTTGAAACCATAGAAAAAAAAGTCAGTCTGAGAGACAAGTGAATCTGTAAGCTGGTACAAGGCAGAGTTAGTGGAGATGAATGTATAATTTTACGAAACCTAAACAAAAATAAAATTAGTTTTTTTGTTGTTGCTGCTGTTGTTGTTGTTTTTAAGCTGCTCAAAAGGGTTTTAGAAGCAGCAGATACTGCATATGCCAGGGAATCCCAGAATGAGAATTCGTGCTGTTGCCCCACAAGATACTGCATGTCTACAAATTCTAATAACTATTTTCATTAAATGTGGTCTATAATTGCTTGCCAGGCTTGCTGCAGCTGTCAGCAAGGGAGCAATAAGATAGAAGACAACTACTAGGCTGAAGACACAGAGCATAATTTTGTCTGTAAATATACTATATTAGAAAAAAAAATAATAGAATTTAAAAAATAAGAAAAAAAGTTTTGAAGATGGAATATTACATTTGTAGTAAGTAAATTTAGCAGGGGATTGAAAATGAGTATTGACACTGACAAATTCACGGATCAGCTGCTTTGGAGATATAGCATACTAATTGAATAAGAAAAGACAACCTATGATATAGCTATTCTAACAATAGATGTGCAGCAAAGGTACACACACAAGCCCTAAAATATCTGTGCATGTTTAAAAAAATGTCATGTGAATTTGCATCTATTACCCAGAACAGTGATTTAGGTGATACAAGATACCTGCTTTTAGAAAAATACTGTAGAAAATAATAATAAGAATGCCTTTTATTGCATAGAGAATGTTAAAAAATATATGGATTGAATTGCCCTTCAAAGGGCATTATCTTGTCAAATCCCCCTGCATGGGCAGGGGCACCTTCCACCAGAGGAAGTGGCTCAGAGCCCTGTCCAACATGACTTTGAGCACTTCCAGGAGTGGAGCATGCACACAGCCTTCCTGGCAGGTTCATCATCCTCATCACAGTGCCTCCCCACCTCTACAACAAAATATGTTATTCTTATGTGTAATATAAATCTACCTCAGTTTAAAACCTTGTTCTATTACTCTAGGCCTTGGTAGAAAATTCCCATCTATCTTATAAGCTCCCCTTAGGTACTAAAACTTTTACTGAATCAAAACCTTCCCAAAGCCTTCTCACAACTCCAACTCACTCAGCCTTTCTTCAAAGGAGAAGTGTTTGCAGCTCCCTGATGGTTTTTTATGTGGTGTTGCTCTGGACCCAGTCTAACAATTCCACATCCTTTTATATTGGAGCCTCAGAGCCAGATGCAGCACTCCAGGTCTCAACAGTGAAGCAGAGGGACAGAACCACCTCCATCTTTTGATTCAGCCCAGGATGGAGGTGTTTTTTTGGGCTGCAAGCACACAATGCTGTCTCATACCTATTTTTTTTGACTACCAATGTCTCAAAGTCCTTAACCAGGCTGATCTCAATCTATTCATCCCCCAGTCTGTACTGATTTTGTGGATTGTCCCCACAGAGGAGCAGGACTTGACACTTGGACTTGTTGAACTTCATGAGGTTCAAATGGGTCCAATGCTCAAGCCTTGCAAGGTGCCCTTGATTTCTTAGATGTGGATGTCAGGTAAGGTAAAGGATGACTACCATGGTCACTGACAAAGATATTGTACTGCTGTAGAAAAAGATGTGGGTTTTATCAGTAAAATAAAACATATTGTCAACATCCTGTATCCAATTGCACATTCTATATTTTATACTAACTTGTCATCTTTCCAGGTTTGCTAGTTCTAGGAATTGGGGACATCTAATAATTAAAAGCTGGGACACAAATCATTGGTGCATGAAGGGAAGGCTTATGACTTAATAACTTTTCTAACAAAATGCTCTAGAATAGCTGTCCTGTTTTTTCTGCATGTTCAATTTGAGACTAGCTTCATTGTTAGTCCCACCTGAGTTCAAAGTACTCAAAGAAACATACTTCCTGCAATGGGTTTCACACAAAAATGTACAGATTCCATCACTAGGTTAAGACATATGGAATTCTTACATACAGGGGTTCACAGTCCTTCTGCCTTTCTATTTTTCCATTTCTGTCTGCTTGCATAAGGGTCTAACATGTTTAGAAATACCTTTTCTCTGCTATCCAGATTGATTGTATTTTCCCTATTGGGAAGGTTTCCAAAAGATCCTCATTTATTAAATGATCAGCCATTTGCCATACCATAATTTTGGCAGAACATGGAACAGCCTGACTTCATTCCAAAGTGGAGCTGTTTCTAATCATATGATGATCTTTTTTAGGTTACAAAACACCTTGATTGGTCTGAGGGGATAAATTAATAGTTATCTTGATATCTTTCCTTTTTAATATATTTATTTACAGCAGTCAATAAAATATTGCCTTTTTGTATTTTTGCAAATAAGGAAAAAGATTATAGTGATACAATCTACCTTAAGTGATGTCTACATCACTTAAACTCATTATATCAGCTTGAAATCATTGAAGTCAACAAACATGCTAAAATACATGAAAATCCATACTTTTTTTTTTTTTCTACCAGTAAGGCTTTCATCTTAATTAAAATTTAAGAAAAAAAATCTCATGCAGCTAGGCAGGCTGTTGAAATTAATGTATCTCCTTTATTATAGACATGCTAAAGACACAATGCACAGAGCAGTTCAGAGATGAATTTGTGGTGCTTAACCCATCATATTTCCCTCTGACCAGACACATTGATACACACATGCACACACATTCACACACACATACACACATATTCACACAGAAATGCACAAACACATCTACAAGCATTCATATGTATAAAACACAATTCAGACTAGTTTCTTCTTTCCTTAGCAAAACCAGTGTCATTTCAACATTGGATATCAATTAAGCTTGTTTTAGTCCAGTCTATTAATGTGTTTTGAGTGCTGCTGAGTGTGATCTAGAGGTTGTGATTTTGGAAACTGTAGGTAAATGACACAGCTTTCTCCAAGCTATCCTCCACTTGTGCTGCTCTGTCTTTTTTCTTCCAGTCTGGTCTGCTCAGACTAATGCTATAAAATTTTCTACTATAACCCTCAGGAGCCTAGCAGCAGGGTTTCTCCATGCAATGGTATGCATAATTTTCTTATTTCTGATATATATCAGCATATTTCAAAGTGAGCCCAGATGACATACTCAAAGCTATGTTAAGTAATTGGTATTTTACCAAATTGTTTCTATTTCTTTAGAGTGAAATATTAAATCTGGTCAAGTTGTAGGCAACATAATTTTTCTTTTTAAGAAAAATGCTAATTTTTTCCTAATGGGTAACTTGACATTAAATATGTATGAAGATAGTTAAATATCATTATAAACATTTGGACAGGGTTTGACTGTTTACTTACAACTTTAAAATCCCATTAATGATGAAAATAGAGATTACTAATCTTGAGTTATCTAAACCTTTTAATCACTGCTTAATAAATATTTTCTTGCATTATTTCAGTTAGCTTGCTTTTACTACCCTGTGTGAGGATATGTTCAGCTAAAATATATGAACAATTTATAATCACTATATCACCTTTTTATTATTATTTTTTATCTTCTAAAAAAAAGAAAAAAAATGGGGGGAAAAAAGGAAAATAGATCCAGAGCTGTAATGAAGAAATTATTTTAGAGATAATAGTTAGCATTAAAGCCATCATGTAATTTGATTCTGGATGGTTGTGTCTAAGTGTGTCTCAAAATAAAAGAATTATGTGAATTTGACATTTTTACATATACTAGGGACTTTTTAGTTATATTTGCATCCCAACTGATTATTGTGTTCTTCATCATAACTCATTTTGTCATAAGAAGAGCTCGTGACCCAGTGAGTTGTCTTGATTTATACAATGTCCTTCAAATGCAAATTTAATGGAAGACATTTAAACAGTACTGTTTAGAAGGAACAGCACTGTACCCCAAGAAGTTCAGGATCAGTCTGGGTCTGTGTTGTGCCAACAGAAAACCCATTCCTACATGAAGCAAGAATTTCTTGCCATAAAAGGAGTTAGATTTTTCTTTTCCTAATAAAAGAAATAAAGTGGATTTTTCTTTGGAAAACCCACTGTTTCTAGAATAAATATATTTATTATATTTAAATAAACCACATTTTCTGTATTTGGGTGTTATTTCCAGAATCACAAACCAGATGAATTTTTTTTTTCCCATAATGTGAATGTGCTGTTGGCAAGAAGTATTTATCATCATTTATCTGTCCTAACTATAACATTTCAGAACGGTGAATTTTTATTTTTGTAGATTTTTTCTTATTTTAAATATATTCATTCTACTTGTATCTTTTATATAATCAAACTCGTGGTTCTCCATTGATTTCAGAATTGCATAATCATAATTAAATGAATTCAGCTTGTTTTTTACTATTTCCTGCTGCACGTGGCAACTTCAAGACTGAGAACTGGCACATAGTTTCATTTTATTTCTCTGTATAGACTCAAATTAAAGACTACTGCTTTGGGGGAATCAATTTTGCCCAAAGACCAATTAATAGTTTTCCTTCTTTCACCCACATCTATAACAGAGGTGACACTGTGTATGTCATTTGCATATACAGCTGAGAAAATCCAAAATAAAGTGATTAAAAGTAAATTAAGTAAACAGTCCACTCAGGACTCCTGGGTAATTAGAAAACATTGGTTTTGATAGTTATGTATTATGCTTGTGCATGTCCTGAATTTAAATACAAATACAAATTATAATTTGTTCACTATTTAAATTTCACTTTATGTTGCTCACATATTTATTCAAAAGTACCAGAATACATATTGGTGACCACTGCTCAACCATGTTAAAAGCCATGTTAAAAGAATATTCATATATATATATACATAATCATTGTTCCAGGAATATGAAATTTCAAATTTATTACATTGCTGCAGACTTTGTAGAGGTATCACAGGACTCCACTATTTCCACAAGCAGCATGGCAGCAGGTAAACCATCAAAGAAAGTATTATTGGCAATCAGTTTTTAAAGAGCCTTTTGGAAATTCTTGAAGCTACATATCACTCCTGAATCTCCTGTTGTTTTTCCAGTTTTCTCTCTTGATTTAAATCTACAGCTAAGTACCTGTTTATCAGCTAGCTGCTCTGTCAGACAGGTAAAAGCTATTTATGGTTTAGTTCATCATATTAAACAAAAAAAAACTAAACCAAACCAAAATAAAAATCCTAAAAAGAATTGATAAATCTCATTCCATCAATGCCCCTTTTGCCTGAAGAAAGATTTCTTCTCCAGACTAGTACTAGTTAGTGTAGATAATCTGCAATGCCTGAGCCATCATGTTCATTACTATACAGACTCCATCTTCCTTTAACATTTCTTCCTCAGCCCTCCCTGTCTTTCAGAAAATCGTAGGACCTTTGATGTGTGATAGCTCTGAAAGTTTTAAAGTTAGTACTGTAAAAACATTAATGTAAATCTTCTGAAGTATTCATAAACAATTAATTGATATAGGCTGATTTTCTGCTCTGTAAGAAGTGGGTCACCTGGAACAATTAAAGGAGCTGAACAGGAGTTCATGTTTTAAATGTCAGCTTTTGTTTAGACTTCCTTTAATGGAAATGAATTGCAGTTTTCAGAGTTTTCTCTGTGGTAAGATAGGTGCCTAATATCTTTGGGATAAGTTATTTGGTTTTTTTCTTCATTCATGATAAAAATATCATGGAGAAGTAGCTCAGGCTATTTCCTTAGCTTCTTTGGAAACCTGAATCTAGCTGATATAAAGTCTAGTCTTTACACTTAATATCAAAAATGCAGATCTATGATATCTAACTGAATACAGGTATACAATTTACCTAACCAATATCATACAGTGATCTAGTTATTACCCAGTGATCAAAAGGTTTCTGCATAAGTTCTCCAACATTCCTCTATTGTGCCTAAATATGAATTTGCTTAAATATATGTAGTGACAAAAATATTAAAGTTCATAGCTTCTTTGGTTTGTGGCTATTCTGAACACCTATAATTAACAATGACAAGTGATCTCAAGTATTGTAGCACAAATCACATCTCAATTGAGTACAATGAAATGTGCTACAATATCTCGGGAGCAAATTCAACAACTAAAAATTCAGCAAGTAATAGCTTCACATCATAAGATAAAAAGCTACGTGCAGGAAGATAAACTAGAACACTGAATTCAGCACTGAAATATTCACTTTGAATTTTCTGCTCATTGCTCCCCACAAATCACTTTTTGACAACATTTTTTGGAAGCAAACCCAGTCTTAAGATCTCTGTTCCCTGGTATGTCCTCCCCTCTCCTCTCTCCTCTTTAGTTCTCTGGCAGGTCTTAAATACCTTGGGAAAAAAGCCATAAACAGATTCTCCATTGCCTGAGTACACCATCAGCAGCTGAATGGGCTTCTCATAACTGCATCATATGAAACAGACTGATCAGTGATCAGTGGTGCTTCTTGTCTCATCTGCCTTTAGCCATATGCAGTCAAGTCAAGAGATACAACACTTCTCTTAATTTTTATTGCAATTAATCATTTGATGAATTAAATATTTCTTTTTTTGACAGAAAATTATTCTTTAGCTGTTTATTATATCATATTAGCTTATGCTGACTTCCTCTTTTCTAAAACCTTGCTTCCCAATGTCTATCACTCTACTTTTGTTTGTATTTATCTGAGTTCAAAGGGAAAGTTTAAAGAAAGAAACTTTAAAAACCATATTAGTATCTTTTATATAAATCTGGATTAATTACATTATCAATTACATTATTAATTACATTATCAATCAAAAATAAACATAAATATGTCCTGCTTTATAAATCAAAAGTAGAAAATATCACTGGCAGGAAGTGGTGTCTGGAATCACAGAATGTTACTATATGTTTTGTGGGCTTGTGAAGAATATTAGACAACGTTTTCTATATGTTTCTTATATTACCCACAATTCACTATGATCACAAGTACTGACTTTCATGTTCTACTGGGGTATTTTCAGAAGGAGGCTAGAAATCAGTTTGTTATGAGGTGACTGAAAACATTTCTCATAATTCTTAACACTTGCCTTCCTTCTGTACCTTGCTAAGGTTTTGCAGTTTTTTTTTTCATGGAACTCAAATAGACATTCTCTAGAATTTATATTTGTCTACTAGCCAAAATAGTACTATTAGCTCTGGTGTACTCCTTAAGAATATCTGCTCATTGCTGGCTTTGCACAGACTAATTTAAACTGAACTGACAAAAAGTGTGTCTCATATTACTTACAGGCTTTCATTATTTATGTTGAAGGTATGTCAGTTGTTCTTTGAAAGAGGTATTAATAGGTGTCTATTCTTCATATTTTTCTGATACCTTGACAGTGTTTACAGATTAGTTCTACATCTTACTCAGTTTCAAAGCTCATTAATTGTGGAGAACACGGAAGAGAGTAAATCCTTTTCCAAATCTATCAGTGTAACAATTAACACTCATATTTTTCAACAGACTGGGGGTGGACAAGTCTTATCAAAAAGAGCAAACAATCCACCTCAAAAGGCTTTCATGATTTATATGTAGATGAATCTACTTGTGTCTTAATCATCTGCCTTGTGGCATGGTGCTGATAACCCGAGGTTGTGGGTTCCAATCACCCTATTAGCCATTCACTCCAGAGCTGGACTTGATGATTCTTGTGAGTCCTTTTCAACTGAGAATATTCTATGATTTGTGGTTGTTGCCTTTGTGTGTTGCCATCTGGAGCTGCTTCTGAGATCTGCATTAAACACATATCCTTGATATCTTCCCCAGTATGTCCCAGTATGCTGAGTAAGGAGGGTGTTCAGGAGTTGTGATAATAGTGGTTAGATACAAAGAGATGGGACTCAGGATTTAAACAGATACAATTCTTGATTAAAGAAACTAAATTTTTTCACATTATCAGCCTGTTCTTATAAAGCTATGTCACAGCATGCCCATTAGCATTTACTCACTATCCAACAAACAACTAGAAAAAAGAAAAATATTTCTATCACAGATAGGAAAATCAGATGACATTCCAGATTTGTTCTTTTCAATAAAGAACAGTGAAGGATTCTTCATAATTAAACCAATTGCAGCATTATTTAGAAGAAACAAGCCCTAAGAAGCACTGCACTTGTGAGGAAATGTGCTGCTGAATAGCATTTGTTTGCAAAAGTTAATGACTGGCAGCCTGTTATACTGAAAATGCACAAAATCAATACTGATAAGAAACTCCAGAGCTGGCTGTCGCAAAATACTTTAGCTAGTCTGTAGTTACAAGATTGTTTAGTATGGTTTTATGTGTGCCACTATCCCCAGAATGCCCATGAACTTGAACCTATTGATACTGAAAAGTCTCCCAACATCAGTCAAGGAGCTGTCAGGGATAGAAAAATATGCATGTCAAGTCCAAATACAACTGAAGATAGAGGTGGAGAAAATCACAGCTATCTCACCATTTTTATCACTGTAACCTCTTGTAATTCAGAAAAGATATTCAAAGCATAAATCTAGTGTAAACAGGTGCAAATGATGGGAAAGTTAAATCCCGAATGCTAAAATGCTTCTTTTAAGCTAAGTGTTACTATACATTAAAAAAGCAGGAGTTGTCATGAAGAGCTATTGACAAGGGAAAAAAAAATCACCCCAAATATCCCAAGTCTTGACATCATTAAGCCTAAATCAATTTCTACAAAACTAGCCAGAATGAACATTGCTTTGTAGCTGATGAAGCGAAGGCAGTGGAATGGTGCCCACAAAAGAATTTCTGTTAATAGTGTTGACTCTTCTGCTCAATGAGAAAACAACTTAATTTTATATAAAATAAAATCCTCTGAAAGTCATTATGAAGAGGAGAGATCATATCTTCTATTGAATCATACAGAAAAAAACCCCAAAAATCAGTGAAATACACTCATGTAAACTGCATTTTCTCAGACACGTTGAACTTTTCTGTAAGTAAAACTCCCACAGATTTAGTGCTCAATAGTTTCACTTTTTTTTTTTTTTTTATAGATGCTTAGCAGCAGGATCTTTTTGAAAATAATGAAAATAAAAAGTAATGAGACAGTTTCTGGCACCCATTTTCTGTGGAAAAAAATGATACTTTTTTATTTGAATTTCCAGAGGGAAAAAAACTCTAGACTTTTTTTTTTAAGAACAAAATCAAATTGTTATAGCAAAAGATTAAAGGTTAGTATATTCTTTTATCCATTTCTGGACATCTAAATAATTTTCAGGTAATGGTCCCCTCTAGTGCATAACTGCACAGAAAATTGAATGCACATTTTCCACTTAACCATCCTCTTTCCTAGTCTATGAACAGTTATTTCTCTGTTACTTCCTTTTCTAGAAAACACCACGATGATTTGATCAATCAGAATAATTTACATCATAAAAATATTAGAGAGTGACAAATATATAGCAAATCTCCATATAATCAAAAATGAACATGTTTTATCTAAAATAATGCAACTCCCCCAAGTCCTGCACATTCTCACAATGTTTCAGTTAAGGTCTTTTCTTCCTTGTTGTGGTGGTGATAGGCAGTAAACTTCCTCTTTAAATTTGCTGTTATTTTCAGATCCCAAATACAAGCCCAAGATCATTCCTATGCCTGGGATATTCATGGATCTCTTGAACACATATAGAAATGTACTAGTGGGTGCTCTAAAAATGCTGTGAGAGTGCAATGATTCCACAAGCTCAGCACAGGGGACATATCACTAGCCACAGTTCTCACTTTTGTGTGAAAGGAGAACAAACAGGTGATGTGTTCCTTGGAGTTATTTTGCAGCTAAGATTAATTTCACTACTGAAAGACAACAGGATAGTTCAGACCAGAGGGGACATCCAGGGGTAATCTGCTCTACTGTCTGCTCAAACCAGGGTGAGATGTGAGGTTCAGGGCTGTCTCATGCCAGTCACTGTCTGACACAAAGCCCAGTGCACTTATTTATTTTTTTCCCCAGAGCAACCCTCCAGCTGTGCAGACTGTCTGTATCCCATGTATTCCCAGGATTTGTCATCTGTCCTGCTTGATTTTCATAAGGCTCCTTTTGGCCCATTCCCTCAGCTCCTCTGTGTCCCTTCAGTCAACAATCTCCTTTTGACACACCATCTATTCCCTTTCCATAAGTACAGAATGTTAATTCCGTTTTCACTCCTACTAAAATCTCACTCCTCCAAAAACATACTTTGGAAAAACTGTCCTGCTGGAGTATTTGATTTTGAAGCAAGTCTATCAGTCCAAATTATTGCCTGTCTAAGATTTGATTATTCACTGCTCAAATAGTAATGTAAAATCTCTCTCTAAATATATATAAACTTATAATCTTGGTATTTCATCTAGCTTTTGCATAAAAAAAAATATTTACATTATAATGTAATTCTAGCTAGAGAGTGCTTGAAGAACCTGGAAGAACAATATAAGGAAGTCCAAGGAAAACAGATTTATTCAACATTTTTTTTACACTTGAAGAACAATGGAAAAGAAGAACAATGCAAAGTAATCTTCAAATAAAAAAAAGCAAACATTTAATCCAGTTTAATCAAATATTTCCCATAAAAGTCCAATGCATGACTGTGTTAAAAGGACTGAAAAGTTCAAGGAAAGTTGTGTTGATTTTTACAAATACTTCAAGTTTTTATTACTTTGAATATTTATATGTTTGTTTGTGACTGCACATGAAATTTTTTTATTTTTTGAAATTTTAATTTTGTATTGTCATATATTTTAAGTGTAAAATAATCACAAGATATTAACTACCATCAGATATTACCAACATGAATTAAAAATACTTGAAATATCTATATAATAATCACAGCAAATAGAGGATTCCTACTCTATGCCAGTGTTTACACACCAGCCCTGTCCTGGGATGCATCAGGCACAGCATCATAGCCAGGCAAGGGAGGGGATTGTCCTGCTCTGCTCTGAGCTGGAGCAGCCTCACCTCCAGTGCTGGGGGCAGCTTTGGGTACCACAATATAAGAAATACATTAAATTATGACAGAGTGTTCAAATGAGGCTACAAAGATGATGAAGGGCCTTAAGGAGAAATCTCTGTGAGGAGTGGCTGAGATCACTTGGATTGTTCAGTCTGCAGGAGACTCATTGCTGTCTACAATTACTGTTTTTCATGTACTCATTTATAGCTGCTGATTAAAATCCTGTTTTCTGGGAGTTTGGGGTTTTTGGGGTTTTTTTGGTTGGTTGGTTGGTTGGTTGGTTGGTTTTTTCAGAAATTACACCTTTGCTTCTTCATTATGACAATTAATATACTAAATGTCCAATTAATCTTTCCATGCTTTGGCCAATATCATGCATTTAATGCTGTAGTAGACATTCAACAGAGGAATCTCAGTTGTTTGCCCTGTCTGCTGTAGCACACTCTTTCTTGCATCAGGTAACTCAGTTACAGCTCCTTGTCAGGACTGCATCTGGCTCTCATTTGCAGTTACAGTGAATTCTACTTATAGAATTTTATCATGGCCATTCATTTCCTGCCAGACTGATCTGTTATAACAAATATTGACCTTTCATCTGCCTTCTCCAAGCCATACAGTGTACAGAAATGCTGATGACATATGTAAGGCCTTTTCAAGAAAAGCTACACATTCAGCTCTAAAAACTGAAACTTTTTCTGAAAAAGGTTCAGTGACACAGGCAGGAAATTCTTCCTCACAAGGAAACTGATCTTCTGGGGATAAAATTGTCAGTGTCTTTACACTTTGATAAAATCACACCTATCCCCTGGAATCATAGGAATTGAGGTGTTTTTCAGGGCTTTTTAGGGGATTTTGTGGTGGTTGTAAAAAATTTTGCACTAAAACTCATGACCTTTCCCTGTCACTTCTTTACATAGAAACTTACTTTTGTCTGTCTGATGCTTTTCATCTGATTAATTTTTCCCCTAAGCACAAAGGATTATGACTTCCTATTAAACTCAATACTGGACCAACTGCATTTTCTATTCTTCTTGTCTTTTTTGTTATACTGGAGGGCACTTCAGGCTGTCTGAAAGTAACAGCATGGGTTTGTGATTGGTACATCTGATGGCACAAAGTGCAAACTATTCTTACATGTCCTTTATTATTTTCTCACTACAACATGGAAGATTTTCAATTGAATGTTCCTTTCATATTTGAAACTGTTTGTGTGTATTTTAAAGTGTACTGAAAATTTGTTTGAGATACTGAAGAGGTTAAGGAATTCACCACAACTTTTCCAGTTTTACCTAGGAGATACAAATAATGAACAAAGAAAAATGAGATCCTTTTTGAGTATGCCATGGACTCTAGGCTCTAGCATATGAATAGGGTTAATTTAACTTCTATTTATATTCAAGTGAGAGAGGAGAGATTGACTGAGGCTGAATCAGTGCACACTCCAGACCAGACAAGGGTTTGTGGCAGTCCATTCCTGTGAGAAGGTGACTGTGACAGACTGTAGAATCCACTGGCACATTCAGGGTACTGTCAATATAAAAGGAAATGTATTACAATATGCCTTTACCATACAATATCATAAAATATCATAAGAAAATACAGAGGACTAGGAAAAAATGAACCTCCAAATGAAATGTCAACCTGTTCCTTAGGATATCTTGAGATTTGGGAGGATAAAAACCCCAATTACTTTTCATGAGACTTAGAAGTGAAAATACTTTAACTACTGAGTTTACTTGAAATGCTCCCTCTCCAAAAAAAGAAATAACCAACCAACCCAACAAAAGAAAACTCGAGATGAAACAAGAGGAAAACCCAGAAAACAGGAAGATTAAAAAGTGGGAATCCAAAAACCAAAGATAACAAAATGAAGACAGATTATTAACAGATTCCTAGCTGTATGGTAACAATTTTTGACAGATTAGGTTATATTTACAAATGATCTTTTGTGTTGCAGCTCTGGTTAGAAATTCTTAAGACACTGAATTGCTCAATTATCTACACAGCAATTTAGTTTCATTGCATTAGAAAGCAGCAGAATAAAAATAAGGTGTAAGACATTTGTCTACACAGCATTGATATACGTGAGTTGTGAGGGGAATGTGTATTGTTCTTACTAATGTATGGACAGATTCAAAGTAAAAGTAGTGGTAGTTAATGTTTGCTGTACTAAACTGCTGGCACAAACCCTGTCAGAAGATGGATGTCAATTGGCTGAAAACTGTCCTTCCATCTGATACTGCACAGAAATGAGCACATACTGCATCAAGTCAAAGATATTTCACATTACTTTTGAAACATTTCTTTTTAATGTTAAGACACATAAAAACACTGAAATAAACTGGTTGGTTAAAGGTAGATAAAAATGAAAATGCCCTGTTTACATGATATTAAGCAGAACACTATCAGTATAATGAATACTGGCATCAGGTTTAGATTTTAGGTATTTAGCTATAGCACAATAGCTTTTTTGGCTATTGTGGCCATTTACTGGATACCATTTATTGAAAAGATTAGAATATTTTCAGGTGTAGAAGCGATTATGTTGACCAGAAATTATAGCCTGGACCCTACTTCCTGCTTCCTACTTTGCAGATAGAGATTCCCAATATACTGTTGCTTTCTACCTATCTACAAGTTGGAGGGTGGAATATACCCTTCAAATAAACTTAATATAGAGTTGGAACTTTTTGTTTTACACAAGAGGCACAGTGTTTGCAGAGAGTGGTAGAAGGCAATGCATTTTATCCTCTCTATACTCTTATTTGTGGGGAGAAGCAAAGGAGCATTAAGGGCTTTGAAAAAAAGTAAAGTATAATCCAGATCTCTATCCACAATAACAAGAGAGCAAATTATGAGAATAGAAATTGCAGTTCCTTCAAGATACACAAGCACTTAGGTATGTCAAAACAACCTAGGTAGACAATATTTGTTAGTTTATTCTTTCAGATGTAGCAGAACTCCAATTGAAATATCCCATATAAAATGCAAGATAGAATAGTTCCTTTACTTCAGAAACACAATAAAAAATATCACCCAGGACATGCAGTGGAGAACTGGAAGAGGAAAGCTTACTGGCAAAATTGTCAAAATAAATAAACTGCAATCATTTCCCTGAACTTAAATTATAAGTGGAAATGGTTTATATAAACCCTGCTACAGACAAATAATCAGTTCCAGCAATATTCCCTATATTTACATAATTTAATTTATCAGAATAAAAGGGTAAATCACAGGTAAAAATTCCACAGTTACTCTTTTTTTACCACTAATATCTGTGGGAAAATATTTTCTGTGGGAAATATCTGTGGGAAAAAATACACTAATTTTTTTTTTTTTTTTTTTTTTTTTTTTTTCTGAAAGGACTGTTAACCAGCAAACACTTCTATGCAGCATTTTCCTTTCTTTGAATCATAACATAAGGTATTAAAAATAATCACATTATCTAGTGCTTCTAGCATATTTTGAAAATTATCAGGTAAGTCTTCGGGCAGAAAGATCTGAATTGCAAGTAATGAATCTTAAAGTTCTATTTTCTTTTTCCTTTAAGTTTCTTACATTAGTACTTGAAGAGATAAGGTTTTCTGGCTTGAAAAAGTTGTCCTCTTTATTTTGTTAATCTAGTAGAAAACAAAGAGGAGGAAATAAACCTTAATTATTGTTGTGTACTATTTTCCTATCCAGTTCTCAATTTGCTTGTGGAACATCTATATTGTTTGCATTATGTGTACCTGGGGAACTATGATAGCATACAAAAAATCTTACTATTTCAACAATATATTCTTAGAATGAACACAAATAATTTTAAGGAAAGCTTTGTTTAGCCTTCTTTAATGATAATACCAAGTAATGAAAGATAATTAAAAATTTAAAATGTAGGAATTAAGTATATGTGCACGTGAGAGAACTGCTAAGGTTCAAGGCTAAAATAGGACATGGATGCTTCCTTGGACAAGGGCAAAGGAATACATAACTGAACCTTAGAAAGTAAATATCAAATAGCATCTTACTCTTTGAAATGGATTCCATTTTTCTGGACACTGCTCATGTTCTAGATATACCCCTAACATGGATTTTCACAGATGCAACAACTTAGGTTAGTCTGGATCAGTTAAAACTATTACAGGAGATATGTGGTAGGGTATAGAAGAATAAAGGAAACAAGAAAGATGATTGCCTTTCTTTTGATGGTATAGTCTTTGTGGCCTGGAAAATGTATTTGTAACATTGCATGCAACACAGAGCTCTAATTTTCAGCAACATTGCCATCACTAACTGCATTCCATATAAAAATTAAATTTCTGTTTGTTACATTGAAATTGTATATTTACATGTCTACAAAAATGTGAGGTAGAACAAGAATGCCTTGAGGAGACAAGCTGTGTTTGCTCATGATTAGCAGCCCCTTCTTCTTGGAACAATTTGGTTTCAGGACTGAAATAAATTATTCGTGTCTTAATGACACTGAGGTAATTAAATATCTATTTGCTTATCATTTATGTTTTTTCTTAGATAATAGCTTACACTAGTTTTCAGTTTGCACCTTTTTGTCTATATTAACAGTTCTTACCTAAAGGGAAGCAAGCTTAGAAAAGTTTAGAAAAAAAGAATATTTTAAAATTAATTTATTTGTTTACTTACCTCCTATCCTTCTCATATATTTTTTTTGTTTGCCCACTAAAGAACACCAAATTTGGTCCTCCCCAAAAACAGGAATATGAAGAACTGCAATAATTATCTTTCATAAGATTTGTATACTCAGCTCATTTCTATCCTCAGACATAAAGCTTTTCTCTAACAGGCTAATAAAATATACAAGTTAAAATCATTGTATAAAAATTGTGTGTTTTAACCACTAAACCAGCTGATTCTTACTGAACACAGATAAATAATATTTTAAGAATCTGGAATCATATCTAGTGTTCAACATTTGCTGTTCTTACCTCTACAGAATTGTGTTCCTCAGGTAAAGTTGTGTAATTATTTTTGATCCTACACAAAGCTTCCTGCCTAAGAATGTTCCCATAGAATCATGGTTTAAGTTTTCTAGGGACAGTAGAAGACAGGTTTTTTCATGAGTTTTGATTTTAAAAGTTGAAGAAGGTTTAATTCAATTGCAAAAAATATTTCTTATGATGGTAGCTCTGCACAAAGATTCTGAGTCTGAGCTACAGAATACAGTCAAGGTAACAAGGCCACATGATGCTTTCTGACCTATGCAGTTACAAATGCTTGGGGTGTCTGCTGACAGCACATAAAGTAAAAATTCTCTGATTTCTGCAACTAATTACTAGCCACAATTCCACATGACTTTTTCCAAGATGATTGTCTCATTAAAAAAACCCAAAACCATGTTGGATCATGTTTCCAAGCCCGATAAGGCAAGAGGAGTGTAATTCTTCTCATCTGTACTCCTATCCTGTAGTTATTTCAATGTGATAAAGTTATAGAAACAATGTTCTTAGGCAATGAAATAGGTATATCTAGAACATTAATCATCAAAACACAATTTAGCTGTCTAAAATAAGTCAAATGCATAACAAAAGAAAGTTCCCATGGATACCTGATTATACTGTAACTATTAAAGGAGTTTAAATAGTTACTCCTATCCAAATTTTTGCACTTCTGATACAGTTGTCAACAAGCAAGGTTAGGGGAGTTATCTCAATATTTCAGTAAAGAGTTGAAAACACACTAATATGTCCTTTTGTGATACTGTGAAAAAAATGAGATTGGAAAGATCAAGTAGGATTCTTTATGTTGTTTTTCCACTTAGAAGTTTAATAATGAGTGCTCACTTAGGGCACAGAAAAAATGCAGAATTGCAGGACTGTCATCTCTCAGATAAGCACAATCATTCTAAAGAGTCAGAATTTCTTTTCTGGCGCACAGAGTAATTTCCTGGGAAAAAGACACTATGAAGTTCTTCAGACTGCAGTTTGGAGCTGTGAAGCTTAAATGCCACTAAAATCTTCTAATTGATTTAGCCCCAAGGAAACAGTGCACTGCTGACAAGGCAAGCAGGGTGCTTTGATGGGAAAAGCAATACATATTTTCTTGTCAGACTGGAATATTGTGGGCAGATGGGAGCTCACTCTGCATCAACTAAAAGCCAGGCAGAAGCCAGAATTTATTAGTTTTTATGAAGTGATAAACTGCTTTCAGCTGTCTCTGAATGTGTGGAGACAGCTTTATATACACTCCTTGTTGTCCCACTGTAACTGCCATGCAAAACCCATGCTTGGCCACAGTCAAGACTGTACATCTGTGTTGACCCAGAAGTAAAACAAATCCATACAGAAAGGGTTTATGGTGAACTCTTCACTTCTCCATATCTGAGCTGATCAACAGTCACAGAAATTAAGCATCTGGAACTGGAAAATGTACTTATGGATATTTGCTTTATGGAAAAAAAAAAAAAAGGAAACCTTGACAGAAAAAAAAATCAATAATAAAAAAGAAAAGCAAGAAGGAAAAGCATCAAAATCAGATTAATAAAACAATAGTTCTTCATTGTTTCTCTGCTTTTAGTAAGTTATCCCTGCATTAGGGATTTTCTCTCTCTTTGTGTGAGCACATCTTGTTTCTGCTGCTGACAGAGGTTAATCATCAATGATTAATTCCCAGTATATAAACATATGATAAACATATGTTGGAAACATGCTGCAAGGAGTAAGAACAGATTATGTTTTTCTCTGTTGATTTCTACAGGATAGATATTATTGCCTAAGCTACTCTTCCAAGGATGTTTCCTCATTCCAGAGGCTGGGATACAGTTGTTGCTACTTGCATTAGCAAATGCAACCTGCGTGCTTACTCATCCTTTTAAAATTCTCAGAAATTAGAAACTGCAGCAGAATAATTGACACAAGAAACTAATAATTCAGTACCTGAATTTTTTCTGTAATTGTAATCATAGCTGAGGCCAATGGCAGGAAAGGAAATCACTTAAAACTGAAATTAAAATGTTCTTATGGGCTGGACCCAGCATTTAAAGACGTAATCCTCTAGAGATGGTCCAAGATACAGTCATAGCAAAAAAAAAATAAGAATTAAAAGAAGAAAGTGAAGTGATTGTAACTCTACTCTAGCAGAAGACCATGAGAGATTCCATACAACACCATGAACATTTAAAAAATGTTATTGTGGAGTAAAAATAACAGATGTTTTGGGAGGAAAAAAAAATCCCAAAAGCCCAAAGGAAATAGAGTCATAGAGTCATAGAATGGTTTGAATTGGAAGGGACTAAATACTTCCTGAAAGCGGACAGGCTTCTTGAGGCCATAACTAGGGAAACTTATTCCACTGCTTGACCAGCCTATTGAGTGAAGAACATTTTCCTAACATCCAACCTGAACTTCTGACACAACTTTAAGGCACAACGTTACGTTCTATCACCAGAAGCAAAAGAGAAATTATCACCCCCATCTCCACTTCTTCTCATGAGACATTTCTAGGCAGTAATGAGGTCACCCCTCAGCCTCCTTTTCTCTAAGGTTAATTAGCCTGGTATCCTCAGCTGCTCTCCTTATGTCATGTTCTCTAGTCCCTTCATCATCTCTGTTAATCTCTTTTGGGTGCATTCTAATATACAGCTTTCCTTCCTGTATTGTAGAGCCCAAAACTGCACAGTACTCGAAGCAAGGACACACCAACACCGAGTTAATTCAGCTTTCATATTTGAAATTACTCACTTTTTCTTCAAAGCTTTGATACTTTCAGCAATTGCTCTCCTTGAGATTATTTTGGCTCTTAACTGATTTTTCATATTTAAATTAATTTATCAGTCTAAAATTACCTCTCCTTTTCAATATTTTTTCTTTCCCAACAACACTATTGACTTAAAATAGTGAACATTGAAAATTTTGTGAATCTAGATTTTATTTTATCCCCCTAAATGGGTTATCCCAGCACTGAAGTGCTCATGATTATTACTGTTTCTGATTTTATTTTAAATGGAAAAAGCTTTCTAAAATAGTTATGTCACATATTAGCAGATTATTTTCAAGCAAATTTCTTAGACAGTGGTGTATTGGTGCATGTTTGTTTTCCATTGAAAGCAATGAAGATGGTTTAGTATTATTGTGCCTTTGTAATGTGATTCATTTGGTATTATCCATCTGTACTGAAATAATTTTGAACAGAGTGATTATTTTATATTATTTCTTTTTTCTTGACATCAGAATCTAACATAATAATTTATTCAGGATTAATATAGGAAATCAGAAAGATTTTTTTATTCCTTTCAGTTTGTTTAATATACCTTGCTTTATGTGCTTATGAGAGATGAAGGGGATAAAAAGAGAAACTATTTTATGTTACAAATATAAATTACAGTAAATTCGTTGTATGTTTCACAGTTGTCATAAAATAAGAATGTTAAAGAAGCAAATTATAAAAAAGCATGTAATGTATATAAGAGGTCATCTGCTACATTAAACTGAGGAAATTAAAAAACAAGTTATCAACCAAAAAAAATATCTATCAATATCAGGAAATTATTTAGTTGCCTAAGTCTATGAGATATATTATCCAAAAGAGGTCAGAAAAAAAGTGATAAAGTCATAACCATTGTGCCTTTTGGTTTCTATATCTTGCAGTTACAGTTTATGGCTGTTTTGGTGTTTCCAAAAAGAAATTAAAAGAGAAATGTAGAAAAATATTAGAACATTCAAACCAATCACACCTTATTAAACTAGGCTTTATTATTAAAGATTCATGAGCAAATATTATTATAAAAATTAATTAAGAAAGACATTATAATTTCTAATTAGTTTCATTTGACCTGTATACCCTACTTTTTCAGTATAATTTTCTGGTACTAAGTAATAATGAAGTGAAAGTGATGATTGTTGTAATTGTGTTTCTAATGTGTTTTATGTGACTGAAGTCCAACTGTTAATTTTGAGATTTTTCAAAAATTTACTGTACCTCAATACCTTCTATGTACTTATGCATGGTCATAGCTATGTATTTATAGATAAATAATAATAAAAGAGACATATATTCTCTTTGTACTTCATTTTCAATGTGAATTGACATTTGCTGGGTTTTAAATTACTAAATACTATCTGGGAGTTCCTGTGCTCCAAGTGGATTACAGAAATTTTTCCTATAGCTGAAAATCATCAAAATTATAATGAACCAGAAGCTGAGCTCTCTTTTGAGTTAACCATGTGGAAAAAACCTGAAAGCTGACTGTGGTGACCATATATGAAAACGATGTCTTGTAAAATGAAGTAACAGGAAAAATGTCTTGTGCATCCAAATGACCTCCTCTATTGCATTTGTCATGGGCATATATATATATATATATATTTATATATATATATATATACACCTTTTGCCTTCATAACTCTTCTTTAAGATGCTTTAATTCCATCTTTTATTGGCATATTGTCATCCAAATTCTGACACAGCTCACTGCGTTCAAAGGACAACCTCAGGGTAAACTGTGACAGAATTGTGAAATGTTTTCAGGAAAATTTATTGTTAGGAGCATTCAAATATCAAATATTTTCTCAAGTTCCCAAAGTTAGGCATGCTGTAAATGCAATTGGGAAGCAGTATCCCTGCTACTGTCACTGTTTTACATAAGCACTAGTCCAGATGTAATACTGAATCTCCTTTGCCCCTCTTCTCCTCTTTCTGATATGATCTAAGAATCTGAATTTACAGATCTTACAGATGATATTATAGAATGAGTGCCTTGTTAGTAAGTCCTGTAGAAAGTGTTTCAGTGTGTTGGGCTCCATTCATGCATCTCTGCTCATTAAGTAGAAACCTCTCTTGAGATTTAGAACACCACACAGAGAAATCTGAAGCTGTTCAGGTAGATGTACCTATGTCTGCTATGAGTGATACCCATCCTGGGTTTGGTTTGAACTTCTATGACTTAAATAACCTGTTTTGCTGAGGTCATAATCATAACTAGATTGGCAGAGATCTGCGTGGAAATTGTTTATGCACATTTCAAGTCCTAAGTTCTCTATCTGCAAGATGGGTAAATTTCAATAATGGCTTAGATAAACATTAGGCCAGCTAAATTCTTGCTATGTAAATAGCAAATGGTATTTCATACCTTAAAACAGCCTTTATCATAGCTGCAGGGATTCATTGTCATTCAGATAGTGTGGATGAATCCCAGAAAAAAAAAAAATCTGTTCAGATAAAACTACAAAGGAAGATTTTATGAAGAAATTATTATTTTATAAGTGTGCTGCTCATCTTGAACATAATTTATTGACAATGCACATTACAAGATGAAAGTTTTGAAGACTATCTCGCTTAGAAAGAAATGCAAAGTGGGGTTTTGCCATTAATGGTGGGTGTGGCAAATTTTCTGACCATATAAAAATTAGCTTTGCATACATAGCAAGACTCATGAAGACTGACAGTTGGGATAGAAGGGCATAAAGGAAAAAATAATTTAAAATATTGTAAATTGTTGTCACTAACAAAAAACAGTGATACACAGTATGAGAAAACAGATTCCTCTAAAACTGCATATGAAATAGCCATTTTCTTGGCTGAAGCTTAGTTATATGTTTTAGTCACAGAGTCACATATTCTGTGGCTATTGAGAGTAAAGTTACACTTCAAATGTTGTAACATGTCACTACATCATGGAATCACAGAATCACAGAATGGCTGATGTTGGAAAGGTTCTCTGGAAGTCACCCAGTCCATCCACCCCGATCAAGCAGGGTCACCCAGAGCTGGTTGCCCAGGATCATGTGTAGATAACGTTTGAGTACCTCCAAATGTGAGAGACTACACAATGTCCCTGAACAACTTGTGGCCAGAGATCAAACACCCTCTCATCAGTGAAAGGAGTGCTTCAGGGTGTTATGGGGACCCCCTGTACTTCAGTTTGTGCTCACTGACTTGTTCTGACAAGATCCTCCAGAGCCTTCTCCTCTCCTGAATGGATAAATGGTCCTGAATCTGTCAGCCTTCCCCTGTATGTGAGGTGTTCCAACCTTAGTGGCCCTCCACTGGACTGTCTCCAGAGTGTTGATATATCTGCTCTACTGAGGGGATCAGAACTGCACACTGCTCCTGGTGTGGCCTCAGTAGAAATGAGCAGAAGGGAAGGATCACATCCCTTGATATAATGACAGTCAATTGTCTAATGCAGCAAGGGCACACTTGGCTTGTGTAGAGCCTTGTATCCAGCAGCATTCCCTAGGGATCCATACAGGGTCCAGCCCTACCCTCTTCATCAACAGCCTGGACAAAAGGATAGAATGCACCCTCAGGCAGTTTGCTGGTGACACAGAACTGGGGGGAGTGACTGATACCCTGAAAGCTGTGCTGCCATTTCATGGGACCTTTAGGCCAGAGAGTTATGTGGAGAAAAACTGATGAGGTTCAACAAGGATAAGTGTAGGATACTGAAACTGGGAAGGAATAACCCCAAATACCAGCACAGGTTGGGGGGTTACCTGCTAGAGAGCAGTTCTGCAGAGAAGGACCTGACCTTCTTTAACACTTCTTTTTAAATCCCAATAATCACTTTCAATGTAAAAAAAATTTAATGTGAATTTCAAAAATCAATTTCATTTCTATTGGCTCAATATATTTTGTCAGCACAAACAGCTCAATATTACTAAAATCTGCAGTTTATGATTACTGAACTCTACTGGTATATATTAAACATTTAAACTGGATCTGATTAAAAATATATATATATTATCAGCTGCCAGATTTCAAGATCACTTTCTGATCCAGTCAAGAAATTGCCACATAAAACAAGAAATCCAAAATGCTCTTTGTCAAATAAAAAAATATTTATATTTCATTCTTTTATATATCAAAGAGTGAAGGCTATATCTTCTTCAGGGTTTAAATATAATTTGAATAAAACTGTGCAACCTGTATAAAGAAGCTTTGCCCTTTTGTAAATAAAAGAAAATTGTCTTAAAGAGTCTCTGTAGTCATGTATGTGAAAATGGACAATTTTTTTTTATTTTACATACTGTTTGGTGACTTACAGCAAAGCTAGGTTGTTTGGACCTATGACACAAAGCTACCATATGAGATATTGGGGGGTACACTAAGAGACAGAGTTATAGTAATGTGTTCAACAAGAAATAATTGCTGACAGAAAAACATCTGTTAAATTATTTGTACTGTAAAGCCTGCATTATATCTGTGTCTCTGTGAAACAGTGTGCTTCAGCCAGATCAACTTTCTTGTATGTTCAGCCCTATCATGTTTGACTCCTTCCTTTAAAGGTGTTTAGCCATGATTCTACTTAATTTCTGCCTCATTTTCTAATATTGAATCTCATTCTTACATAGACTATTTATATTTTTCCATCCCAGACCTTTTCCTTTCAAGTGAATTCTTTTTATTTTTATACCTTTTGACAACCTTCATATCTAGCTCTGACTTTGACCCTCCTCACTTACCCACATTCTTCCTGCTGGTTCGATTTCTCTCCTTTTCCTCCCCTGCTGGGTCATTGCTCATTATCCAGTCTTAATGCACACTTTCAAACCTCTCTAGCTCACAATCTGAATTTTTCCTCTTTTCCCTGTTCCAGATCCTGGATATTTATCATTCTACTTTTGACATATAATCCCTCCATGAACTTTGTTGTATTCTATTACAGAGTTATAGTTTCCTGCCTTTGGCAGCTTCAGTCTTCCTGCAGGTATTGACATTCCATGTACATAGTTATGCACACTCTGAAATCCTCCCTGAAATTTTACCCTTTCCTACTCTCACTACTATCTTACTTCCTCTTTCTCAAAATTCAGACGCTCTAAATTAATTCCAAAGTGATTCTGTTGTACTAAAATATTTTTCTTACAAAATGAGAAAATGAACTGGTATTCAGTGTAATCCTTCTTTTGTTTTGCATAAATTGAAAACATATGCAGAAATCAATGCAAAATAATTTATTTCTAATGGCATCCCTTTACTGCCTACAAGCAGTTTGTATAATCCATGGAAAGCAGATTATTATCTTATTCTTCAAGACACTGTATATTTTTTTTCTCCATTTATTTAAAATGTTCAGGTAAAAATACAACATGAAAGCAATTTCATTTCAGCTGAAGATGCTTCTAAGTGTCTATGTATTTTAAATTGCAGAATACATGTTCATATACTTCATCTTCAATGTGAAGAAAAGACAGAGTGTCTTTAGAAAAAATATGGAGCTATGAAATGGCTGGGCAGCACACCATGTAGACTTAAATTGAATGGTTATACTTTCATATATTTTCAATAACATTTTTGTATGGGTGAGTGGTTTCTGCATCCTTTTTCTATGCAAATTACTCATTTATTTCCAATCACCAGGCCAGCAAAAAAAGTATGTAGAAAACAGAATTATTTTTTCTCTATTTGGTGCTAATATCTATTTTGAACATCCTACGAAAATTTGCACACCGTGAAAAATTCAACTAAAAGATAATTTTAAAAAATAAAGCTTGAGTCACAGGAGACCATTTGTTACTTTCTTTTTAAGTTATTTTGTGAGAAAAAAAATCATAAACATTTTTTGCTAGTTTATAGCATCAAAGGAAACAAGAAATAATGAAGCTGCTAGGAATGAAAAGAAAGAGAAAAAGGAAAGAGAACATCACAAAAAAATTTGCTGCTTTATGTTACAGGTTATTTTTTCTATATTGTGGGTTTCTCAGATGAGGGTGCATAACTTTTTTTTTTTTAACTGCTTTTCAGAGGCTACATACATCAATGACCAACTGGATATAGATGATACCCATTGGGCTTAATCAGTCCTCTTTTATGCTCCTTATTCTAGAAATGTCCAGGTAAACACCCATTAAGAACTAATCTTTCTGTATTTCTTATTCATCTTTCAGAAGTAAACTCCTTTCTTTTATTCTTTCTTTCCTATCTAGATCTCACATTTTCAGAGTTTACAAGATTTAGATACTCACAGAGCTTTAGGAAACTGGTGTTAACAAATACATCGATTTTCTGTTATACTGGAGGAGACACATTGTTAGGTTTCTCTCTGTAACTCTGATGTAAAGGAGCATTACACAGCACACACTTCATTCTTGGACTGGGTTCTTAAAAATGCAAGTGCTTACATTTTAAGTAATCTTGATGCAGTTTCTGGATTTAGCACTACATCAGCACAGATGCCAAGAAGGTAACAAAAGTCCTTTTGGCACACATACAATTCCCACTTTGTAATGAATTTAACTGCCTAATGTTGTCTGAGAGAATTTCTTCTGGCCTTATGACTTTTCTGTCATAGAATAGCTAAAAATAAAATAAGTGTCTCAAAGGCACTGCACACAGCTCACAAACTCTGCATTTTTGGCAATTTCTGAACAAAATGAGATACTTTAACCCACAAGTCATTGCAAAACTTTACACAAATGTGCATCTCAAAGCTTGCATGTGGTACTTTTCACAGAAAATGAGCCTATAACTTTATATAACTTCCTAGAAAACAAAAGCCTGTACAATGCAGGCAATTTGAAAGAAATAGATAGTGACAGACTTCTAATAGCGATGTACAAAATATTCAGTCACTAGAAACTAAAGGTTTTCTGGTAAAGTGTATCTAATCCACTGACAGGCTCATGCCTTTTGTGGGAACCAAAGGCATGCTATTTAATGCTTCATTGTAGCTGTTCAGGATGTATATCAGGAAAGGCAAAGCCAGTGATGTTGATAAAGCTAGTCAGGAACTCATAAGAAGCAATCTTAGCATATACTCAATAACATTACTTAGTTTTGGTTTTTTTTTTTTTCCTTTTAATCATGCCAGCCTTCATAAAGTGAACAAAGAATTTTAAATTTTTTTAGTGTAGCCCAAGTTTAAGAGTATTCATGTGAGCCATGATAATTTAGACCCACTGTTACCCTATCACATGTTTTCCATGACTGGTATGAAAAATTCCTCTCTAATCCAAAGTAAGATGATATTTTAGAGACTATTTGGTATTGACTGAGAATCCTTTTTCTACCCCAATATGGGAATATGATTTTAAGCCATGTTAATTATTTATTTTCATGTTTTTTGAGCCCAAAACATTTTTTGTTCAAATTTTAACGCTTGAGAATTTTATGCTCTTAGAATTTTCCTGACCTGTAACAGTTTTTCTACCAGCAAGGGTAGACTTCTATAAATAGTAAATTGCAGTGTCAGTAAAAACTTGAAGACTGTTAGCACTAGAATTTTCAGACTTTCTCTATCTTTCTTTCTTTAAATGATTGTGATGGAAATGTGCAAGTGTAAAAACATGTTTCACTGAATTTTATTACTTGCAGGTCAGAATTTAGATCAGTCTTCAAAATTCAACACTTTATTCAATAGAAGAATGAACAAAAAATTGGCAAAAAATCTATTTGCCAGAAAAAAGGATAATATTTCAATGCCTATTATTAAAAAATAGCCTACAGCTACTTTTATGTCTTAAAAGGAGATATTATATTTTAAGAATATCTGTGATATTAATTAAGCATTTTTAAAACAGGCCATTGCAAACAAATGTACCTCAAAGAAGAGTTTAGTTTCCTGTTCCATGCCTTTAGGATTAATTAAGTACACCTGTGTTAATAGCTAGCAACTATTAACTATTACTTAAAAAAAACAACTGGTATGGAAAAGAAATTGCCTATTTCTTATGAACAGAGTTTGGAAAGCAGTTGATATAGAAATACTGTTCTAGAGTTCTTTAGCACTCAAGTAACCATGGAAAACTTAGCTTTGTCACTTGAAAAACAGTATATGAAAGTCTTATTGGAAGAGTTAACATAAATTCTTTTCAAGATACACATCATTGATGACAAATTTGTTCTTAAACAAATGCAAACTGAAAGATCTAAGATCAAAATCTATTTATTTTATGCTGTTATTTATAGCTATTGATTAAATAGTTTGTCCATGATTTTTTTTAGTCACTCACCCTTTCTGTGTTAGTCTGCCATATTCTCTACTCTAGTAGGGAGAGCAGAAATTTCTACCTTTATTTCCATATCTGCTAGTTGCTAATTCAGTCTTCTCAGAACTCAAATGCTCTCATTATACTGACAATATATTAATTTGTCTTTATGATTTAGCAATCACCTAGGACAGTCCTTCAGTGTTCTGGAGATCCTTCTCCTCCCCTTCAAACTTTTATCACAAAACATGCTTACAGATATTGTATTCTCCTGTTTGCTTTCCTTAAGTAATACTGCTCTTTGTTCTCCTGCAATTTGTCTAGTCCTTGCTGATCTCTACTTCCCTTTTCTTCTACAACTTTGTGGACAGCTGAACACCTGCTTAAGTTTTGAAAACCTAACTGAGATACACAACAGATTTGGTTTTTTTTTCAGTTGTTCTCAATGTCTTTAATCAGAAACTAGAACAGCAAACATCTATTGTTGTAGGAAATATTAGTCAAATACTGCTCCTGAATGGAATATGTAACTACCTTGTAAGCCTCTCCAGTCTGGTGTCACACCAATCCCTTCAAACTGAAAATTGATCTTCTTGATCCAGACACATTTATCATGTCTTTAATGAAGTTTCAAATGTTATTCTTCCCAGTTCCTTAGTCCACACATCCAAGTTTTGATGGTGTTTATTTACAGTAATTGATCTCTACATAATTAAAATTTTTTTTCCTCATCAAATGTACAAAGTGCTGTTTTTTTGACTCTAACAGTCTTCCATTCATATCTTGTAATCATGCACCAAAAATACAAACACTAATTATGACAATAATCCCATTCCTTTTTCTGTAGTATTTTCCCCGTTCTTTTTCCCAGAAAAAGCTCCAAATCTCTGTGAAAGAATCATGGCTTCTTATTCTTAATGTAAACCTCTTCAAAAATCTTTCCTTTTTGTTCATCTACTTGGTAGAGTTTACAAGACTGTCTACAGTAGTCATTCTCTTCCTATAACATGGTAAGACTTATTCCCATAATAATTCTGTGTTCACTTGTCACCTTCATCCTGTAAAGCACCTGTAAACTATCCCTCAGTTGCACAAGGCTGTCTTCTAACAATTTTAGGAAAATCCCTCTTCACAAGCTCCTAAGTAGGTTCTTCATTACGGTGTCTTTAGAAAACCAATATGCCATTCTGAATAAATAAGTACTCAACAGAGAGAATTATTTATAATGAATAATCTCTGATCATGTTTAAATGTCAAGTTTCAGAAAGACAATCCAAGTAATAACATACTTACTTATGTTCCACACCTGACATCCTGTTATTATTCATTACAGCTATTGACTTAAGACTTTGAACTAGATAGCCTTTTAAGTGTTTGGATACTATTGATTTTATCTGCAATTTCAAGGTATTACCATAGCACTGAGGCTGTTTTCACCATAATTTTTGAATTCCCTCCTGATTTTTCATTGGAGTAGGAAAAATGTGATTCCTTAAAAGATATTTAAAATAAAACACCCCTCCAAATCAAAGAAAAGAAAAAAAGCTGAACCTAATTATAATAGGCTTCTTTCCTTTATTACCATGAAATGTAAACTTTGAATACTGAGAAGTGGAGAGCACTGCTTATTTATCACTGGGTAATTCAGATCAGAGAATTCTACCAGCTCTAGTACAGTTCATAATTTCTGCAAATGCCTCAAACAGCTCAAGTTTATACTGTGAAACTAAAAGTTAAAAACTGATACTGTTTAGTTTTAAGTTTGCTAGAAATGTGCAAGAACTATAAAAAAGTAAATTATAATTAATGATGTTCTTTATAATTTTATAGTATTATTTTACCTTTTACATGAGGTCCTATAAAATTATTTCAAAATTAATTACATTATTTTAATGTTAATTCTTATTAGAAGTACAGTGATAATCAAAGCTGGGGTTTTATAAACTATAAAATTATTAACAAATGAGAATAATCTTTTACAATCTGATAAGAAAATTATCTCATTTTCATAAAGGTAAGCCACACTAATTTATTATCACCTCAGAGTATAACTCCATATCTTATTTTAAGTAATAGTTCTTAATTAAACACAGTGTAATTCTTTTTTATTTTATGGGTTTGCATCAACTATAGTTATCTGTAGAAACAAGATTATATAAAATACAAGTTGTAGCATGTATTGCCATTATTGACATTGGAATCTATACTACTAGAATAAAAGTACTGTTTTCTTCAAAGTGGATTAGCAAGTTTTCCTTTATGTACTGATGCTGGAACATATCCAATATCAATATCTGTGATAGTGCCAGGAGTCACACTAAGAAGATCAAATGACCAGTGAAAAGGAGCAAGAGTTAGAGCTCTTGGCACTTTCAAAGTCTGAGTAGAAACACATGCATCTCCAAATAAGGGGATGCTTTTAAATACATTGACACCAGCCAAGTGTTGCTTTCTCAACATTAAATTATTATTATTGAATTATGGTAGGGATAAAATATGACTTATCAAAACCAAATAAGGAAATAGGCACTGCTGTTCTAAAAATGAGAAGAAAACTTAAAATTGTACATTTCAGAAAAAGAATTAGATCTGTTCTGTCCCCCAGGCCTAAAAAAAAAAAAAAAAAAAAAAAAAAAAAAACCACAGGTCATTTAAAAAGTTAGCAGACTTGATCAACAGGATATCCTTTCCTTTAGAAGCAGTTTGGCATGTAGGTTATGAAGGAAAGTAGAAATCCTGCATGACTATTCAGAGAGGGCTGTAAGGAAAGTGCAGTGATCCTGACAGGAAAAGGACTGTACCTCAGGGAGTTCCTACATGCCAGCTGACTGGAGAGTGCCCAGGTCTGTGCTGTCCAGAGGGGCCCTGAGGCTGCACAACCCCTCTGGCTGTGGCACAAGCTCAGTGACTGCCCTGGAGCACAGGAACCCCAAGGAATCTCCCACTTGGTACCAGTGATTTTGCCACCTGCATGGCCTCGCCTCAAACTAAAGTGAAGCAATAAATTATTGTGCAAACTTTATTGCTCTTTGCCTGTAGAAATGCTGGATGAAGCTGTTTCCTTGTAAGAAAATCCAATAGCTTCTCAAATGACTGAAATTTGAGACTTCTGTGGACAGGGTCTACACAGCATGCTGCACATGGATAGATAAGAGGCTCACTCTAGGCTATGTCTCCCAGGGCTCCCCACTCCAAAGGGACATAAAATTATCTGTAAGATTTTCTCTTTATAGTGTTCGCTCCCATAGCATTTTAAAGGCATCTTACAGAGTGTCTTTCTTGCTGACATCAATAGCCACCAGCACCTCCTGGTGCAAAACAGGTAAACAACAAACAAAGAAGAAAAAATAATCAGAAGACTACTTGCCAGATCTCCTCTTGTATTAAGCAGATGTGGTTTGGTTGCAGGTTTTGCTTGTTTGTTTTCTGAGGTTTTTTTTTATTGTTCTTGTCTCACCTGTGTCTTTTCTAACACCCTCTTTGTTGTCTTCTCTAATTGGTGAAAATGAAAAATGTGTATTTGCATTTATCATAATTTGATCTAGACTAAAGTTTTTCAAAACGAATGTGTTTTACCCTCAAGTTTGTAGTAAATTTATGAAGCAGAGAACTAGGATCCTTTTAAAGGCTCTTCAGGCCCCCAGTGCATTCCCTAGAACATCCATCAAAATGTCATCCCACAGCTAGTACAGCATACACAGGTTTGATAAGCAGCAAAATCAGTTGGTAGGGGAGGAAGAAATGCCAGCCAGTGAATAGGAATTATCTAGTGCAATCTTTGGTTGAATGCAAGGTATCAAGGAGCTCAGCAGAACTGCATGCATAGCTGGAGTGTTTTCCACACCCTCCTCTGTGGATATCCTTACTTACAAACTTAACAAACTGTAGTCTGAAAGACTTTCTAAAGCCTGTTTCCAGCCTCAGGATTAATTGATACTCTCAAGTATCTTATTTAAATCATAGCTAGGGGAAAAAAGACAACTGTTTTTTTTTTCCTTTGGTTTCTCTACAGTGAGTCTATAGTTTCTTTAATTGTATTGCCTATGACTGAATTGTCAAAAATACATCCTTTAACTCTTGATTCTTCTGTGATGCTAAGAGTAAATGTTCAGTGACAGTTGAAAAACAAGTTGTATGATCCTTCTGACAACATATATTCTAATAATTCTGGGCATTCTTAGGAGTAATTAGTAATCCAGAATATGTTTCTGAACAGCAGCAGGGTATTTATCTACTAAACTGCATAAGCAACCTGATCTTACAGTTCTCACAACAGAGTCAATGAAGAAAAAGTATCTCCTAATGACTACCAGTAAATCCCTTATAAAAAAGAAAAGTAGGAAATTAAACATCTGAGAAGTTTTTCCTGCTGGGGGTTTTGTTCTTTTTTTTGTTTTATTTTGTTTTGCTTTGTTTTTTATCATGTATCATAAGTATTAATTGTAAAATATATCTACTAGTTTGGGACAAGGTGTTTCCTTTTTAGCCACTTCTATATATAAAGCTGACAAGCTTAAAAAAAAGAAAAAATAATTATCCTTAAAACCCTACAAACATCCTATCATTAATGTGTATGGAAAACCTGGTTTTATTTTCTTTCATGTATTTGGTTTAGATGAGGAATTATTCTCATTTCTCTTTTGCAAACCATTCTTTCCCCTCCTATGGGAAATGTAATGGAATCTAATTAAGAAGTTATTTTCCCTTTGGATGTTCTCAATTGGTTTTTAATGCAGCAAGAAGAGAATGGAATATTTCCCTGTTATACGTTAACAAGAATTTGCTTCCTTATGTATGCAGACATTGTTATTATTTTGCCTTTAAAGTGCCTGCTGTTTGGAGAACACCAACACTCTGCAAACACCCCACGTGTGCTATGCCCAAATATACAACACTTTTGTGATTAAAAAATTCCCTTCCCTGTGTCTTTGTTAAAGCCTGTGTTTCTGCAGTAGGTCTTACTGATGGTGTACCACATGGAGCTGTCTCTCAATTCCTTTGTTTACTGCACATTAAAAAGATAACATATCTTTATATTATGAAACTGTGGAGACCTGAATGTGGAAGCATTGTAAATAATTTCTATTCTGTTTGTACTGATTTCTGCTAAAGCTTTTGGGCAATAGATCTTTTAGATTTTCTCTCCAGTATCATTTCTCTATTTGAGACGTTGTTTGTCTCATGACTTGACTGTATACTGAAATATTAGCCTTGATCTGTAGCTTCTCTCTTTTATGTCTTGTATATTTAATTTTATTTCCTTTGATCCCTCTTTCTTCATCTTTGCTGATATTTTCTTTGTTCCTTTGTTCCCCCCAACCCTGTACTTTGCTCTTCTAAGACTCAATCACCTCCATTTTAATTTAATCCCTGATTCTGCCACTACCTGTATCTTTGTTGTCATAGTTCTGATGTCTCTCTACTGGTTATCTTTTCATCTGGCTATCTGATTTTGTTTAGATTTTAGTCTTTTAAATTCTTTGCATTGCTTGAGTCTCTTTTAATCTTCCCTTAGTAATGCTTCTTGTTATAGCTCTTGATCTTTCAGGGAGGAGTGACAAAACTGACAGGGACCATTGCTTATTAAATCTAAATTTAAAACACCAATAAGTAGTCACTCATTTCTGCTGAGATATATAGAGTGTGTGACCAGAATCAAAGATGCACAGCACAGTAAAGCCTTATTTCTGCACCTGGTGCATTCAGAGATTGCAGGGGAGGCTTATGGCTGACCAGAATCAGGGGTAGACTTTTTACCTGTGTATGACCTCACTTTTGCTTGCCAATAAATCCAAGAGTTTTTACGCATGTTTGAGTTATTCATAAATTTCTGATGGAGGATTTAATTTGAGTACATGGGCACTAGCCTGGAAGATTTGGTACATCATTAATATCCCATGGAAAATACAGGCTGCAAACTGAGCTACAGTTTTCCCAAATCACTTCATAAATACCCTTTTCCCTAAGTGGATGAATCAAACATAAATGCAAATGTCATACCTGAAGAAATGACAAAGAAATTAAACATGTATTAACATTGATGTTTCACATTTTGATGTGGATGCAAGAATAAGAACTAGGTGGAAGCATGGAAAAACATCCTTAGAATATCTGAAATCCTACTTAAACTTCCTCAATGTTTCTGTTTATGTACAAAGATTAAATTTCTTCTTGATGTAGGGATATAAAAAAGTTTCACATCAGAAATTATCAGCTAATGTTTTCTGACATTGATACACGTAAAAATGTCAAGAGATATGCATTCTTTTATCTGTTTAAGCTGAAGTTCATAATTAAATTTTCCTATTAAATTCCAGAAGGATAAGACAGACAACTTATTCAGCAGATTGATTAAGGTCAAGTTACTTTTGGCATTATATGAATATTTTCTCATCCTTTTAACAGATGACATCCACACTTACCCAAGTGATTTCTGAAATTAAAATCATGAATGTATTTTTTAGGTTTGCAAGCACATGAAACTAATGTGCAAGTACATAAAATTACAGATGGATGAAAAAAATATGTGGTTTAACTTAAATTTTCCTAGAACCAGAAATGTTTCAAAAACTTGCTTTTAAAGTTTATCAAATGTTGCGGAAAGATGGCTAGGGCTATAATCAGAGGAAGCTGAGGAGTTATATTCTGATTTGAACAGAAGTTAGAATGGCACAGGAATTACAGGATGAAATAGAACTGCTGCTCCCTGGATGGAATGCAGTTGGCTTGTATAAAACCTATTCCACAGTGAGTCCCCACACACACAGTCTGCAGCCCTAAGCACCTGCTAAGACAAAATGGATGGAACAGGGGGTGGAGCAGAGAGGAGATATTGCAGCCAGGATCTGCTGAAATCCTTGCAGGGAGGGGAACTTGGTGGGACTTTGCAGCTGAGAAACTGAACAGCACCTGTCAGCCAGGGGAGATGGGAGAAGATGTCTTGCTGCTGAGCCAATAACTTTGGTGAAATCACTCTCCTTGGATGAACTTGGTTCACTGCAATATTGTTACGTTACAATGTAATTGTAATATTAATGCACACCAGTTGGGTAAGAACCACACTGTGTTCATACTAAATACTTTTACTGGGGATTAGAGCTTGACTGTGTATTGCTTTGAAGATGCTTTTGCAGTCAGATACTGCCACGTGCAATCCTTGAACCTTAACCTGGCACACTTTTATCTTGATGAAGAGTGTTTTTCCACAGGTCATTAGTGTGAGTCCTTCAGAGGTGCTGGCAGGTTTTGGCAGTGGGCAACATACTCAAATAAAGGGGAAGGCCCACTTATGTTGTTGATGTATTTCCCTGAATAAGTCAGTCAAACCATCCTCCTGTACAGCAGGACTGTTCTGTGAAAGGTTCTCATAAAAGGATGCTGGCAGACTGGTCAAAAACACTGACAAACAAGTCCAATAAATCCAAGGAAATCTCCCCTTTAATTGAGACAGACAACATTTTGAGAAGATTTCTGACAGTATAATTTTTGCTGACAAAATACTGATATATGGTGTCTTGTCTGCTATTTACTATTCATATTCCTCAGAAAACAAAATCTATAATTTACTTTCAGGTTATATAAAATTTTCAAACATCTTAGACATAAACCCATCCCCTGGGACAAAAAGTGCCAGTCTAAGGGGCAAGTTCATCAACAGAAATCTCTGAAGTCAGAAAATGTTGTAATGTCGAATAAAAAATATTCCTGTTTTTCCTAAAGCTGTTAGCAACACCAATCCTTTATTAAAAGTCATCATTGGACCACCGTTCACAAAGCATTCCATCACTTCATGGTTTGATCCATGGTGATCTTGCTCCCTCTTTATCCTTGTTAACTGAGTAGTTCAAGAACTTAAAACTTTTTCCAGTGTTTTGTTTTAAGTGGAGCATCCTTGGTTGGAAGAGAGATACATTTTTTTTCCCTTAATACTCTGTGATACACTCTTGCCAAG
This sequence comes from Oenanthe melanoleuca, assembly GCF_029582105.1. NCBI lineage: Eukaryota > Metazoa > Chordata > Aves > Passeriformes > Muscicapidae > Oenanthe > Oenanthe melanoleuca. The sequence continues at coordinate 40,353,395 of NC_079336.1, forward strand.
AACTTTCTATAAATTCTGAATAAATCCAGCTATTCACAGTTATCAAGTGTCTGCTTTGGTTCCTGGGGTACTTCTTCCCTTGTTCTCAGCCTTTCTTCACAGGGATCCTGAGCCAATTCAGTCTGTTTAATTGCTGTTTCTCTGCACACCTAAGGACAGCACTGCAGGAAAACAGTGGGTGGACAGCTCAGCACTGACTCATAGTCTCAGTGAAGGTGGTGGTGTGACGGATTAAAGCATTACTGTGTGGCACACAGACAGAGCTGAGTGTGAGAAAAATCCCCATCTACTTCATTGTATTCTGAAATCTGCCTGGCATGTAGAGTGGGTAGGTATATGATCTCAGCTCCCCACTTTTTTTGACATTTCTAAAGTTTGTAGAAATTAAACTTGCTCTGAAATGATAACTTCTAATTCATAAGCAAGTGCAGCTTTGAGAAAACCAGAAACATCAAATATTTAGGTCAAATTAATTGATTTTCTCATATTAGCAATAACTTGTCATTGAAGCAATAATATATTCTCCTCATCTAAATATTTCAAAATGTGGCTTACAGCTAATCAGATAACAAGATGTGGGTTTTAGACTTAAACATAGGCTTGCATCTCTCTCTACTTTTACTTGTATAAGAACTCGGTCATTTACAGCTACAATGGTACAGCTGTGCTGCCAGCAACTACATTACTGAAGTCTTCATAAGCACATTGCAGAATTATTAAAAAGTAGATGGAATTGTTGTCTCAAAACCAAATTTAAACACCAGTTGCATAAAACCAAGTAATGTCAAAGGAAGACAAAAAAATTATGCACTTAGTTATCTGAAACAAAAATAGCACCCACATGGTTCTAATTTTCTATAATTGAGTTGTCCTAATGAAACCATGAATTTTGTCTATGCTAAGCCATAGTTGTATTAAGGCTGAAAATCTTGTAGCACTGTAAGTGTGCAGGGAGGTATCAGCCTGTGACTTAACTGATAATTAGGAAACAAGGTAATGCAAATGTGTGAATTTAACTTTAATAGTCCAAAAAGAGCTCAGAAAAATTTCAGATTTCAAATACATAATAGTACAGAAGTATGTTTCTTATGTGATTTCTTAGGTGAAAAGTAAGCTTTTCACACAGTGGGTGTTCTTATAATATTGTGTGCTGCAAACTAAAGCCCTATTCACAACATATCTTCTTTGGAGACAAATTAATTACTATCTGTTTTATCATTGGGATAATTATGATGAATGCATAGGTGATGTGCCTCTTTCCACCCATTCCTGCAAAACAGTAATTAGGGTAGTTGAGAATTCAATCTAATTTTAAAAGGAACATAAAACAAGTGTAATATACTTAACAGTAAGGATATCTCAGATATAAAGATTATAAATCTTGGTAACTTAATCATATTCAGAATTAAAAAACCTTTAAAATACATAACACATTGGAAAGAGAAGCTAATAGTCTCATTAGTGACAGTTGGAAAGGAGCAATTTATTATTTGATGGAGTTTTCTTGAGGAGATTCTTATATGAAGAAAGTATGTTTAATTGAAGCTGCTAAAATCAATACAGGAAAAAAAACCCTATAGTTTTCTTTGAGTTTAAATAAAACTAGAGAAAACACTTAAAATATGTAGGTCTAAGATCTTTGCAACAAATACAGCACAGCAAAATGATAATGTTGTACTCCAGAAGTTAGAGAGGAAGCTTGCTTGAAATACTAAATATGGAAACATATCATATAGCAGGAAATTTTTCATTTCTCACTATATAGAATAGAAGCAGACTTATAAGGAAATGTATGGATTAATCACACACACACACACACACAGACACCGCACACACACAAGGACAGGGATCTAGTGCCTAAATTAATATAAAATTGTTTCAGGGCATTTATGTTGATGTATATCACCCAATTAATAGATGCATTAAGTTCAAATTGAAGTTCCATAAGTGTCAATGAAGAAAATTCTGCACTATGTCCTCACTAAATTGTTACTGTTAGTGACCTAAATTGTTGCTGGACTCACCTTTAGGGCTGGTTAGACGTGGAGATATGGGACCCATAACTTTAAATTGTTTCTTGGTAAATCTTTCCTGAGAATTTCTCTCTGGAAAACTCCTTTGTAACACACTAGGATCCATGTGCTGGGTAGGAAAGCTGAGCTGAGAATTGCTGAAACACCTGGTCACCACCTTTGATTATGCTGATGGGTTTCTTCTTGGAGTATGGACCAAGACCTTCCAGACCTGGTTTGCTCTGTAGATATGAATATTTCTCTGGGCTAGGATGGACTAGAGAGTGGGCTGTTATTCTGCTCACAACATTAGCTTTTAAGGTTTTGCCAGGCAAGGGTGTTTTTGCCTGGATGCTCAAGGCCTGAAAGCATGATAAGCTCCATGGTCACTTCAGCAGGGCTTGAACTGCATGGGCTTAGCAGGAAACCTTTGTCCTGAGAAATTACTTCTGAAGGCTCAGCCAGTGGCTCAAGCACTGTTCCAGCTAATTTGGGAGAGCCTTTGTCACCTAAGCATCACAGATTCCCACCCCTAGCTGTAAGAACCAGTTGTTTCAGCATTTCAGAGAGGTCTCAAGCAAGTTATATCTCTGCCTGAATGTAACACTGAGGCCAAGTTGAGGAGATGCAGAAGATAAAATGCTAAGACCAAATCCACTGCTTCCAATTCCTGACCAGCTTTGCCAATAGCAGAGTTTGTCTTCTTTTTTTCTTAAGCAGCAGGTTTGAAAGTAACCTAGCCCTAAAAAAAGGCAGAACATGAAATAAACTTAGAGTTAACAAGTAGTCTATCTGCATCTGTCAGCACTAAGAAAATGGGAGCTCTAAGGCTGCAAGGCAGAGGTAAATGCAGATCTTGAGAGCATTCTGCTTAATGGCAGAATCTGTGAAATTTCCAAAAAATAATTCTACAGAGTTTCCAGGTCCCAGAAAGTGCATCTCCTCTGGGAAATCAAGGACTTTTGTTATATGCCACTTTCTCACTATGGAATTGTGTACAGCTTTTTATTGAAAAATTCAGATCTACTTAAGATTGTATTTTAAAGAAAGTATTTTAAAGACAAGCTACTACATCACTATATCTCTTCCAGTAAAATTAATACTTTCTTTACCATTTCTCTTTTCAGCAAAATCAAATTGATGGACAAAGAAAAGTGTGATAAAAATGTGTGTACAAATCACACTTGCTACTATCTGATTATATGAAGTATCCAATCAAGCAAAATTAAGGTCTAAAAGTCTGATATCAAAAATAGTCAGAGAAAGGTCAGCTGTGTAAATATTCTGAATAAATGTAGGTTTCTGAGTTCACTTCAAACCAGAAATTTAAATCTTGGATATTATAATTCTATTCCTATTAATTGACATTTTAAGCAGGATGTCATAAAGCCCACAAACAAAAAAACAAACAAACAAAACAACATGTGCAATTCTGTAAACTAATTCTAACTAATTTATGACAAACATTTACACTTAGCAATAGTGGAAAATGTATTTCAAGCCCTTGGGTTTGTTATAATGACGATTGTATAAAGGATAACCCAAGCTGACACTCCTCCAGGCATCTGACAAGCTGAGAGTGACAGTACTGTAAGCTGCAATATTGCAAGTGTCTGCAGGAAGGCAGCTCAATATCTACAATACTGGCCCTGCTCTAGTTTTCAGTGTCAGATCTACTCATCCTTCTAGTCTAAATAAGTACATTTATTAAACCTATCAAAAGACAAATATTATTTCTAGTTTTTCATGCACAAAACCAAATCATCCAAAAGGACATGAGTTTAACATCTGTGGAAGGACCATGCCCTCATTAAATCTGTCCTGTTCAGTAGACCAATGTGTCTCATGAAATAGTATCTACAATCTTTCAGCTTGTGCATCATTACATTGCCTTGCTATTGGTAGTTCTTAGTTTGGAACTAGTACTAAAATATTGCAACCATCCAAGAAAACAAGTGCTACAAAAGCAGACATTGCAGAGATCAGGTTAAGCACAATAGAAAACTCATCAATAAAAGAGATAGGTATACTGTAAGGACACCTAGGACTTTAGAATTTATTTTAATATGTTACATCTACTATCCATATATGCTTAGTGGATATAAGTATTTATAGGTCTGACTAGGATGAAAAACATTTTCACAAAGATATTTCATAAGAACATGCTAAATTTTTTTGGCTTTAATTCTGCTGTTTCACAGATTTCACAGAACATTCTGAGTCAGAAGTGACCCACAAGGATCATGAAGTCCAACTCTTAAGTGAATGGCCCACAGAGGGATCAAACCCACAACCTTGGTATTATTAACACTATGCTCTAACCAACAGAGCTAAACTTAGTATTTTTTTTTTTTACTTCATTTATCTGCAGCATCTTTAAAATAACGGAATTAATTAATTTAATTGCAGAGTTATATTTCAGGAAAACAACCTCCTCAAAAAAAAAAAAAAAAAAAGAATCAGTTTATCAAGAATTTCAATCTTTCATATAAAGTGTAAAATGAATATTCTCATAAGCAATAATAATCAAAACTCTTGTGGCACTTCTAATAAGTACAGAGTTGTTAATTCCAGTGTGTTGGTTAAATTATATTTTGAGTAAATCAGTTTACTCTCCAATTCCAGTTAGACAGTTGCAGTCTTCATAACTTCTGCTACATTACCATAAATCAGCACATTCCAAGTGGTTACACTTCAGTAGAAGGGATTAAATTTTCATGTGTTTGGTTTGCAAACAGCTTTAGGATTCTCTGAAAAAAAAGTAGTAGCAAATATTTGGAAGTCAAGGACTAAAATTCCACAACAGGGCAAATTTTGTTCATTGAATTAAAATAATTGCAGGATTGTCTTGTTTTTTTGGGGGGGGGGGGGGGGGGGGTTTGTATATATCAGAAAAGAATTTAGCCAAAGCTGAGTGGAATTTTCATGTCTAAACCATGTTTTAATAAAAGGATTTGGATTTTCAATTCCAGGAAAGATACTAATCTTTCCCAAAGTATTTGTCTCCCTCTATTAAAAAGCATTGGGTATGAGGCTGTCCTGTGAAAAGTATGATTCAGATTCCTTCAGTCTCTCCTGAATTAACCTGGACTGCTCAGTCAGAAAAATAAAAGAAAGGTGAAGAGCATTCATGACTGCATGGTATGACATGATGTATTAAATTAAAATAACAATAAAAAAATATTTGTACTTGTCAGCTTCCTCTGTTGTTGCTCATTCAAATTATTCTTACCAATTTGGTCCAACTCTTATTATCTCTTGAGTAAAAACAGTAGCAAAATCAGAGATGTTCAGTGCAATTATGTATAGATTATTTATCCCTTTATATCATCTGTGATCCTCTGATTTAAAGCTGTTTGAGACCTAAAGAAGTTCCTAATTTGGAGAGATGTGTTTTCTTGCTCTCTCTTTTGTTTTATAGGTGCCTAGAGTATTTTTTCTGAGTTTTTTAAACCATGAACCATTGACTAGCATTTCCACATTTTCATGCTTTATAAATGCATCCAGTGCAATGGAGCACTTAATCTTCTACAAATTAGAATTTTGAGGTGAAGGGACTTTGATAATCTTGAAAGAGCCCTCGGGTTTATTACTTTGTTTTTACAGCAAGTAACACCTACTTTGCTATTGCAAACTGATAGCTACCAAACCATTTTCTATTTCAGCCATAGGTTTGCAAGGTATCTGACAGATGATCACAAACACTTGCATCAGTTATAATACAATTAAAATTCATTAACCAGAATGTGCTTCATATGAGGAGATATATATAGACATACATAGATTTATATATTTATAGACATACATTGATTTATATATATATATCACAAGACTACTTTACCATGGCCTTTAACAGGTGCCTCTGAATGTTAAAATCTGCAGTTCTTTTTTTTTTAATGGCTGTTTTTCTTTTTCCTTGATCTTCTGAGACATTCTCTGCAGACAAAATAAAAGAAGGGACCAGCCAACACATCATCTTTATGGCTGCATCTGAAGATCTTTCTAAAGTGTGAATATAAGTTTTCTGTTCTTTCCACCCTGCTGTGTTGATTTCTATTGCTGCCTTTTTCTTCTCACCTGTCTTCAATCTTCTTCATTTTACTTGCAATCTATTAAGAGCCTGACTTAGCAAGGCAGCTGGTGTAACATAACTGGGGCCAAATTGGCACATGAAAAGCAATACTATGTTCACTGATCTTTTTCAAGAACTTAACTGCAGAAAAATAAAAAAGTGACTGCTTTTTTTTTTTTCTTTTCTTTGTGCATGTGTGTATAATATGCAAATATTAATATAGTTTGTGTTATCCCAAAAGAAATTGATTAAACCAGACCTAAGAATTTGGAGGAAATGCCTGAAACTATTTTTTTTTTTACTCTCACACAATTAAATTATCTCTAGTATTTAGAAATAATAGTCCTTGTTTTCTTTCTCCTGCTTCATAAAGAGACTTTATAATTAACAAAATTACAAGGCAGATCCTTTAAACAACATATTTTCAATTTTTCATTTGGGGGTAGTTTCTATATGGATATTTTCTGTTATCCTCTATTTCACTCTTTACGTAATTAATATTAAGAGAAAATTCTTGTTTGATGGTATGCAATTAATGTAAGAATATCCTGTAGCAAAAAACCAAACTGAAATTACAGTCAACAACATGGGGAGGGAAAAGAGCCCAAATATATTTAAATCATTGTAATTCATAGAGGAAGGACTGTATACTCTAGCAGCTTTTATTCTCTAGCAGCATGGAAAATTTTCTCCCTTTTTGACATCCCTAGCAACAACTATAGCAGCCTTTACAAAACAGTTCTTTTCCAGCATCCTCATCCAGAATATGATATCAACAACTTTGCCAAAAGGTGGTGGCTCATAATAGAGGGGTCAAGTGAAAACAAACAGAAAAGACTAATCTGTCATCTTAGGGAAGAGCTGAGATTAATTGATTAGAAGTATAGGTTTCCTTCATGTAGATCTGTGATCTATGCAAGGTAAACAAACAAACAAAAAAAGAGGATGTTATTTTCAGAGCAACAGAAAGAAATTAATTTTTATAATAACTCAGTCTATGAGTAGATCCTAAAATACTTAAGAAAATTACATTGAAGTTATGTGCTGACTTCCATTTTATATAGCAGGTTTATCTGGAGGCCTTAAAAACTATCTTTTATCTTTTACTTTTTTCCCCCCAGAAATATTCAAACCTTGCCTAATACAATACTTTTAAAGACCTTTAAATCACATTCATTCATTACTGAAGTAATAATGGTCTTTATGTACAGTTCCTTAACCTAAATGAAGTCAAAGATCACAAACGGCCTGGGAAGTGTGCTTATGTAAGCTTCCTATCTATAATGTTGGTTTGAATATGGAGGAAAAGTGGCACCTAGGCTCTGAAAGGCAAAATGCTTTTCTGAGGAAGAAGAGATGATGCCTTTTTTCATGGCCACAATAAGGTCCTTCAGGCTTTGAAATGCTGATTTCTGACATTATGTGCTTAGACCAAGTGGGGTAAGGTGAAACATGCACATTTTTATGGAGAAGTTGGAGAAAGAAATCTTTTTGATTGTATTTTTCTGCACTGTTTGCACAACAGGATTCTGACACTTGACAGTAGCCTCCAGATAAACCTGCTATATAAAATGACAGCAGTAACCATTAGGAAAAGTGGCAGCAAACACTCTCAGGTTTATTCCACCCTGTACTCAGGAAAGAGCTCTATATTCTGTCATTCATATTGTGCACAAATAGAGTGGTGTTCATCAGCATTGACTCTTGGTGATACAGCTGGTGGAGGAACATTCCTGGGATATGGCAGTTGCTATTATCATCCTGGCTTTTTTGCCATGTGCTTTTCTCAACATAAATATGTGTATTTCTTGGATTTTTTCCCCCTCCTGTTCAAATAGGAAGTAAAGAAGTTATTTAAACCTGATGCTCATGTACAAATTAGCTGTTTGGGCTAGATTACAGTAGAATCTTTTTAAAGGCATGCCTTGAGGATGACATTAAATAGACTCTCTAAAGCAGTAAGTTGTCTTTCTTAGAGATTTTATTGTCAAATAAGAGAGACTAAACCCAGATGCTCCTTTTCTTGGTTGCTTTCTGTAGAAGGCAGAGATCATAGTACTTTGCTGTTGCTCAGTAAGGTTTGCATAATGATTGTAGTTTTTATGGTTAAGGTAACTCTCTACTTAAAAAACAAATCCAACGAAATGAAACCAAGCAGAAATACACTCAGCCACTCCCACTCTCTCAAACCATGTTTCAAGCCTTAGAAATAAAGGTAAGTCAAGTAACTTTAGTGGACCATTTCTACATCCTCAATTGCAAGTTTCTGCTATTCACTACCTGCAGTGCATGAGAAAGGTATTTAATGAAAATCCTGACTTACAGAGGGAGGTATGGCCAACTGTTATTGCATTTGACAACTCCTCGTTGCACCAGCAGCTGTGTTTCACAGTGTTTTATTTTGGATGATAGAGCTTAAGCTGGAATCAAGATATGCCAAAAAACAGTGCAGATCAGTGAGTTAAAGCAAGCTGGCTAACCAAATACCTAGATATCCCCTTATACTAATAAGATTTGACTACTTTTTTATGTGAAACTCTTTTCACCAGCGAAGTAGAGGAAAAAATGGCTGGCACAGAGAAAAATTGAAGAGTTGGGGCAGAGATTATCATAAAAGGAAGCTGTGATAGTGTTGAGAAAGAAGCAAAAGGCTTAAATACATGACTAGAACCTGTATGGAATTAGCACAGCTAATGGTCCAGTTCTATGCAAGAGGGAGAGTAGAAGCAAAATCAGAGGGCAAAAATATTGCCTTAGATGATCAAAAGCTGAATTTTATACAGGAAGTGATTAAAATGAGGAAAACAGAGAGGATTAGAATGGAGGTGATAATTAAAACAGGCTGTTCATTTTTCCCATTACCTTACATACCAGCCCTGTCCTGATTTGCAAGTTTATGAATTTCTAGACTTTTAACCTGGATTCTTCATAGCCAATTTGCTCCCATTTCATCTTGAAGCCATTAGTAGACTCCACAGGTAGAGGTGCTTTGTGCTTCTTATATGATACTGCTTTCATATGTCTGAAAAAGATCCAGCTCTTCATTATTTTCAGTTCATGACATCACTGAGTTACAGTTATAATACAGAGGTGAATTTATATAAATAATGAAAAGCTGAATTCCTGCTGACAATGAAATTAGTATTCATTTATTGTAGCTGAAGAAGCTATGCCAGGTTTCCCAGGTGAAAGTGAATAAAGAATTCTTTGAAGAATTTGTTTTCACTGTGTTGTACCACAAAATAATGTGTCTCTGTATAATACTTTTATGGAATATGTAGAGGGGAGGGAGATGTTGTAACAGGACTAGTTAATCTAGACTAAAATTTTTGGAAGGAATATTACATATTTGTAAAAATGTATTTTGTGTTCAATAGGTCAGATTAATAGTTTCAGGTGGGGGAAGGGGGAAGAGACGAAGAAAATAAAACAAGCTTAAATATTTTACTATTAATCCTGTAAAAATATTACCCTTTATTTCAGCATTCATCCTTTTCTAAAGGTGTTAAAACCTTCAAGTGGCTGACTGGAGTTATCATCAGTCCTAAAAATATTAAATTTGGGGAGAAGAAAAAAAACAGCTAAATAAATCAATAAAACCCAATCAGTATTTCTTTTAAATTTTGGTTCTTCTGATGACCAAACAAATCAATAGTTGATAGTCCTGATTGTGTGTACTGTTAAGGAGGTGAGGAAGGGTTGTTAGGCTGCACTTTCCAGGTTCTCTTGTCCAGTCTGGAAAAAGAGTTCCAAGTATTCATTCACCAGTGCCAAGGAGGTCCTTGGCAGGTCCTTCCAGATGACAGGAACAAATCAGAAAAATGCAGAAAAAATGTCCAAATCAACGTGGTTAAACACAGAACTATTTTGCAAGAACTCCTGACCCACAAAATAACATGATCCGTTTCACTTTATGTATCCTTTTCTCCTGTTTTCTCCTCCTAATCTCTTCACCAGTTAACAAACCTTTGCCAAAACAAACCAACCAACCAACCAAACCAAACCATACCAAGCCAAAACAAAAAAATCCAAAAAAGCCTCAAAACAAAAACAAAAAAAAAAAAAGCAACCAACCAAAAAACAAAAACAAAAAAATAAACAAACAAACAAAAACAAACAAACAACAACAACAAAAAAAAAAACAACCAAACAAACAAAAAAACCAAAACAAAACAAAAAAACCCAAACAAAAAAAACAAAAAAAAAACCACCTGCTTCTGGTCATTCCTTCCCTATTGGCTTCATTTTTTTTTCATGGTATCCCTCTCTTGATATTTGTGGTAGGATTACTATGGCAATTCCTCTGGAGTTAGGGACCTCAAAAGTTGCAAGTTTATTTTTCCTATCTAAAATTATTTCCCCCACCACTGTCTTGCTACAATAGCCATAAATCAGGGTCAACCATCTGCTTAGACTTTAGTTTCTCGTTAATTTAAGAAACATTCAGCAGTTTTTCTTTGCTGTTTTGTTAATATAACTATATGGCCAAAGTAATTTATCTGCAGAGCTCAGCAACATCAACTTCCATTTCCAAATATGCACCCTACCCCTTTGAACAGAAAAAGCCTTTTGTATTCATCCTTTCCAAGTACTTTTTTTAATTTAAAAAGTGAGAACAGACTCGATGATTTGATCTACATAATGAATGTGCAGATGTCTGGAGCAACCTGTGCTAAAAAAAGGGAAGAAATGTCTTTACTCCTTTGATCTCCATATTTTGCTGGTGATCTGAACCTACTCAATTCACAGAACCAGATTTTGTGTGTGTGTTCATGTTCATGTGTGTGTGTATAAAAGCTTCATCCAACTCATTTTTCATCTACACTTGTAGGGATGATTCTTTAGATTAAGATCTCATTAAGACAATCCTTGAAGCTGCTACTGGACTGGAACCATCTATGAACTTCTAACTTCTACTGGAGAAAAACTGGTAAAAAGAACTGAGTTTTTCTCAACAAACAGAAAACTGTTTAAATTATATAAAAAAAAATTCAATATAGCTATGATATTATATGAAGTTCCTCCTTTAACAAAATTTGTTTTAAACTAGATCAGTTGGATCTGAACACAGACACTTAGAATACAGTACACTTTCACAAGGATACAGTAATGAATACTGAAGAGATAATCAGTTGGACATTTTGGTTGTTGTTGGAGGCTTTTTTACAAAGTTATCATTTTGTCCTACTAAATGTTTTACTTTGTACCACTATGCAATTGTAGTATTAAGACTATACTTTTTCTTTGTTCTTTCCCTCATTTTTACACCTTTTCCTCTACACTTCAATCTTTTTATATTTAATTATTTTCCTTACATTTCTCTCTCTTTTCATAATTTATTCATTTCTATAGTGGCATTTTCCCTTGATTTTTTCAGTTCTAGGAACATGGATTCCTTTATTTGTCCTTAAGTTATAGTAAGATTTTATCATACTATTTTTTCAATGGAGAAAAGTAAATAGATTTTTTCAACAAAACAACAAATTGTAAACTTAATTAATTTTCTCCATGTTGCCAACCTACTACTCAAGAAGGCAATAATAACTTTTATGAAAAGTCAAAAGGTATTACTTACTTGAGAGATTTCTTTCTCTCTCTGTAAATTAAATATAAGTAAGCTGCAAACAAAGAAATAAAGAATTAATGTAATTGTGCATCAGTTGTAGAGGGTCCTATGCCTATTCCACGGTTTAATCTATGCAATAAATCTTTTTTGATCAAGCAGCATGGAATTAACAAAAGGGAAGGTTTAAGAAGAGATTTCATAAACTTGTAATAAATACACACTGATCAAATTTTCAAATTCACCCTGATATCACATATTTCTCATTTTATTACAATTACACCTGAAATCACATTGTCCAGCCACCAAAAATTCATCAGCACCTGAAAGAGAACCTGTACATAATACCTCCCATGGCTTTGTAAAGTAACACTGCAACTTACTGCAAAAGAATAACAGCTTATAGTTAAAATCTAGGTTTGCTAAAAAGGAAATCAATAAATTAGAAGGGGATGTTACTTTAAAATAAAATCAAAAACAAACAAACACCCCCCTCAAACAAGCAAAATAAAGTATACTCACTGTTTCAACTGCTTCTGGTAAAACCCTTTCAAGCTCTTTGGCCTTAGAAAATATTTTGCTATCACAAAGGAAACAATTAAAAAGAAATTATAATGATCATCAAAATACTATGATTTTTTTTCTTAAATATTTTAAAATTAGTATGAAATCTACATTTAGGAAATCATTCACCACAGTCTAGAAAGGAAAAATACAAATTCTCCCAGTCTTAATTTTTAAGATATTTACTTTCTTGTGAGTTCATTTTCTTTCCAGAAGGAAAAATATTTACCCTTCATTGCAGAACTTTACGCTGTATTCAGAGTATAAAATTGCCAATAAATTCCAATTTTCTAATGAGCTGAAAATGTACCTACACAAGGAACCTTTTAACAGATGCTAATTCCTGGGGCACATGTGATTGACACCTGCAGAGAGGCATGTGGATGTCAGTACCTTTTAGGCACTAAGTGCTACATTTCCTCTTTGCTTGCACTGAAGGACAAAAACTGTGTGCTCTGCTTGCTTTCTTTTACCAGAGCAGCCACAGAAAACAGCTTTTCTCTTGCTTTTATCACAGTGAGCTGCCAGACTCCAGTCACTACAGGACCTATGCCATCCACCTGCTTAATTCAGGGATCATGCTGGTTATTGCAACCCAGGTCAAGGAACTGATAAACAGTTCAGACCATACATTATCTTCAGCTGACAAAATCTTTTACCCTTTGTGCCTATAAAGAAGAGTGCTGCAGTAACTACATTGGACACTGTGCATCAGACTTCACTTTATCTTGCTTTAAGTGTCTAAAATCAGGTGACTAATCCATATCATCATCTGGTATTCCTCTAGGCACTTAAAGAAGGTGACTCACCCCATCCTGCTACACATGTCCAAGATAGCAAGAATGAATTGTCACTTAGAGTGCCTACCTCTCTCCACTGACAGTCATGGAAGCCTGCCTAATTTTAGATGGCACTAATTGTAGATGGAAATAATAAAGCAAGACAAATCCAGTCCCACAGCAGAAAATATTATGATAGCCCTTTGAATGTAAATAGAATTTCCTAAAATTTTTGGGCTCCTGATTTTAAACTAATCAAATTATCACATAAGATAATATATGTTCTGTCCATTTTTAATAGGTTATGTGTATTATTCACAAGTTACACAGTCTCATTCAAAAGGAGGCAATGTCATGGTGCTGGAAAACCTATGTATTTTAGCATTAAGTAAAGAACTTGGTTGAGGTCAAAGAAGTTGAAGTCTACAAAAATGTAAAACCAGAATAAAATCGTGAAACCAACTTGTCTTAGAAATCTGACTTTAAAATGTGAATGACAAGAACATAATTGTACTGCTGAGGCTAATCTCCTGTTTGCATACTTGATTATTTCAATTATAATAGGTACCCAGTCAATTAGTAAACAAGTTATCTCAATATGAAGCCATACCAACAAAATATACACTGCTCAAGTGAAGTTAAAACTCTTGAAGACCTAGAAGACTTCACTCTAAATTATTCTTTATATTCCCAAAACACAAAAAGGTGACTGTATAATACATTAAAATAAAGATAAGCAAAACATTGTTAAAGACTGAGAAATACCAAAAGATGACATGTCCACTGACAAGATGGAACCAGAACATGTCAAGCAAATATATTGCCAGAATAATACCTAATAATAATTAATAGCAGTATAAAAAACTTAAGAGAGTGACTGAAAGAAATAGGTTACTGACAGAGTCTAAGGCTAATTTTTCTACTAAAGAAAACCTTAGAATTTACCTTTCTCATGGTACAAAAATCACCTATTCCATTAAACCCATCCATATAGCAGCATATTTCTGCCATTTTGAGCTAATAAATTGACTTAATGGTTGTCCTTCAGAATGGTAAAATAATATTTGCTTAAATTTAATTTAAAACATTGTCATGCAAACAATTTTAAAATACTGAGGCTTTCCATCATGCAACATTTTAGAATGCTTGTCGCGCAACCCATGGTATATGAATTCCCTATCATTTCAGAGAAAAAAAAAATGTACAGTGGTATTTTGATGTATTTTAGCTGTTCTAATTTTTCTTCTATTAAGCTTTAATTGTTCATATTTTTTCACATTCCTTGTCTTTACTTTGTTATTTTCTAGTTGCAAATTTATTAAAATTTTTATTAAAATAATATTTGTTTCCTCTTTACATAAAAAAGAATAGAAATGAATGTGACAAATATGTGTTATTTTCTCAGCTAACTACTTGATGTCATACACATGCTTTAGCATTAGATGTGATTTAGTAATTTAGCAAAACAGAATATCTATCCAGACTGCAACAGGTTCAGGTCAATTAGAATGCCTGGTTCATTTATTTGGTAATGACCAATTATTCTCTTCTTTTGTTATTTTATCTTATACATAAACACAACATCTACACTTACTTGAAACATTGCTGTCATCACACTTATGTACAATAATGTTGCACAAGCCTCTTAGAACTACTGAAAGTGGGACAATTATGATAATAATATGGGAAAAAAGTGAATGGTAAGTTAGAAATATTATAGATGTAAGTTGTAGACATTTTTGAATACCTAGAAAAGTTCCCAGAAAATAGAAAGAAAAATAAGTACAGGACTGTAAATCTCTGCTGGGATATGTTGCCTCTGGTCACTGTAACTGTTTTATTTTTCAGATAAGTGTATTCAGCAGTCCTTTACTCCTCGCATACCCTGCAGCCTTCTGACAGTGGAAATTAGGTGCACATTGCTGTCTCTCTTCACACGAGTTGACATGCAGCAAAACATATATAGGCTGAATATCATAGGTGTGAAATAGTGCATAGTGTAGGTGTACAATGCTGCAATCAAAAATAGTCACTGTGACTGAAGTTTAAAAGAGGGAAACATGTACCTTAGTAGGGAGTTTTTCAGTCTGGAACCCTTCTGAACAACGATTGGAAACATACCAGCTAGTAACTAACCCAGTTTTCTTTAAGTTCTCCAAAACAGGGATTAAATCCTTCAGGGCTCATACCTCACGCTCCATTTGCACACACAAGAAAATACATTCCATTCGAGAAACATAAGACAGGGAATTATTGGCTAAAGAAAGTCTGTCTCTGAAGGGCTCAAGACATCCAGGGTATCTAACAGCTGTGAGTTTCATTTTGCCAAACTGCATCACAATTCCACCCGGTGTGAGCCACTAGGAAAGGTGCTCAGGTGCAGTGGGTTTAGTAAACACAAGCAGACCAAGTATAGGCTTTGCATAAGTACAGCTGTAAGGGACTCAGATAAGGCACAAGATATGCAGAACTGTGGAGCAGGGTTGGGAGAGCAAAATTAGCTGCTGTGGGCTGGGACAAATCAAAGTGCAGTGATCGTATTATCCAGGTTAGTAAAATTAGGATAAAAGTGTTCCTCCTGAAGTGATCTGGAATTCTGTTTGCATCCACTGGTTCAAGGATCTATGCTAGGTACTTCAGTGTGTTTTTAGATTTTTAAAGATATTTCCAAAGTAACATATGTTAGTTAAACTCTATAAGCTACAACTATGTCTGGTTCTGTCTCATCGCATTATTTTAAATTACGATCTGTTTTTATAGACATTTTATCTGATACAGGCAAATACCACACTTCCATCTTTATTCTCTTTTATTGTCTGGTTGAAACAATTGTCAATTTTAAAACAGAACTTTTCAGCAATGTGTTTTAAGCAGCTTAGTCAAGATCAGCTGTTTGACATTTTGTTCTCATTCCACGTTGACTTTTAAACGACTTTGTAACAGCTAAGGCAACAGGTGCTTCTAGAGAGGGGAGAAAACATTACCTACCAAAATTATTTTTCCTTATATCTTGCTATATTTAAAGGGGAAATTTATATTGTTTCTATAGCTATACAAATATATGCAGAATGCACCCTTTCCTGCAGGGCATCAAGCACAGCATCACCAGCAAGGGAGGGGATTGTCCTGCTCTGCTCTGCACTGGGGTAGCTGCACCTCGAGTGCTGGGGGCAGTTCTAGGTGCCACAATGTAAGAAAGGCATTAAACTACTAGCATGCAGAGGGCCATGAGGGTGGCAGAGGGCCTGGAGAAGAAGCTGAGGTCACTTGGTCTGTTCAGCCTGGAGAAGAGGTGACCGAGGGGAAACCTCATCCTTGTCTTCAACATCCTCTTGAGGAGAAGCAGAGATGGAGGTCCAGATCTCTTCTGTCTCATGACCAGTGTCAGGAATCAAGGAACAAGCATGAAGCTGAGCTGGGAAAGGTTTAGGTTTGATGTCAGGTTCTCCACCCAGAGGGTGGCTGGGTGCTGGAACAGGCTCCCCAGGCAAGTGGTCACAGCACCAAGCCTGACTGAATACAAGAAGTGCTTGGACAGTGATGCCAGGCACATGATGGGGTTCTTGGAGCTTAGTGATCCTGATGGGTCCTTTGCAACTCAGTTCCTGTGATTCTGTGATCACAGAATAAATCAAACACAAAGACTGAAAGTTATCTTTTGCTGCCATGTAAGAACAAAGTCCTTTTGTTTCACCATAAAAAAAAAGTTGGTTATGAAGCTTGAGGAAAGACAAAGCATACAATGCCAGTATTTAAAATTTTTGACGCTAAAATACTAATACAATGTCACCTTAGAACTATTAACAATGTGATATTGAAACTAAATTTAAAAAAAAAAATCCAGATTTTTCAATGCATAGAATGATTTTTGTTAGTCTTTTGGGGGAATAATATTTTTTGCTATTATGCTAATGAATTATTTTATGTATGTTTGAATAGGGCTATAAAGAAAATAGTTTGGAACTGACAAAGCTGTCTATTCCCTGTTAACTGGGACAGATTCCAGCTTTTTAGTTACCCATCAGCCTAGACAAGTCTCTCCCCAAACATCCAGAATTAAGCTATAATCATACCTTCCTGGCCTGTGGCAACAAGTGAGTGTGACCCCACACATATCCAATGTCAATATAGCTTATTGATCTTTTGTTTTAAAGAATGAGTCTGGAAAGCTGCACTGCCAGCTCTGAAGTCTGATAACATGAGAATTCCCAACCAGTACTCATAGTGATGTTTGAATCCAGCTCTATGATTTGTGTGGACCAATTCCAGGCAGACATGAATTGGAGAATCATTCCAAGAGACTAATGGCAAAAAGCTCACAAGAGCAAAGCTAGCTTCATTACAAAGAGTGAGACCATCCATTTAGCTAACTGTTTCCTATCACTGATCATGTTAATTAGGAGAATTAGGCATGAAACAGCAATAACATAGAGATGCTGCCAATGCATTTTTTGTCTACACATGGGTATATGTGAGTCTGGGTAGAAGACTACTCAATATGGTTATTGCAGCATTCTGCTGTATTTTCTCCTGGTTTAAAAGAGACTCCTGGTTTGGGAAGAGAGAGACACAGGCACTTTTTCTACTATTCTCTGTCCCCCTCATCTCAGGTCTCTCTCAGGTTCTAAAGAGTATCTTATATGAAATTTTATTTGATGAAATGCAAAGCCTTGAACACATTTTCCCTCCAAGAACTGTCTTACCACCAGACTTTAGAGTGAATTGAGTTGTGGTGTTTGTACAGCTGATTATGCACCACACATAGAAAGCAGTAATGTAGCAATGAAAAAAAGGAAAGAATATGGCATGGGGAAGAATTCTGGACCATTGTTTTTGTGTATTGTAGATTGTAGATGACAATGTAGGTTCTAATTGCAACTCTTTGTGCAGGCAAGCATTTGTAAGACTCTAGTGTACACCCCATGGGCTCTAAAGAGCCCTGGTCACTTAGTTTCTAAATATCACATCTGGGAGAAAAGTGTTGCCTAAAAATTGAACTTTGCCTTCCTGCCTTTCAACAGTCTGAGTTCAGCACGAGGTTCTCTGGTCCTCAGCACAGGAAAGGACAGCAAACTGGTTCTCATGTCTGCTGCTGAGCTGTAACATAAATAAATAGAGAGACACAGGGATAACCCTCAAATCTGCCATTATTTTTCTTTTCCCTACTTAGAACAAACCAGGAAGGAAGCTATTCCTTTGACGTTTAGGTGCCAGGTAATAATGAATTTTGTTGTATTTTGGTGAACTCCTTTAGCTCTTGTCCACTATAGTCAATGCAAAGTGGCAGTGAAGGAAAAAGGATCTAACTGGCACCACATAGCTGTCTCTCAAGTTCCCTGGAGTAAGTTCTAGTCTTTTAGATCATAAGATTTCAAGCAGAAAGCCTTTTCTTGCTGCAAAGGCAAGTTAGCAGAAAAGCAGGCCACCAGAGAGACTCTTTAGTACATCTATTACCACTATTCTCCACTACAATGAAGAATTTAGGTATCAAAAGGAAGCTTGAAATTAAAAGGCACTGATCTATTTTTGAAGATTTTAAATGCTCACAATAATCACTCTTTCTAAGACAGTGATGTCTGTCAGAACTCTAAAAGTATATTTTCAAAGCATTGTCTGGGGCTTTGAGTTTAATTCCATTACTTTAGTGATGAATGTCAGCAAAAGTATATTTAAAGACAACCTTCTGGGTTCACTTAAAAAAAAGGCAGAAAAAAAAACCACAAAAAAAAAAAAAAAAAACCAAACAAAAAAAAACAAAAACAAAAAACAAACAAACAAAAAAAAAACCAAAACCCCCAATAAACAACAACAAAAAACTCAAACTAAAAACAAACAAACAAACAAAAAATCCCCATCACAAAAACAAACAAAAAAACCCTGATGAATGCTTCCACACAGTTGCCAGTCCATAGCACTGACATTTTTAAAGGCTAGTGAATTCTGGCTCTTGCTCTCAGTACTGTGATGCAGAAGCTGCTTTCTTTTGATGAGATTGAGTCATGGGCACTAGAATCTATTTTTGACTGCTATTCTAGAGTATCTCATTAAAAACACAATGAATAGTTAATTTCTTGAATTTGGAATCAGGTCTTCACAAAAACTTCTTGGCTTCTTTCAATTTTTTCTGTGCTCCAGGGTGAAATGTGGAAACTGAAGATGATATTTATAAAGTACCTTGATCCACAAGGTTTGAAAGTGCTATATATTAGTTGATTTTTCTATGACAATTTAAAAATACTAATATTCAGGATTAGTATTTTTGAGGTAGGAAGAAAAGACATGGCCTTTTGGGACCATAAAATCATTTTAACTATATAAGAAAACAGTTTCAAAGGAAATTTGAAGAAAATTGAAAATATTTCATATGCAAATAATTTGTGCCAATGTGTTGCCAGATAATCCTGCTGCAAATATTATCCAGGTCTGCAACAGCCAAACTTTTCAAAATTATAATTTTTCTTGTGGGCAATAGCATATTCCTTTACTACCTGATTTTCAACTGAAGTCGTGCCAGGAGCAATGTGATTTCCCAGGCTTGGCTTCTCACCACGTCTTTATTTGGTGGCCTGTACTAAATTAACCTTTTGCCAATCTGATGTCTGAAATAGTAGAGCCATAACAGTCACAACAGGGATTCAGGCAGACTTTCTAACAAAATATATGTTCACAGAATTCACAGGGCCTGAATCAGAGTTGGAGTGCCTGGGAGAATTCATATCCAAAGTATATCTATTTCAGCATTATCTTTCTAAGAAACCACATGATAGGGCTTCAAAATATATTCTACAGGAAAATTATATCTGTTCATGTTGTTAATATTTAGGTGATAAGAAAGAAAAAACTGAAAATGACACACAGAGCAGGTTATAAACACAGAAAAATATATTTATAAACTCTTGAATTGAAAAATAGCACAGAAATTGTAGCCACAAAATTTGATATAGCTAAAAACCATGCTAAAACTGTAATTGAACATTAATTACTTTGGTGGTGGTGGTGGTGGAGGTGGGTGGGTTTTTGTGGGTTTTAAGGGGATTTTTGATTATATTAAAGCAGAAGTTGGTTCTGGCGATAATTTCTTAGCTTTAAATTGGAATATCCATTAACATATCTCAAGGGAATTTAACAATTTACTGTAGAAGAATTTAATTTAAATATCTTCAAAAGTTATTTTCAGACACTGTTAAAAAAAGAAGTAAATTTAAGGGTTTTTTTTTAGTCTTTTCCATTTAAATTTTTATAATGTAAATTTTTAAATAAAACTTTAGTTTTTTAATGTCTTTTTAAGAAGTGTTCTAATTTAAATATCCCCTCTAATTTTAATAGGTAAAATCATGGGCATTTCAGAACATGAAGTCTGAAAATTCATTCTCATAACTTGCTCCTTTAAATTCTCAGTTAAGTAAAATATTGTTCTCACCCATGCCTTCCTAGTCAAAAAGCACAATTTTGAATACTTTAAAATATTTCCTGTAAATAATCAAGCAGGTATTGGAGTTAATATTTCTGTTTTCATTGAGTTATTAGGAAAATCAGATTTTGCCTTTTCATAGAACAAATAGATACACAAAAGTCTTTTGATATTTATCAGATATTTAGAGGAATAAAATAATGGTTCAAATACGCAAAAATTTCTCATTCAAGCTACCACCAAAGTCAAAAAAGCTGATACATTCTGAAGTCAAATATCTACTGCTGGGAATCTACCATTTCAATCTGCCTAGTCAATTGGTCCATGAAACTGCACTGACACTTTTAAAGGTATCCAAGATTGTAAGGTTAAAGATAGATCTGGAAATGCAATTCAGTCTGACAGAGTAGTTGAGAGGAAATGTATTCTGAAGAAAAAGCTGTAGCTAGCTCCTCAGTCACTATGCCATTCCTTTTACGTCTTCTTAAGGCTTTTGTTCTCTCCTGTGGTCTTTACAGAAAATCTCAGTGCCTAACTTAGACCTTAAGTAGAGCATTAAGGAATCTCACTCCAAAATTAAATCATGTTTGAGTTTATCTGGGATGATGAATCTGGAACTGCCCCTCAGCACCAAAACCCAGCTATGTAGGTCATTTAACACTGATGAAAATCAAATATGCCTCAGCATCTTTTTTCCAGTCTGCTCTCCTTCCACCTGCCTACTGGGCACATGGACCAAAAATCAGCTGGGGATGTTCTCCCACCAATTACCCAGTTTGGTTGTGATATGAAGTCAACCTTTGACTTAACATGACCCAGATCCTTTAAAGCATGGTCCTCTACCTCTGAACCCAGTAGATAAAATTAATGGCTTTCGTTAGTGCACCATGAGAAAACCAGCAAGTTCCATACAGTGGCTATGGATGTCTCCCTCTTTGCAACTGGAAGTGCTGTCAAATTTTCTTCTTAGTGTACAAATAATGCATAAAATTATTCTAAAGTTGCGTCTATAACTACAGTTAACAAGTCAGGCATTATTAAAGATCATGAAGTGTTTTCTTTGAAACAACTCACAGGCTATAGTCTGCCAGAATACCAACATATTTTTAATTTTATTGCAATATCTATATGACAGAGGGTATTCTGACAGGCCTAGATTGCTAAACTTACATAAGATCTGGTGTTGCTCTGTTTCAAACCCAAAGGAAATAACCTTCCAACTGCAGCTAATCAAAACAAACTTGATCATATGCAATTATAACATCCTGACCTTTTAAAAGTCTATATTAAGTATTTGAGAGCATGTGATATTAGTGTGTGTTGTGGGGTATTTTTAGCATTAGCCTCATGCACTCACATGAATATAAATTGTCTATCAGAAGCAGCCCCAAGAAAATTAATTTTTTTTTCCATCAATCTTTGGGCAAAGTAATGTCTTCCTCCATTAGACTTTTGGAATTAGTATTTAGTGATGTGGACTGCTATTTAGAGTACATATTTTCATATATTCACATATATATATATATATATATATATGTGTATGTGTGTATATATATAAATATATATATGTGTATATATACATAGATACATATTTATATATCATAGTTACCACTGAATTTGGATAGATACATGCACATATATGCACAGGCACATATAGTCCCTTCATGTTTCTGAGAAAGAAATCTTTATCACAAAAATATTAATGTTGTGCATGAATTCCAGCAGCTTCAGCAAACACTCATCAGCAGCACTGTGAGAGGTGGCTGCTGTGCAACAGAAACACTCACACCTCATACAGGAAGGAAATTATATGGACTTTCCAAAAATACCCACCTCAAAGTAGCTCCCAGATTCAGAGTTTATGATGTCTGTTTGTAAACAATTGCATTGAGATGTTGAAAAAACAAATTACTGTATTTTCCAGTAGATGTAGGCACAGAAAGCTGAGATGAGATGATGCAGTCTCTATGTCTTTGTCAGTGCACTTTCCAGTCTAGCATAGTAGTCCACAGTTATCAGCAATTTAAAGGAATTTATTTACCCATCAGACAGAAATTCTGCTGTTTACTACTACCTGCAGCAGAGGTGATCACTGCTTATTTGGAATGATGGTTTCATTTCTGCCCCAGAAGGACTAAAGCTGCTACATTAGTCTCTAGGATTGAGCTTAGTTAAGGTTCCTAAAATAGCACAACATACCTGGAACAAATGCTTTGTCCTCTACCCCTTTTTTTTGGTGGCATTTGCAAAAGCACCTATGATATATAGCTCAAGGCAGTTTAAAAGAAAGAAAAATTTCTAAATCACCTCAGTTGCTTTGAAAATTACTTTTGACAGAACATGGATTTTTTTGGTGTCTGAGCACTTTCTTAAAATCTGACCAGGCAGCTTCTCAAAAGCACAGAGGTGAGAAATCAGGAGTTCTTGTGTTTCAATACCGTGCTTGTAACATTTGTATCCTTTCAGTCTTGTAGTTATTCAAGATGCACAGATTTATGATAAAATAAAGCCAACAGAAAATAACACAGCTAAATTCTAATCACATTTGTAATGGGGTGGTCATGGAAAGGTGTCCTAAATAAACAAGAATGTTAACTTAGAAGCAAGTTTTAAAAAATGCAGTATAGAAACAAAACAAATATTTTAAGTTTAAATGTCCTAGCTTTCCAGATTTCATCAAATTAAAATCATTGTCACAGCTGGGAAGTTTCCTGTGCTTGGCATAAACAATATAAAAAGGTCAGTTTTAAAAATATGACTGATGTTGAGCATATGATTCAGAATTTTTGATTTGTTCTTATATGCAGGTTACAGATCAGTTCAGTGTGTGAGCTAAATCATATTTCTTCGGGATTATTTAAATTCTTATTCTGAGTCTCACACTTGCACAAGTCAGTTTTGTCAGTATGGTGTCAGCAATTTTTGTCCAGTTTCCAATTGTTGAAAATTATCTAGTTGATAATAGTATCTCAAGATGCTCTTTCAAAACTATTTGTGATTTTGAGATACCAAGTATCTAAAAAAGACATTTAAGTAATATATTCTATAGTATATAGTAATAGTATATTCTGAGAGAGATGCAGAAGAATAGGCATGGAAAAATAACATTGTCTAAAAGCCAGGAAAATGGGATGCTATGCTTTTACTAATATATTTTGTGACCTGGGAATATCTGTTTTCATATTTCTTCCACTAATAGAGAAAAGAAATATTAACGGGGTTTGGTGGATCTAGGGCAAGAATTCTATTTTCAAGATTCTCTCCATTTTACTTTCTACTTGTGTTTGATGTTCATTTATGTGTTTTCGGTTATTTGTTTACAATATTTGTTTACATATTTTACCCTGTATCTCTGTTTTTCTGTATATCTGGGTAAGCAGGACCACTAGGAACTTGTTTTTCCTGGAGCTCTAGCCCTTTGTTTTAAGTTTGCACTTTACTTCAAGGTATAGTAGAACCAAAAAACTCACAATGGCTTAGTCACAATTTTAGAAGTTTTTCCAAGTGACTGCACACACTTGCCCTCTACAAGACAAAAAAACAAACAAAAAGCCCACCACAACACACAAAGCACTCTGAACAAAGGGGAAGATAGGTGTATGTTTTATTGCAATGAATGTTCATTAGCAGTTACAGTGCTTTAGATGTGTTCCTGGAGTGCATCTCTCAGCTTAATTTAATCAGAAAGAAATTGCTTTGCACTCTCCAAGACAGCCTGGCAGCATGAGCCAAATTGTAGTACACAGGGACAATTAGAAAATTCACTTCATAAGTGTGCATCTGATCCAAATATAATCTCCAATAAAGATATAACTGTTGAGACAAACACAACGCTATAAAATCTGTTGACTTCTGTCTCTTTCTTCCACACCTTATCAAGCTCAGTTATTTCTTCCAAAGCTAATATTATCATTAAGAAATTTCAGATAATTTGTCATTTTACCATGACAAATATAAATATTTTCAATTAGTTTTCTGCATAAATTTTAAAGGACCGTACTTTTACTTTGTCTCAATGTTATTTTTTTTCCATTGTTTTTTCATTCTGCTGTTAGGCCTTCTGCTATAAACATGGACAAAGTTAGGTTTACCTTGTCATCTTATTTATTCTGTTACAATGGTTCTCACCCAAGTGAAAATGTTCTGCTCCTGTTCCTCCTGTAGAACACAGCAGGCACAGTCTTTAATGTGTGCCTGATGGCTTAGAGTGGAGAGAAACTTAGTAGACTTAATGAAAATGGATTATCTGCAGAAACACACATTCACCCAACTGTTATAACTAAAAGAGCAGTGGTGGTGCATTTCTCATTTCCAAACCCACTGAATTTTGCTGTTTTAGCAGGCAAATGTTAATCACTTTGTCAAAAACTTGAACAGAATGTAACAAGACATAAAAAAAGGAATTAGCTAAAAAAGAAGAGTTACACCTTCCCTCAGTTGAACATTTGGCCATCTGGGAGTCAGAAGGTGTCAGAAAATTAGGTCGTAATGTGAGGAAAAACCTGAATATGAAACTGTTAAGGGGAAAACATTCTTAAAGTATTTTAACATTCTTAAAGTAATGGCAATAGGTTAGTGCTTGACACTAAGACAGGAAGGACTAAGGACCATTGTAATAATTCTTGGCATGTAAGAATCTCATTAATTGTCTAAGAATCACAGGCACCATCAAATTATCTTACACAATGCTAGAAAATAGGTGTAACACGACTAGCAATGTTCAATCACTACAGCTAAAAGCCAGGGATTTTTATGTAAGTATTCTTTGTGTTTATGAGGATAGAACTCTTAGAGTGATGTATTATGCTATGACTATACATTACTGGAAATTATGTCACTGCTGGTTTATTGAATTTATTGGATTATTCTCTGCATGGCTTTATTGTTTAACCTGTGCGTTTTCTTTTACTTCCAAATAAATGAAATATCCTCATAGGCAATACAGATAATTGAATTTCTCTTCTGGACTCAATATAAGCTTTTAATGTTCGAGCATAATCCTCAAATAGCACAGACTGTTTAGCTGTGTCCTGAATTAGACAGTTTGGTGGAAGTGCTCATTTGTTTCTGGTGGGCAAAGCAGGTAAAAGAATATTAGTACCTACATATGTTCCAAAAGTATAGAGGATAATGAAATTATATAAATTCATCTTAAAACTACAGAAAAAAATACCCCAAACCTAACCCATAATCTCTATTATTAATATTCATCAAAAAAATCATTCTACTGAATTTAATTAGCTTTACTAAAAGATAGTGATAAGTGTTGCTTAGTCAGCTAATTAGTTATTAAGAGGGAATTTACAATATAATGAGACAATTGTATTTTATGTCAATCACACAATTTCCATAGTTGTCCCTGTGTAAAGCTTTTCTCAGAGAATAAGTGAAAGAAATTCATTATCATGGATCACCCTGACAGTGTCTGAGAAAGGTAACTGTTGAATGTGGAAGCTAATAATAAGATGGCAAAGGCAAATACCAGCATAAGTCACCACCCAGAGTGAATGACACACAAAAATGAATAAATCTAGAAACCTTGCAGAGAAAACAAGTATAGAAATGAATCAAAATCATGGATCAAATGAGAGCACCTCTTATCCTTTCTACACACATAGCCAGCATGTCTTGGGCAAAACCATACTGTTAATGTATATAAGTATGTTACTCTGCTGTATATAAATGCATATAAAGTGTACATCATGGGAGTCCAATAGGCTTTATATCTCTATCCATGTTTCTTGATGCCTACATTACACTAATCTTGGTTTAGATATATGTCAAAATTCCAGTAAATTAAAAATATTTCTCTAAAATCTATCAATTTTTCAAAGTGACTCTCAAATTTCATATACTAGGGTTTATGATAACCATTCTAGGTTTTGACAGTATTTGAGAAAGGATTTTCCAGAGCACTATGTTCTGAAAGAAATCCAACAGCAAAAAAATCCCCCACATCAACAATCCCCCTCTCAAAAGTCCATCTCAGGTTACCACATTGTTTTCATTCTTTAACATATATCCAGGCTTTAAAATGTCTCCAGCCACCTCTCAAACTTCTCAAATGGTTTGACTTGAGCTAAATGAAAATCTACTAACACAAAACTCAACAAAGTTTCACCTCAACCTCAAACTCAAGTGCTTCCTATTCTTCTATAGGCATTTGTTGAGATGCAAGGGGTTTACATCTCAACAAATTCCTATAAAAGAGTGGAAAGCACTGTCCAACTACCCTAAATTCTAAGCAGAAGTTTCAAAAGTTTCACTCAGTCTATTGTGTACCGAATAAAATACTAGTTGTTCATTTTAAGAAATATCCTTCAGTTCAGAATTCCTACAGTTTTCCCTTCAGAAAAAGTTTAATTTAACCATACAAGCAGTTAAAATAAAATTATTTCTAGGCAAATAGAAGTGATGAAAAAATATATGGCAGTAGATATTATACAAAAGCCTATGGAGGTAAAAACTTGAACTTTTATATGTCAAATTATATTCACAGACACTTTATTTTCCATCAGTCTATTGGCATCAAATGTCACAATGAAAAGGTTTTTTTATTTTTTAAATAAATCGGGTCATTTACATGATAAAATTGTCATCTTAGAGACTTGTGAGAATATTTTTAAAATCACAGAAAAGCCTTACTCAAGGCAGCTTTCAAGAAAACTGTGCAGGGATACGAAAAATCAAACCCAAGTCATATAAAATACAAACTCATTGGTTTGAAACATGGAGAAGCACCTTACCAGGTTTAGGGGAAAAATGACATGTAATAGTTTGCCTGAATCCTTTTTACCCATTGAAAAACATTTTTTCTGTTTTCAGAATACTACAAATGTGAAGAAAAATCTTAAAATTAAGCCTTTTTTACAAAAAATTTCACAAAATAAGTACATGATTTAACCCTAATTCATACTGCTAATTTATATTATTATTATGTGTGAAGGATACCCTATTGTATCTTGTAAACATGATCTTATGAACATTTTCCTTTCTTTCTCACTTCTTCTCTTTGCCATAAAATTTTCAATAGTTCTTAATTTTGGTCAGCTAAGAATAATTCTTCACAGACAGAAAACAGGTTGCTGAAACTTTAACTGCATGTAAATAAAAATATAAGATGCACATTTAGCAAAATTAATAGTAATTTTGTTCAATTCTATCTTTGTCCCCTAAAAATATTGGTCTCTTTTTTATTTTTTTTTTATTTTACGTATGCATAATATATATTTATATATAAATAATTCCATAAGTTAATAAAACATCCTTTGTGGTGTTGTAGAATAAATAATGGAATCTCCTAAGAAAAGCAATTAGAAAGAATTATTTTTAATAAAATTTTAAATTTTTTTACCCTCTAAGTTATTAATACATTGGCTTTCATTTTACAATCATAGAGCTGGGAAAAATGTATATATTAATCAGGGGTGAGCTAATGAATATCCATAGCAGGTTCTCCTATTCTCCTTTGAACTTTTACTAAATAGAATATATCAATTGACAAGGAGCTGTGAAGACTATTTCTGCTTGTGGCTGGCAGTCCTCTTGGGTGGATTTCATCTTACAAAATGCAGATGTGTATGGCACAGAACTAGACACTTTAAAAGATATCTTTGTATGAATGTAAGGACCTCTTTTAGGTTTTAGGTCTTATCATCCTAAAACAGACATCTGAAACTGAATGTCTTTTCAAAGAGTCTATTTTCTTCATTGCCTCTAAAGGAAGCTTTTCTGGGATCCCACTCTTGAAACTTAAAAAAACCAAATGGCAATTATGATCCATCAAAATCTCAACACACAGCAAGAGTGCACAGAAACTTTTATCCCTTTAACTGAGCTGCCTGACAGAGAATTGAGTATATTTTTCTTACAGAAAACTGTAACTTAATCTTATATTAATTATCTGTTTTTCTAGGTGGTGGCATGGGTGGTGATTTTAGAGAAAAAAAGAGAAGGAACTGCTTCAACTTTCTGTGGCTCAAGAAATCACTGACTAATATAATTCCCAAAAGTGGGAACCTGGCTTTCAATATTGGAGAAAAACATGTTCCTTTGGAAATGATATTTTGAACTGTTCTTTGGGTTTCCAGAACTGCAAGCAGAGATACTGATCAGGACAGAAGATGCTGGCATTTTGGGATTTTTCATTGTGAAAAATCTATTTATACCTTAAATTCAGTGTGTTCATTTTGTTCCCTTCTCATAGAAAATTGTGTATCTGAGAATAACAGATTTAAAATGAGGTAATTAAAATGCAAAGAAAGAATGTCTCTTTTTCAGTTTTTTTTTTATGAATTGTAGTATTAATCTACCCAAGAGATGAAGAGTAAGAATCACCACTTGAATTCTGAGTTGCTGCTAGTGCTAACAAAACTTCTTTTTAGTCCAAACTTCTTTTGCTTTGGGTGTCACAAATATAAACCATCTGTTATGCCAGCTGCCCTTATTTCTTTTTATTTATACAGCAAGAGAAGGTGAAAAATCTCCAAAATTGCAAACATTATCCTTTTTCTGCTTATCATCATCATCCTCATCATTATAATATTTTTATCATTTTAATATATGACTTTGTTGCTTCTTGCCTCTTCAATCTCTTGAAGTTCTGTGGGGCAGAGTTCTGTTTTTCTTCCAGTGAGTGCTCTGTGTGATTTAAGGGAGTCAGAAATCTGGAATATGTCTTACTACAGTTTGACTGTTCACTAGTTGCCATTTTGTTTCACTAGCTAACATAAAATTTATTATTAAATTTACCTACCTGTCTGCTTTTAGAAAAGGTTAATTTCTCAATGCAAAACAATTTAAAATACAGCTGAAGAGTATGTTAACACGAGGTTGAGTTTTGTTCTCTGCATTTCATATAATTTACAGATTTTTACCAGAATTACTCAAAGTTGTGTATTCTGCTCAATTCTAAGAGCTACCACCTTAATTTAATTACACCCTAGGTCCAGCTTATCACCTTTCTGCCTGAGGAAAGCAAAAAATGTAATTAAGAGTCAAAGGTTTGCTCATAGCAGCAAGCTGTTCCAGACACAGTTTCACCCAGTTTAAAGAAAATACTAGGATGCTGGTCCATCATTCTCAATAATTGTCCTGAATGTTATTCAAAGCTTTTTCCAGGCAATTCTCGAGAAATCAACTTTTCTATAGGTAATCTAAAGCTATTATTTTCACAATAAATTCTTGTTTACATGTCAAGGGAAAAAATATCCAGAGACAGACTTGTTTTTCTATTAGAATCATCCCTATGGGTAGATATGGTCCTTGTCTTAAATGGGGTCTGTGAATTTGGAAGGGCATCAAGGGCTAATAAATTAAAGATTGATTTCACAGGTAGTTACTCCATATTTGGGAGCACAGTGTGGAAAAAACTAAATGAGCAGCACACAAGTTCTTCCTTCAGGAAATCCACCCCTTCAGCTGAGGTAATCAAGGGAACACTGTACATCCAAAGCAAGCTACAAGACACTCTTCCTTATCAGTAAAAAGGAGAGCAATTGTACTCACAACCCAAAACCTGCTAGGACTTTGATCAGTGTTTGTGTGTTCCCAAGGTTAACCTTCCTGCTTAGCAGAACAAGACAGTTAAATTCTGAAGGATCTTGGAAAAAAAGTTGATCTAAAACACTTTGACAAGGTTCATTGTAGATGCTATCAAGCAGTAGAACAACTGTTCTGAATTAATTTCAGAAAAGGCTCTATAAAGGCAGAAATATACAATGTGAAATGGATGTACACATTTAATCACATAAATCAGAATTTAAATAAATAAATAAATATTCACAATTTCTTGTAGGGAGAATTTTTTAATTGAATAAGAACAATAATTGGTAAAAAGTCATATGGCATTTTATGTAAGGTCTGGGAAAAAAATAACATGAAACTTCAGAACATGAGTTAGCGTTTACCAGCTATTGGTTAATAGCTAAAAAGATAGAATTTCATTCCAATCCTACAGCACAATTAGGAAGTCCATCTCTGCTGAGTATCTACCTTAAATTACAATAAAATTACCTCTGTTGCTATGATATTCCCATGAATTAACCCTGCAAGTGCATTATTCAAATATCTAATATGAAAGCTGTTCTCTTCTAACTATTTACTCTTTTATTTTGTCAATCTTTTTAACCTACTTGAATAAATATGAAATAGTTTTTTTCTCTCCCAGGACATGAGCAAGGTATTGTAGGTATTGCCTACACATAACCAAGTCCCTTACACCAAATATTCTAAGTATCAAAGCCTTTAAATTAATATTATATCCAATGGCCTGAATCTATTTTATCTTTATATCTTCCTAAACATTTAATATAATCATAAGCTCATTAAAAAAAAAAAAAAAAAAAAAAAAAAAAAAAAAAAAAGACTAGAACAATTAATTTTTTTCACTCATAAAAACACAATAGTAACTCTGTTCTTTGGAACACCATTAGACATTATCTTCTTGATCAAATTGATTTAGTTTGTACATCATTTTTTTGTACATTTTTCACCCAGTGGGTGCTTGAACACTAGAACAGGGTCCCCTGGGAAGTTGCCACAGCACCAGACTGACAAGAGCTCAAGAAGCATTTGGCCAACATTCTCAAGCACATAGTGTGATTCTTGGTGTGTCCTGTGCAGGGCCAGGAGTTGGACTTGCTGATCCTGATGGTGCCCTTCCAAATCAGTATATTCTATTCTACTATCTTGTCTTGCTTTAGATGTCAGATCCCACTGATGGCTTTCTAGGAAATGCCAGAAATTGCACTGAATGAAATTGTCTACAAAAATCAGGGTTAAAACCACAGAAGGAAAACAGTTTACTACTCTGTTCAACAAAAGATCTACCAACAGTTGCATCTTGAAGCTGAATGGTAAAAGCTTGCCAAACTAGGCATCTAAATCTATCAGTTCTAGGGATCAGGGCCACAGCTGCCATAGGAGCAGTCACATCAATAACTTGCCCTTCTACAAGCCAGTGATCACAGAAAATAAATTTCTGTAAATTATAAAGATGCAAGATATGCTGATAATCTGTGTTCCCTAGATTCTCTCTAAGAAAGAAATTTTATCTATCAGTATAGGGTAATAAGAGATTAGATGGTTGGCAAAACCTTACCTTGATTTTTCTTCCAAACCATTACTCTTTTTATTCTTCTACAAGTATCTTAGCACCAGCACCAAATGCATGTTGTGCCTCCCTTAAGGAACAGCAGGATTGGAGAGAATTGGGAATTTGAGAAAGTGATAATTGACAGATGAATTTCACAGAAAGTGATAGATAAAACATTCTGAAATGTTAACATGAAGAATGAACGTGCTATGCAAAAGAATGAAAAGAAAAAAAGCATCTTTTACAATATGTAAAAATAAAACTTTATAGGTATATGACATATCATTTTGCAGTGACCAGCTGTGATCTTTCAGTTCGAATGTGGTATAAAAATGAAGCAATGAGAGCTTGTAATAGCTACCTGGTCAAATATGTCAGTAACCTTGTTAGTGATGGAATGAAAATGGCCAGAACTCGTCAAGAAAATAATTTTTTAATAAATATTATGTGGTTTTGCATAAAGTCCACCACACTATCATGTACCTTTATTAACAACAAGCAGAGCTTATTTTTTGGAGTTTAAACCCATGACAATACCTCTTCCCCCCAGTGAAAAGAACAGCACCTGCTAGAGTTTGGTTAGATAAACTAGGCTATTGCAAGAGAGAGGTGAAAGAATGGGTGCAGATGGTGACAATGTTGGGTTTCTAGCTTACTCTATGGCTCTCTATTGAGTTTTGCTCACATGCTGTTATTAACATAGGCATTTGGGACCAGCACTATGAAGCTGATACCTTGCTACACCAAGAAGTTTTCTAAGGAGATAATTAGTAGTGATAAAATGCCAGGGCTTGGGATTGTGTGAGAAAAGGTGTGAAGTCAGCTCAAGAATCATTTGTTATTTTATACTATATCTATAAGCTAACCTGCCTTGGGAAATCCTAAAAGTTTACTTTTTTAATGAGAGTGAGATTTTTCTTTCAAAATTAATGGCAGCAGTTTTCACAATAGCTGCAGAACCCCTGAAGATAACAGTGAAAATGCAGCTATGAGCACAAAAAAATAAAAAAAATTGAAAGCTTAGCTAAAATAAGAATTTCTCCTCATTTATACTGACATAAATTGCTAGAATTTGGTTTTCCAGCACTTTAATAAAAAGTTGTTTTTCATGAAAGACCAGGGCTATTACATAATAGATTTCTATTTTTTTAGATGTATGCCTAAAAGCTTTTAGATTCTCAAATCAATTTACTGCTAAAATAGGAAATTGTTTTATATCACCGTGCCCAAGAAAAAGAGATAGAGCTTTTGTTCTGTGTCTGATAGAAGATCAGCCTTAAAGAACACCCTGAATGGAAAACTCGACAAAAATGCCAGAGTTACAAAAGCTAAAACACTTAATAATTCTGAAGCAGCCACCACTGCTGTGATGCCAT
Source organism: Oenanthe melanoleuca (assembly GCF_029582105.1). Classification (NCBI taxonomy): domain Eukaryota; kingdom Metazoa; phylum Chordata; class Aves; order Passeriformes; family Muscicapidae; genus Oenanthe; species Oenanthe melanoleuca. Next base: position 40,386,267 of record NC_079336.1, read on the forward strand.
GTTGCTTCTTGTAGCCATTCACCACAGCAAGGCTGAGAGTAGTATCTCGTCAGTTTTTTAACACCTGATTATCCTAATGTAAAGTACTTCTTCCCATTACCTACAGTTTTAGCAAATATTTTAGAATTTTTCTTTATTAAGCTGGAGAAAAAAACTGCTTGATTGAATTAAGCTAATGATTCTGACAAACTGCCCACTTCTGGGATCAATGGAAATACTTTAGTTCATTTGAATACTTACCTCTATTTAGAAACTAAAAATAATACTGTTTCCATGTCACTAGCTGTGAACTGCTAAAATACTTCATTGTATGTTCCACAGAAATTGATGTGAGGATATAGTCACCCCGTGTAGAAGATTTTTTTTTTTACATTTTATTTTCTCCCTATTGGTCACTGGCTGAAAGTTCACAAAAATTAGCGTAGAATGGCGTATTTCACAACTTTGTTCACTAGTAACAACTTAAAATTACTTAGATTAATTGCTGAAACTAATTCCACTATTTCTTATCTTCCAGGAACTTGGCCCTGCAACCTCAAAAATACTATATTCACTGTTTAACATATTTTTTATTCTCTATATATTTTATCTTTTCATATATAGATTGTTATTTGAATTTAAAGTCTTCTAAGTATTTTTCAAATTTGATTTTTTCTTACACAAATTTAAATTAAAGCTGTCTTAGATGTTTGCCAAATAAATTTCTATGTATTCTTATTTAATTGATGAATTACTGTCTGTTTAGTGGAAAGAGGAAAACAACATATTAGAGAATATTGTAGATTCTAATCTCATTTAATCTTTGCTGTTGACTGGTTCTTGTGCCAGCAGCTCAGTTATTTCAATATTATTCCATTGACAAGCATTGCTCTAGCAAAGATTTAAATTTCAAAGTGCCTGACAACTCTTCAAATTTGTTTGTTTATATTCTGCCCTCTTTATATTTGTGCTTCATCTCCCTTTGCAGAGCCACACGTACTGATGTAAGGGAAGGCATCACAGCAGTTTTGATGGCATGTTTGATGGTATGTTTGATAGGTAAATATAACATTACTGGGGTATGCACTCATTAGAAAAGTCCTGCTTTAAAAACCTGTAAAATTGTACAACTTATATGAACACAGTAGGAAAAATCAAGGTTTTTTTCTCTGTACTTCTCTCTCTACATATCTTTACAGTCAATAACTGAAAAGGTAGCCACTAAAACATAAAGCAGAAAACTGTTTCTGCTTGACTTTACACAAAGAAAGTGAATAAATAAAATTAAATAAAAGTCAGACTCTTCTTCACATATACATAATGAATATGACTTTTTCTCATATTTTTTCACGTCTTAGGCCCTGAGTCAATCTGTAACTCGTAAGTAGTGAGACATTAAGGACAGAAATAGAGTTCACAGATTAAAAAAAAACTAGCAGAAAATCTTTTTGGTCATTGACACATTCCCTCATAACTGCAGAAATCTGCTTTATGGTGGAGGAAGTCCCCCAGGTAGGGAGTAAAGCATTTATTTGTCACTGGCATCCTTATTTCATTTACTTGTTAGATCACCCATTTGACAGAACTGTGTCTCTGGAAGAAACGTAGGTGCTTTATTAACTTCACTAATAATCTCTATATAATAACCTCTAATTAATAAAGTCTAAGGATTTCCAGAAATAAGAAGAATAGAGGAAAAACGAATAAAAGAAAAATAACTTAAATCGTGTCTTTGGGCAAATCAGCAAATGACTCAGTAAATGACTCAGGAAATCATCCTTACAAAAAATAATAATTTTTTATTAGTTCAGTTTTTTGAATGAAATCCCTAAAAAAAAAAGGGGGCGGGGAGGGGTGTGGGGGGAGACTCCAATAATTGCATTCTTGTAGCAGCTTTTGCTGTCATTCCTGTTAGCAAAGCTAGTTAAAGTGGATTTTTGGTTTCAGGACTAGGAACCAATGCAAGCATGTTTAGAAGGTAAGTGAACAGGACAAGGCCACAATGGAAGCTGAAGCAAACAGGACTTTGCTTTTCTGAAGCTGTTTAAATCCGAGACGGGAGAGGGCACAGCCTACCTTTGAACAACTAAGGTTGGATCAGAATTTAGGAGCTCACCCTCATATAATGGTGTGAATGAGAGACACTCTACCTTCCCTGCTGGAAGACCGTGGTGCCACATTCCCCCAGGCTGATCTAGCATCAATCTGCTTCTCTTCCCTCCCCTGCTCCCCCAGCCTCCCTCTGCATCGACACCTGTCTGCTGCTCAGCGAGCTGGGTCAGAGCACAGAACTCATCCTGCAAACCACTGAGCTGTTTTACACCAGCTTAGCTCCTCTACAAGATCACTGATGAGGGTCAGACAATGTCAATGCTGACACAGGGAAAGACAAGGAAGAGGGTAAAAACGCTGCTTTGGGCAGATTTGACAAGGTTAGCTGCATCCTCTGGTTTCACTGAAGAATTCTGTCTCTACATCAATCTTTAATGGAGGTTTTTGCTCTCTTTTCTTGTTTAGAATTCTTTATCCTAGCTAAACCATAAGGAAACTAAGGAAATCAACATTAGTTTAAATATCCAATTTTAGGCCTAAAATTAGACAATATTGTAGCTTTGGAGGTTTAGCATTTAAGATTCAGCTTGCACAGTGATAAATTTGCCATCTTGTACTTAGCTGCAATGGTCCCAAGTCACCCTGTTCCAATTCACCTGCAAAGTTAAATCAGCCATTAAGCAATAAATCTTTAAAGCCATGTAAGGGACATGTGTGCACAAATCAAATTATTTATTAACAATATACCTCAGCAAAATGTCAGTAAGTACTGAGGACCTCCTGCACACCACTTTAAAAATAAGCTCCCCAAAGCACAACTCAAAAAATTTGATTGAGTGCACTAATGTATTCTCATGTATTTCTCTTGATGCTGAATTTATCTCATGCATGAAAGATTTTGCAGGGCAATACACAAGTTCTTTATTCTTTGCTCTTGAAGGTGTCAAGCTAAGAGTTTCCAACTACACCTAAGCATGTGCAAAAAAGCAGCTTTTTGCAAATACATCTGAAAAAAATGCAGGTGTAAGGAGTGAACTTTTGCCATTGTTCTATTATTTGCTTGAACTAGTGAGAACTATTGAGTTTATTAGCAAAAGAACATATTGCACCATGACACACAAGTATACCTGAGGTGAAGACAAGACTGAGGACTGCACATGGCTAACAAAAACATTTTTTTTCTAATTTCTAATTTAATGCATCTTCCAGTCTGGTTTGCTATTTTGATCTTATTTTTATTCAAAGTGATTTCCTTGGATTTTTCTCAATTTATTTCTGGATCCCTTATCTTGTTCTTTTCTCCATTTAACCACTTCTATTTCTCCAGTCCTCATTTTCTATACCATCTTCCCCTTTGTGTTTTGTGACAAGGAAATGACAGATGCATAGTCTGGTTTCTAGTTAAGAAAAAATATTCCAAATTAAATTGAATAAACATTTAACAACCAGAGAGCTTTATTTAGCAAAAACCAGGCTTTTTAGAGTGGTACATCTTTACAGTATGTGCTTCTATTATGTATGTTTATATAAGCCTTAGTACAGCTTGGTAGCACACAATAGAAATGAGTAGGTATGGAGAATATATGTTAAAATTTCCCCAAACAATGCCTGCAAGCAGGCACTGAGGCAAGTATTAATTATGCAGCTCCTGAACTGTTCAGCTTTGCCAAAAACTGTGACTGAATTTCACAAGGCAAGACATATGGTAAATGACATTGTGTCTGTCCTAATATAACAAATGGGATTTAATTTTCATGTAAAGCTATTCTGACAATTTCCTTATGTGATTTACATATGCATTTTATATTAAGCTCTTCCCCCTGAGGCAAATGTTGTGGATTGTATACTATAATTCTATTAGCAAGGGAACACAAATATCATCAAACTTATCAGTTTCATGCTCATATTAGAATGTTCCTTTAAGCATAACTTTTAGAGACTAGTTAACACTTTTTTTATATTATAAATCTTAGAATGATTTATTTTTTTGACTTTGCTATAATATAATTACCTCTTCTCTTTCTGCCATTTTTTAGGAAAATGTAATATAAAGATTTTGTCCTTTTTTGTCTTTATAAAATTGGAATAATAAAGAAAAAAATGTGTTTTTAAATAAAAAATTGTACATTTGAGGATGATGGGGTTCTTCTCGAGAGACAATCTCCCACTCTCCATCACCCTGAATTCTTTTTTCTTTTCTCATTCCAATTTAGCAAAATTTCTTCTCAAAATGTCAGTCAAACAACTAGTGAAACCCCCAAGGCTCAGATGGTTCTTCATTGTTCCTGTAGTATTGAGAAGTTTTTTTAAAGGAAACTACAAACAGAAAACTGTAATTATTGTGGACCTGCTGCACACAGCTACCTTCTGCAGAGACCAGGGAAGTATTTGCATAATCCTTCAAAGGAACCAGAACCTGAGGTGGGGCACCTTCCTCCCTCTGCAAGGGTTCTAGTGCATGTCTTGTAGTGTCCAAGTTTAGCTCAAGCATCTGGATTTCCCCATCATGCACATGAAATTCCAACTCCAGTCTTCCACATTTAAAAGGTCTTTTTCTAATTCTTTTTGATTCATAGTAAATTAAAACCTGAGGAATTAGTGAAAGAATAAAGTCTGCTAATCACATGGCTCAAGTTCACATGCCTTTCAATGTTTTCAGCACTTTAAAACAGCATCTGTAACAAGATTTCTGAAACCCAGTATGCACATTTGTAGAAATCAAATGCTTCATAAAATAAAAAAATCAAGAAGTCAATATTTTAATAATTAATTAGTTGTAAAAAAATTCACTCAACAACACTGTCCTTTTTCCAGACAGCTTTTACCAAAATCCTATTGAAGATTGAAGAAAATCAGTGTGTCTTGGGTCCTAGCCTAGAAATTTGTTTCATAGAACACTGATGAGCTTCATCATACATGTGCTTAAGAATATCTGACTTTTCTGGGAATTAGATGATTAAATTGTTCATATATATTGTCACATGTTTTCTTGTAGTTAAACTATTTATGATTTCAGCAGTGCTTGATGGTTGTGTACTAATAGACCCAGAAGTGTCTTTCAAGTATAATTCTTTTATCTTTGTTATTGAATTAACAGGGAGAGCATTTTTGAGTCTTTTTATAATTTTTAAATAGCTGGCATTATTGCTTCTCCTAAGAAATATTTAGAAATATTTCTATCCAGTCCTTCACTCCTCATTATAACCTTATTGTCATCAACCTAAATAGGATCAGAGTGAACATCCAGACACAAGCTATCAGTCTTTGTAATAACTGCTACAGAACAAAAGGCCTATCTAAACAGATCCTATTATCATCAAGCTAAGACATGAGTACCACCTGAAAGACACCTGAAACTGTGGTTCTTAAAAGAATCAAACTTTAAATAATTTCATTTCCTATAATCAATTAGGAAAATCATAGCTATTAAATGGATGAAATGATGTTAATTCAGGTAACTCAAGAAATATGAGGTACAGACAATAGGGTTTTTTTCCTGTATCTTTACTGTAGTCTACTATGCATAAATATAGGCTCAAAGATCATCCCATGTATGTTAGCATTAAGCCAGAATATGATCAGAATGGTTTTCTGGATTGTTTGAGCACCTGATGTCTTTAATATGGTTTATTTTTAATGGTAAAAGTTAAGAATTCAGAAGCTTAATGACCAAAAGTGAGAAAATACAGAGGGATTATGCATACAATTGCCTGATTTGGCCTTCAGAATTTGAAAAATAACTCCATAATACCTTAAGTAATGATTATTCACAAAAAGTTTTGAAAGCTTCCCTATGTAATTCTTCTATGAGAATACCAGTGGGGTTTTGGACCTTAATTGTAATTTGTTTCTTGACACTAAATTTATCTTAGTATGTCATACTGTGTCTTAATGATTCCAAATGCCAGTGCAAGCCTGTCATAAGAACATAAAACACTGCATTGTTAAAATCTCCTTGATTTTTTCTTTTTAAATACATTTCAGTTATAATTAATCTTTCTGGTTTTGAAACACATTCATCTTATTACTATGAATAATATACAAGAAATAGGAAATTGAAATAATTTACATAAAGGCATAGAGGAAAAGAGATAAAGCTTACTGGACCATGACCACACTGGAAAAACCATGCTGTCCACCTTGCAGAGGGAATTCCTGCTGGATCATAGCAAACAATTTGAGAATTTACTTCTACCTATATATGGAGTGCAAATCCAGCTATGTCTATACAAATTATAGTTAAGTAAGTTATAATTACTTAATTACACTTTACATGGAAACTTAGGAAAAGTTATTTGAATACCTAAAGCAAAACAAGCACAAATATATTTGTGAAATATCTCAAACTTCAATTAAGATAGGCAATTTGAAGCACCCAGTGGCTGAAAATACTTGAAGAGAAGGATAAGATTGCACTTGCAGCACTTATCTACAGCCATGATCTTCTAAAGGAGTGGGTGTGAAGCTGTGAAGAAAAGCAATTCCATTCTCAGTAGGCTACCACAGTACATTTTCAAAAGTTTCTAATTGAAGATATGCTTCATTTGCCTTAGCTATAAAAGAAGCCACATTTACTCATGATTATGTCTGCAAATGACCTCATAAAAAGTAGTTTTGAAAAAAAACCTAACCACAAAATCAATCGAAACAAAAGTAACATCTAGAATGCATTTTTAATTATGTAAAATTGTATATTTATTTGATCATAGTATCTACCCAATCTCAAAAGAGTTAAACTCCATTACACTCAATAATTCAAAACTATTTTGACTGCAGGTGTATTATCTTTATTAGGAATATGCTTCATCCTAAAATGAAAAGGCCATATAAAAAGGCTCTCAAAAACAATACATGAAAATATTGTGACTAAAGTAATATTCATAGTCAGTATACAGAAACTTATTATAAAAGTGTTTAATAAACTAGCACAAATCTATCACAAAGCATGCAAGAAAAACCAAGAATTGTGATACACAGTTTTTATTGATTTCATTGACAATGAAATATACTTTAATATTAGGACTAGAGGGTTTTTAATGACGTAGCCTAAGCATGCCTAGTCTCATATTTAAGACTCTCAAACACACAGAGATTTATGGTTCATTGTGTTAAAGGTGGTTTATTTTGCAGAATTTTAGATTATTTAGGGTTTGGTGAAAATTGTTTTATTGGGTTGGGTTGATTTTTATTTTTCCAGGGGTGAGCTTTTTTGAATATGTGGTGGAAAATAGGAGTTAATACATTTTAAAAAGAAATTTTATGTCCTAGGAAAAAAAAAGAACTAATTTTGCCAAATTTTATATTTTTATCAGTCTCAAATAATCAGGTGAATTTTAGTTATCAGTTATTAGTTATCATACTTTTTTCTGAGGTGCTTCTTGTTTATTTAAGGGTAGATATACAGAAATATATAAATGCTTATTTTTATAAAATATTAATTTCTGCTATTTAAGAAGTCTACATTGAGGCCAAGCACTATGTGATATGAGCAAGAAGAATATTCTGCCATTTGCTCACTCAAAGGTGTCCATGTTTCCTTGCCAAGCGCTGCTGGACAAAGCCTTTGGTGAGAGCATTCACTAATCTTTAAGGCCACAGCTTTGCCTTCTACATGGAATTTTCAGTCAATCCAGACAGAATAATGCACTGCAAAGCCTAAACAGAGGATGGCTTCTTCAAATTAAGGAACCAGAGCAACTGCTAATTTCATTACATTTCACTGATAAATTTTTTCAGGTTTCATATTGGGAAAAAATAACTTTGCTTTCAGGCTTGAAACAGGAATAAATAAAATATTGGTAATTTGAATACCAATTCCAATCACATTTATTTATTATTTCTGCCAAGCTTCTATTCCAGTTTGTCTATGGAAGGTCTCCAGGAATGCTGCTGTAGTGCTGTAAAAAGTTCTCAGAGCTCAAATTTTGATGACCATGAAGCAGTATGGCTCAGTGCTGATGGCTCTGTCCTTCATGCCACTGTCCCCCATCTGTCCTGGCACTCCAAATGGATCAGTTACCTACTCAACTTTAATTCAGCAAATATGTACATATGAGCCAAATAAGTATCACCCTATAACTGCATTTCAGAGGTCAATTTATGGTCTCCTTTCTCTGGTCTCAGAAAAAGATGGATAATGCACACAAGTCCCAGTTTTTCATCTGCCCTTGTTCAACTAAAAGCAAATATAATGTATTGGATTTTGTATCAGGAAATTGCTCATATAACTACAATACATTGTTTTTTCCAATGGAGTTTAAATTTTTATTGTTTCTTTATGAGTTTTGAACAATCCAGATATCTTGAAAAATAAACTTTTTAAGGCATACATAAGCAAATCCATAATTATCACAATTTAACTCCAACTGACAACAAACCATCTCTCACTCACTCACACATTTACTCATCCACTCACTCCCCTGCCCCTTCACAGGGATGAGGAGGAAAATCAGAAAAAGGTAAAACATATTGCTTGAGAGAAAAACAGCTCAATAACTGGGAAAAAATTATAACATAATAAAAATATTAATTTCATTGTAATGAGAAGGAGATGGAGATTGAGGAATAAAACCCAACAAGTTATGCTCAACACAGTTGCTCACCACATGCTAGTTGACTGATCCCCACTCTGTCCCCAAGGAGGGGCTGGCCCTTCACAGACAGCTGTCCCCAGGTTATCCACTGACCAGGCTGCTCTATGGAATGGAATATCCCTTTGGCCAGTCCAGGTCAGCTGTGCTAGCCATGCCCCCTCCTGGCTTCTTGTGCAGCTCTTTTCTGGGAGAACAAAGGAAACTTCAAACTCTTTTGATTTAGAGCAAGCACTACTACAGAGCAACTAAAACATCAGAATAATGTCAACATTATTCTCTTACAAAATTCAAAATAGAGCACTGTATCACTATCAAGAAGAAAATTAACTATATGACTGCTGAAACTAGGAAAAAATGTATTAATTTTTCCCATTTTTATTATTTGTTCTACTTTTTCTTCTCCTGAGAAAATTTACCTTGTCTCTTCAGCAATTATTTGAACTCACATGTTTGAAGAAGAAATGATACGAAATAAATAGAGTTTGTGTGCTCCTTATATGCAGTGTACCCTTGTGTCACTAAATATAATGGGCATGATAAACTTTGCTTCTCCACAGTTTACCAGTTTTTGAGCTGGTTGAAGCAAGACAAAATAAAAAAAAAAAAAATAAAAAAAAAAAAATAATAATAAAGAAGGAGAAAAGGGAAGAAGTCATTTACTTCAGTGGATGTTTTAGTAAGATAGTTCATGAAGTTTTTGTGTGCTTTTCCTTATTTATTTAATTAGGGGCACCCAACAGGCCAACATATGCAATTTAATGGTGCAATTTACAGAAGTTACAAAAAAGCAGAATCCCTGCTGAAAATTTAAAGAGGGAGTGTACCTATTTTCTGCTTCTATTACTTCATATAATGCCTTCCCAGATGATACAGAATGGCAAGCAAGCGAAATGCTGATGATGCATGACTTACACCAACTGCTTGTGAGTTGAGAGCAGATGTGGAAAGTGGGAGGCTGACCATTTCTAATACAAGTTACAATAAAGGTAGCTGGGGAAAAAAATAAGAAAATCTATCAGTTGTGTTCAAGAATATATGTCATAGTTGAAATGTCTCCTTTAAAGAGGGCAGAAAAAATGACAGCTACAACAATAACAAAAAGGAAACTGTATCAAACATATAGTGCAATTCAATATAAACTATAAATAGAATGGAAATAGATAAAGTGCAATGACATTGCTGAAATCATGTATGTTGCTATGTATATATCAACTTTATTTTGATTTTCAGCTTTACAATAATGCACCAATAGTATCCAAACCTAAATACATGTAAGTACTATTTTCATTGCACTGGTATAAATCCACTGTTCTGTACAGAAAAAAAAAAATCTTTGCTAAAGAAGAAGCACATGCTGCACACACACATTGCTTTTTACTATACTCTTGATTACACTTATCTACTCTGGAAAATGGGAAGACAACCAGATTTGACTCCACTAGCACAAATTCCTGAATCAGTACACTACTCATTACCTATATTTTCTTTTCAAGTTTCTTCATTTTCAACTATTCCTTAACATAGTACTCTCAATATTTGCAATTCCTTACCTTTCCAGGTGCACTGCATTTCTCTCTTATTGACTCTTTCACAAATCAACATTATTTATAGGTCTTTGGGGTTCTTTCATAGCAAAACTTTGTGTAAAAAGAAGATACTCTAAGGGATATTCATAGCTTTTATCTCCCCAGTTCTTTTTGATATCTAAAGAAAATAACCTCTTCTCCACCCTCATTTTGGTAAACTTCCATATTAAAGATTAATGCTAAATACCCTTAATTAATGTCAAAACTCTCTTGGTGTTTTCAGGCTCCACCTGATCCAAGTTTGTATTCAGTGTGCTGCAGTGAAGGTTATTAGTCATCTGAGACTATTTTACTAGAGTCATGTTAAATCACTTTCTACAAACTGTGACAGCATTTAACTTTCTCTGCTCACATTATTTTTCCAGCTCTCAACAAGTTTTTGGATATACTTCTAAGAGTTGCCTATTTTTTTTCCTGCTCACTTCAGATTAAAGTTCCATTTGGCTTGGGAATTTTGGCAGCTTTCAAAGACTGAGGCTATTCATCGTGGTCTGATCCTCATTCCATCTCCATGTTTTTTTTCCTTTTTCCTGTGAAATTTATGGCTTTTTCTGGAATATGGAATTTTTCTTCCTTTCGCGATACCGCAGTTAAAAATTTATATGACATTTTTGCATCAGCAGATTCACGTTTCAATAAATTACTTCTTACAAACTCTTGAAATCAATCTTGCCCTATCACTATTATTCATTGGGATCTTTGCCAGAGACTTCAGTGAAGAAATGGTATCAATATCATTCAAGAGCTTTCAGTATTACATAAAAGCAGAGACCATTTTGTACATGAGGGTAAAAATCTATTTCCAAAATTAAGAAAAAAAACAGAGAGAAAATGCATAAGAAGTTCTTGAAATATGCAAATAAAAATATATTTGTGAAGAAGATTTTTGTCTTTTGGGATTAAAGAACTTGGCAGAAATGCAGCTGTTTTTCAGTTTTCCTGATACTATGTTTAGATCATTAATGGAGGATCAGATAACAGTTCTGGTTACTTTTTCCTAGGATTTTAGAACCTATGTATCATTTTTGCTCTCTCAGTCTGCATGAAAAACTTACAAATTGCTTTACTTCTTTTTCTTTCTGATTTGATTCCTCAAGTCTGAGTGAACTGAGTCAATGAATTGATCTACTCAGAAAACTTAGAATAAATAAAATGTTCTCTCTGCACCTGGAGAAGGAGCAGATGCTGTCAGGAGTGGTTTAGCACTTCAACAGACTGGTTCTGTCTGCATACCCAGTGACTTTTGATAGCTCACTAGTCTGATTTCCTTAAAGTATTGGCAGCAAATATATATTCTACTTCATACTTTTATCTTTTAAATTAAATTCAATACACTCCAATGAGTTTAGGCCTAAGTGTCATAGTACTATTATCTCAAACTAAAAGCTTTAATGTGTGAAAAAATTAGAAACAGTAATTTAAAGAGAAATCTCTGGATCTGTTTTGTTATCATTGCATTCTAAAATAAAGTCACATTTGGTAGTTCTTTGAGTTTCCTTAAGAAGATTTTTTTTACAGATAATGAGTTATGTGTGACACAATCTCTTTCTCTGCTAATCAAGGTCCTTCTTGTCCTTATTTGTCTTCCACATAAAATATTGTTTCTCAGCAATGGAAGGGTGGGTTACCCTCACATTCCAGAGCACAGGAAGGATGAATGACAGGATGAGCTGTCAGCTCTCATTTTTTCCCCAGAAGAGGCAGGGCTATTTAGTCTCACAAAATATGTTGCTTCACATTTCTTTGCTGATTTTTTATCTTCTTTTCAAAGTTTTTGTCTCTTTATTCTACAGAGTCCAGGATGAACTTTCTAATTTTTATTCCTTGCCATAATAGTTCAGATAGATGAACCAACACATCTGCCTAGTGCTCTGTATTGTAACTTAAAGCTTTGTACCAAACTCCTTTGCTCCAAGTAGACTTGAAGTAGTAGATTTGAATCCTTACAATACCTCACAGAAGGTACTTAGATACCTGATCCTCATTAATCTCAGTAAGATTTATGGCTTATGGCCTCAACTGAATGCAAACATTTCCAATCCCTGATTCTGCAGCAGCAAGGTTAAGGAGTTCTTCATCAGTGAACTAACTGAGGGTAGAATGTGATACAAAATATGACTGTAATTAATCATTAGGAAAACATTATTATAGGCTTACCATAACATATTTATGCAAGGTGTCAGAAAATTGAAAATTTGCACTAGTCCTCTTAATTCCAAAATTCAAAGTAAAAACTTTTCAGCACTTTTCCCTGAGTTATTGCATATTATGGATACATTAATTGCCTTTGTTAATTCAGAGTAATTAGCAATCCTAATTTTTGCTCATGTTATGAAAACAAGTTAGTTAATCAAAATGTTGTTTAAATAAGGGGAAGTACTATACAGTACAGAAGTGCTCATCACTTCTGAAATAAGATCTTCCATTTGAAAAGTTCTTCAGAATTCAGTTAAGCTATAAATTGTATCAAGCTTGGGGTTATTTTTCTGCTTTTTATCTAATTGTACTTTATCTTTCAACAAACTGCTTCTCAATACCTCTTTTTGTACTGAATAAAGCCCTCCAGAAATCAAAGCTGCTTATCTCCATCACTCTGGCTTATTTACTTATCTTCATCTTACAGAAATGTGTGACAGGCTTCTTGTCCCATTTGTGCCTCTGTGAATGACAACTGGATATTTATATTTCCAGTCCATAACTGATTGGTTAAATGTATCTAAAGCTTTTTCTATCTCTAGTGTTTAAGGTGTGTACATTAATACATGTGTGACCATACTAACTCAAATGAATGTTAATTACTGACACATTCATAGTCTGTCCATTTATATTCATAAGTATTGATCACTCTTATCAGCTTGGTTTCTACAGCTTTCTAATCTTTCAGTTAGAACTCATTAAAATATCCTAAATAAGCATTTTAATATTTACAGTCCATGTAATGATGTCAATCTATTTCATGCAAAGTTTCTCCTTTATAGATTCTGCTTGACATGCCATTTCAAGAATGAAGTTATAGTCTTGAATATACATATTGCTGATTTACAACTGAATGATGCATGTGGTCAGCTGGACTTTGCTCTGTATCCTGGTGTGTAAGACCAGCTTTGAAGCAGCCGCCTTGAAAAAAATTGCTTTTCTGTATTGCAGTGAGGTTTAGTACATGACAATTTTTAAATTTAATCCCATGCAGTGGTCTGTGATGCATCTATCTAAATCTGAATTTCTGATATAGTAGAAGTTCCTATAGTTCCTTTGCTTTTAGAGATGAAACCATTGGTCACACAAAGATAACTGAATTTCAGTTTTCAGGAGAGGCATGTTTTCACACTGTTTTATGTTTTACAGCCTGAACAGAAGAATGTAAGGGAACATGTAACCACATAGTCACAAAATTATTTGGGTTGGACAGGGCTTTAAAGATCATCTATTTCCAACCTTTCCCTTCCATTGGAAGCCATACCACCCACTAGATCAGGGAGATCATCCAACCTGGGCTTGAATTGAATGGTTGCCACTACTTTTATGGGAAGATTTCCCAACCCAAATATTACTGCTGAGAAGCTATGAAAAAAAAAGGAAAATTTCAAAACCACAAATAGGTAATAATGTATTTTTTTACATCAGGTGTAATTAAGTTAGTTGAATAACATTGAACACTACAGTTCAGTGAGACCCTTTCTAACAAACCACATAAACAGTATAAGAATGAATACTGTAGTTGTAAAGCAGAGAGGATTTTTGACTAGCATTGGTCCTGCAGGTGGTATGTGGGAGTATGCAGTCCACTGCAAAGTGTCTGAAACACACATTAACTAGTAAGAAATGTCTTCAGCAAGACTTGTGTATTTTATGTTTTTTTCCTCAATTTTATTACTAAGATGGTTGAAGTGATTTGAAAGCTTTTTTTTTTTCAAGCCAAGTATATTAATTTGACACAAATAAAACTATATATATATATAAAGCTTTGCACTTAGTATAATAACATTGTCTCAGAGATCTGAATGAAATAACACTCTGAGGAACAGCTTAGAAAAAAATTGATCTTTCTTTTCACTTTCCTCCTCCCTTCTTCCCTACACTCCATATATGATTGCCTACAAACAAAAAACTGAAAACACATGTGTATGAAGGAACTATTTGATGGATCATGAATAATATAAATTATCTGAGAAAATATTTTTTGTTTCTATTTTCTGATTGTAAAGAGCTGCAGTTCTACTTCCATGAGTTCATAGGTAATTCTCAATTAATCATTTCACAGTATTAAATTAATTTTAAATGAGAGCAGATGGGATGTGTTAGATTCCTTGGGAAGTCAAGAAGTGTGCCGGTTTTTTATAGTTTCTATGGTGCTTAAGAGGTTTGGTTGTGTCTTTTTTTTGTGTGTGTCATTATGGCAGAATTTTTTTGGAAGGGGTCGCTTGTTTGGGTTTAGTTGCTGTATAACACTACTGATAGTAGTCCCATAATTTACATGACAGCTCCTAGACTAGTAATATTTTGAAAAAACACTTCCCTGATTAATTGTGCCTGAATCTTAATGGCAACAATTCAGAGATATCTGGTAGTGTCCTAGAAGACTCAGTGTGAACATGGGGAGGCTTAGGTAGAATGGTTACTGCTGCACAATTTCCTGTAATTCATTTATGTTAATAATAGGCAGAAAATATTTTATATTCTTTCTTTTAAAGTTTTGAGATTTTGGGGGCTTTTCTGGGTTAAAAAAAAATTAAGGAAGATTTGTTGCTACTTCAATCTTTAAAAATCCTCATGTATGTGAAGAATGGTTGTAAACTTATTCCTAGATGAAGATTGCCTTAGTATGTGAATTTATATAAATCTGAATATATAATTACTTTAAAAGGAAAAAAATCTACTGCACTTCAAGATATCATCATGAATTATTAAAAGCAACAAGATGTTGGGCAATAGTATTTATATTATTTTATTTATTAATTATTTTGTCTTTTAATGTTGGCTATTTGGCATAATTTTGTGTATTGGAATGGGTGGACCAAGTAGACCAGTAACTCTAGCACACCATAGTTCCAGATCTTTAATTTAAAATCCCTTTCTTATCAAGGTCTCACATCGAGCTAGAAATATATAAACCTAACATTAAACATCAGAAATGTTCTGACTCTCATGCACAGTTTTGTAGGAGGGTACTGATTAACAGGAACAAATTGATATGAAGTGGCTGTTTGATTTAGAAAGAAAAAAATAAGCACTCCTATTGCATATTGAGCAAACCCCACAAAATAAACAAACAAACAACCCCAAAAATATTTTTGAATACTATTCTAGATACTGAAAATTCAAATTCTTGATATCTAATTCACTCAGTCGTGATAAAATCTAAAGCCTATTAATCTGCATTTTCTGTGCTGTAGTAGCTAGGACTCATCAGACCAAAAGAAGGGGTGATGTATCATTTTAATGATAGAAAGGTTTATTTACCCTTTAGCTTAAGTGGGAAATAGTTGTGACAGTAAGTAACATTAAACTGAGATTTCAAGTTTCTCATGTTGTTTTAGAAAGAGTTAAAAAGATATTATTTTTTGTGTTTTTCTGTCAGAAATAACGGAAGAAAAAATTAAAAGTTCCAAATTGCAAGTATCACATAGGTAGGTAGTTATGTCACCAGAATGTGAGGTACAGACTTCCTGGGTTTGTAAATTGTAAGTTAGTGGAGCTTGGAGTTTCCTCACAAGATTGTTTAATTTTTTTTCCTCTAAACAAGGTTCTACTATACCTTCTTCATAGGGAAATGGCCTAAATTTTGTCCAAATTGTTCATAAAGTAATGACAATTCTGTAGGCCCTTTACAGTGTTCAAATAGTGCCCCTGTTAGCTTTCTTTATTTCTTTTCCCACAAATGGATCACAAATGAATTTTTCTGCAGATTATATTTCTTGTTTTATGGATGTGAAGAATAATTATTTCTATGTCCGTTGCATCAGCTTTTTATATATTTGGTTATTAGGTTTTCACCTGAACTATGTCATAACTTGCACCATGTTCCTGTAAAAAGTAAATTCATTATTTGAACAAATTATATTTGTTTTAATGACTTATTCCAATGTTTTAAGTAGTCCAGACAAAATTACAAAGCAAGTCAGTTAGTGATACTTATCACTCAAGAATCCTAAATAAAAAAAAAATAACTTTGCTGCCAGTGTTCTCGTAAACACAGGTTTAAAATTGTGGTTATCCTCAGGAGAAAACCACACAGACCCCAGACCCTACACATATGTACATGCTTAATCAGATGTAAAGGAATTAAATTTTTTGATCCATCAGACCAAATAGAATTTCAGCTAAGAACTGGCCTGGTAAAAATCCTTTTGCCTGATATTTTTTTTTTTTTTTTTTTTTTATTATTCAATAAGCATACAAAGCTATCAAAATCAATGAACATCATCATTAAGAGACTATATCACACATCCCTCAAAATATAATCTCCTTTGGTAGAATGCAACATGTTGAGACTTGCTTTATTCCCAGTTCTGTCCTCTGTATTTTCCTTTTCCCCTATCCCTAAGTCATTTATTCCACACCACTTACCACACTCATGCTCCTCAAGCATTTTGTCTGTTTCCACTTTGATTCTGCTTTAACCTAAGTAAGTGTGAAGGTCAGGACTTGGGGAGCTGATGGCCATTTTAGGAGCTGGAAGTCCTTTAGACTCCCTCTGGTCTGGTTGTGTACAATGACTGCCTTTCTTCTGCTGCAATATTTTACCTGTGTTCCTGGAGCACATCTTATTCAGCTACACACACAAAGACACATATGCAAATACATATATTTAGATAGATGGATAGATAGATATAAGCTAGAGGTACTCTAAGGAGCCTTTATACTCATCTTTCTTTTAAAGATGACTGCCTTTCTCCATTTTTTGATTCCCTTTGGTTTTTTTAAATCTTCACTTTTTATGCTTTTAGCAACCATTAAACATCCTTATTCTATCTGTATGTTTATATAACCTAAAAGAGGTTAAATCTTCGGGGTGTACAAGACTTGCAAGAGTGACAAGAAAATGTCAATCTCCTTGTTATTTATAACAGCTAAGGTAGAAAAACATGAGGTTTTTTTCCCCTGAAGTAAAAGTTGAACATTTCTGAAAAGTCTTCCATCAAATACTTTCCACAACAACTCCATTAATAATGACAACAAAAATTCAAAAAGTAGGTAAATCTGATAATTAAGCCTTGGAGTAAAGCAAAGAAATACAGCAACCATGAAGTGCTTATTGCATTTCATAACTCTGTCAGCATTGCAAGGCTACTGTAAATGTACATATACTTATATGCCAGCAGTCCTGGCATCACCAATACACCCCTTCTGAAAAGGGTAAATTTGACCTCAGCAGGAATGTATCATTGCACAACTAACAGTTGAATGTGAACAAGAGCTCCAGGGAGGAAAAACTCTCAGAAATATTTGACTGGATCCTGAAAATGTATAAGCAGAAAATTCCAGCTTACACCAGTGTTTCCACTGAGACAATCTTGCTTGTCCAGTGACACTTGTGAATGTATTAATATCCAGTGTATAACAATTACAACTGGTGGATTTCCTCTAAATATAGCAATATAAAGCCTTCACTGAAATGACTTTCTTCTCTATCTTCTATTCTGCTATGAGGAAAACAATTTTTTTTTTTTTTTTTTAAATCAATAAGAGCTGGTTTGAGGGTTTAGTTTTCAATATTCCAATCTTAAAAAGAAACTTAATTTTTGGTAGCATTCATGGCCATGGCTTGTACCTTGGAATTTTGAGTTATTGCCTTTGGAGTTTTACTGTTTTTATGAGACTTTCTCTATAGCAGTAGCATGCTGTCAAGTGCTGAAAATCTGTCACTTTGTTCTTGATTCAGCTGTTTAATCTGTGAGAGCTAAATTCTGCTTCAAAATTTGCAAGTGTGAAAGCATTCAAAAAAATGTCTGCACAAGTCTGCATGAGTGAAAAATGTAACCTCATCTGTCTCAGATGTGCAACGTTGCGATCCAAATTTTAATCATTACTGACTCCCAGTCAAAACAGACAGAACATGACTGGTTGTGTCATGGTGGTCTTTGATACCCATTTCTTCATTTCAGCTAGAGCAGATACTAAAATTCACCTTTGAAAGCAGTTTGGCTTCTAGATGGCCCTGTATTTATTCATCATAAGTTTATTTATTATATATTTATTTGTCTATATATATATATATATATTTATTTATTTATTTATATATATTTATATATATTTATATATATTTATATATATTTATATATATTTATATATATTTATATATATTTATATATATTTGATCACTTGCTGGAATCAAGAGCGTAAATATTCACAGAATTGGCAAAAATTACTCCAATTTAAAGAAGTCCAAAAAATAAATTTCCAGAATTGTAAATGGTTTATTCATGTCTTAATACTCTATATATACTATCCTCTCAATTCACTAAAATATTGTAAAATACCTAGAAAAAACAGTGTGTTTTCACACACTATTATTGATTTTTGTCTTTTTAGCTACTTTTACCACAATAATTCCTAGAGGATACAATCACCTGATACTTAAAAACCAATACTTTATTTTATATATTTACACCTTTTTATTCATAAGGAATTTTTTTTTGTACTTTTCATATTGTAAAAGGAATACTTCTTTGCTACTTAATTCTATATGCTGAGGATTTTCAAATATGCCATTACCTGCTTTTCATTTTTTGCCATAAAAATGTAATTTCCACAATTTCAGAAAGAAAAGAATTATCAATAATTATTCAAAAAAATAAAAATCTGGTTGGGACAATACTCTCCAGTTTGATTCCTGAATACTTTTTATCATAAGGTTTCTACTTTTCATTGGAAAAAGCTTAGGCTGACTACTTCAACAGACCTGAATTTTACACAGATACTGTGTTTCAAACCTGTGTAGCAGACATTAATTTTCAGGTTTGAGTGCAGCTGTCATGCTTTATAATTCTAATCTCTGTTAAATACTTTATACTTCCGCATTTGCAAAATTCTTTTTTTTTTTTTTCTTTGAGCAGTCATGTACTTAATCAATGGCTCTACTCATATTTCTTAAAAGGCTTCTGGAAAGATTTTCAGTAACAAACTGGTTTTTTTTTCCATTGTTGCCCATCTCCAAAGTCAGAATACTGGTCTGACACTCCTGGCAAAAAAATAACACCAAGTTGTGAGGTGGTCAGCGTGCTGGAGTGAAGGGATGCCATCCACAGGGACCATCCATAGGCTTGAAAGGCAGACCTGTGTGAAGCTCACAATGTTTCACAAAGCAAAGTACAAGGTCCTACACCTGAGCTGTGGCAGTCTCAGACACACCTACAGGCTGGGCCAGAAGTTACTGTGAGCCACCCTGCGGAGAAGGACTTGGGCATGATGGCTAAAGAAAAACCCAACATGAGCCAGCAGGTGAGGGGAAATTTAGGTTAGATGGCAGAAAGAAATTTTTCACTGTGAGGGTGGTAAGACACTGGAACAGGTTGCCCAGCAGGTTGTGGATGCCCCAACCCTGGCAATGTTCAAAGCCAAGTTGAAAAAAGCCTTGAGCAGCCTGGTTTAGTGGGAGGTGTTCCTGCCCATGTCAGGCCTGATGTTTTTCAGCTTACATTCCAACCCCTTAACATTTTATGACTCTACCATTCTTCTTTTATTTTAACAAAATCTGTCTCTTTATATCAATAAATTTTATTTTCCTGTTGTAACTTCTCAATCAATGCTATGAAAGAGGCAATGATGAATTTAGGTAAGTGTAAGGCAATTTTTTTCCTATTGTCTGTGAAGATTCTCGCTATAGTCAGTGTACTGCTGTTCTTGAGATTCTGAAGGGTTTTTTTGTAACTTCAGGAGTTAAACATTTAGGCTATGCAAGAAACCTCAGTGAGACATTAAAAATCACAGTAGTGTTATGACAAAGGACTACTCAAGGTTATTTAGTATTTTGTTCACAAAAAAGGAAGATGACAATTGTATCTATTCCTACATGGACAATGTCATATTCATTCACAATCCCCTGAAAATAATTTATAATAAGGATTATTATTCCCTATAAACCTCCTCTTACATGATTCAAACCTGTTTCTCTTCATTTGTCTGGTCAATATGTTCTGCTATACCATCTGGGAACTTGTCATTTCAGCTCACGACTTGTTTTCTAAATGCTGCATGCAGAAGTTTCAAAATCATTGTATAATACCTTGAATTATTGCTAACACATTCTAATCCTTTAAAATAGGTATTAGGCTAGTGATTCACAGTTCATGGTGTTGGGTTGTATTTTCTAATTGCTACTCTTCTGATTTTATTATTATGAATGTTATAGAAATGAATTTGTAAGAATTGAGTCATTACTGAAACTCTACATGGCCATATCAAGCTCTTTTTTAAGAGCATAGCAGTGCATTTTTATTCTTCAGAAATAGAGTTATTTTTTAATATTGTGTCTTAAACATGAAAGACTGAACATTAAAATAGTATTTTTTGCATTCCATGAAAGCCTTTTCTGAATAAACTTTATGACTAACATTACTTATAATTGGTGAGAAGACAGAAACTATTTTTAAGTTTTCAGAAGTAGTATCAGCAGTAGAAACTGCAAGTTTTAGGCTTCATTTTTTCTTAATGTTTATTTGATATATGACATGATTGATAATGAAAGGTCACTAAGAAAGATGTTTCCCTGATTTACATGATTATTAAGTTTAAGGTATATGAAGCCATTATCAATTAATGCTGTATCAATGGTGTACTACTTATTAGAACTCTATAATTTGTACATTTTTACCCTGCCTTTTCAACAGGAAGATTAGAGAACTTTGAGGCAGTAATGCCATAGAAGTGTAACTTTCCTCTTTTTCTTGCTAAGCTAAAGCAAATATATCAAGATGTGTTTAAAAATGCATATGGAGGATTGAAAACTGATGAAAATATCAATGTAGAGTTCATACCACATAATCCTTGCTTTTCTGACAGATCACATTGCTTTTCTTGATGGCCAAAAATAATGCTGTGAAGAGTCTGCTGGGTAAGGTTTGCAGTAAATAGTTTTTGAAGGAGCTGTGAAAAGTGGAAAACAAAAGTGAGTTCTCATAAGATATATCAGCTGCCAAAATTAAAGTGAATACATTATTCAGTACTGAAAATCTGATTCTATTTTGCTTTGCTTTGGTTTTTCAGTTTAGCTACTTGTGGAGAGTTTAACACGCTGACTGACTTAGAATGGAAAATAAACTGTGCATCTAAGAATGGCAGAACTAAAATGGTGTTTCAATATCATATACTAGTGATGAATTCTGAGAAAAGCAAACCTGCTTTGCTGGACATGAAATTAACATCACCTACTTCCCTTGTTTAGATTCCTGGAGTGACTTTGAATCTGGGCTTGGGGCTGGATGCACTCCTAACATCTATGGTACAACAACTGATTAGGTTTTCCCTGTGGTTTTGATGTCTGTAATGATGCACTACCCTACAGGGCTCCTGGTGCTCAGTGTGGTTTGACATAATGCTTAGCCTTTATTTCTGTGGATACAGTGAAAAACCTCATTTTACTTTATTTACTCAACACTTCTGTGATATAAAATATAATTTTTCAATTTCCCATATTTCTGTAAAATCTGATCAAAATTAACTATGTTAAAGAAATATTAGGAGAGATAAAGTATAAGCTGATTTTCTTATAAAACACCTGATAGTAAATGTAGCAACAAATGAAAAGGAGCAAGGTGCAGGAGGAAAGGGAAAATTTTGTTGTAAACACGTGGCATAATAAGGAAACAGGAATGAATTAGTGAAGAAAAATGCTGAAATGTAAAGAAAAGTTTTCCATAATTTTGTCATCCTCTTTTAGTTACTATTTTCTGGACATTTTTTGGTCTTCAACTCACAAAAATGAAAATTCCTAACAATAAGTTATTGCCTTGTATTTGGATACAATACAGTATAATAAATGTAGCCTTATTTTGTAATAATATAGAAAAAATTATCTCCTAAAGTTCAAGAAAAGGCTTTTTCTTTATTCTTGGAGTATCTGGTCAGTATACAATGATTACACCATAAAATATTTGTAGTATTTTTAAAACGCTGCCTGGCACAGAAAAAAACAATCAAACAAACAACAAAGATGATGAAGCAAACAAAACAAAATAAAAGCCAGGAAAAAATATTAAAAGCCTCACAAATAATGGAAGTGTATACCTTTCCCCAGGAAAGTGTATGTGCCAAGTATGCATTACTATTCTTAATTTTAGCTCACAACTATTTTTATTTCACTATAATTTAAAACATAGAATTTATGCCTTATCATTAAATAGAAACCTATTTTTTCCTTTCTGCCAAATCCAGCAGGTTTGAGGAATTTATAATTAAAGTGTCAACTACTGTCAAATTTAAATGATGTTACAGAAATAAGATAATCTTTAAGAGAAACAAAATAATTTATTCTGTCAACATGTAGTTTCAGGATTGATTTATTGCCGTAAGTATTTTTATACCAGTGTATGGGAACTTTTTGCACAACTCCTATTTACAATTACTACCAAAAATACAGCAAAAGAACCTTGGGAGCATTTTAGGACAATTTTTTGGTTTTTTCTCTTGCCACTGTCACTTTATACTGTTAGATTTTCTTTAATGAATCCTCCAAGTTTAGTTATTTCTTTGTCACACTTAGCCATTTCTTATCTTTGCTTGGATTACTGAGGTTTTCATAGAATCTCACAGAATCACAGCATGGAAGAGACCTCTGGTGGTCATCTGGTCTATCCCTTCATCATGCAGGTCTGCCTAGAGACAGCTGTTACCCAGGACCACACAGATAAATTTTTGATAACTCCAGTTATTGATGAAGACTCCATAACCCCCCTGGGATACCTGCTCTGCCGTTCACAGTAAATGTTTCCTGGTATTTGTATGGGACATTTGTGCCTGTCACTGAGCAGCACTGAAATGAGCCTGGCCTCATCCTTTTTCACCCCTCTTCAGGTATTTATATACATCAATGAGCTCCCCACTAAGCCTTCTCTAGGCTAAAGTGTCCCAGATCAAGTATGTCTGCATTTCACACTACATGGACATTGTAACAATAAATTTTCAAGATCTAAACCTTAATTTGCCTGCTCTCAGCTTGCTGTAGTGATCCCATCATAATGTCACCAGCATTATTAAATTTTCATAAGTAATACGAAGAAACTCAAATCTATATGGAAGTATTACTATACATAATTTTGATCCAATACAAGGAGAACTTTTTGTCACCTTTTATCAAAATTAGCCACTGCCTTTGCAATGTCATGTACCAAGCAGCACTTGCATTTAAAAGTTGTTAAAATCAATAAGTACAATGTAACATAATCCTGCATCTGTTAGAAACAAATTGAGATCTGATAAGAGCTTCAAATTTAAGACTAGGGATAAAAAGGTAGTGCTTTCTTCAGATGATACTGTTGGTTTTTCCTTCTTTTAATTAATGTATATAGAAAAAAATCATTAAAAAAAAAAAAAAAAAGAAGGTAAGCATTAACCACAAAACATAAATCTTGAATTACTGTTTTTACAAAGGATTCAATACTTTTGTTTTACTCCTCTTAGGAGATCTAAGGAATGTAGTGAGTAAGAAAATTAGTCTTTTTGATGAAATCTGAATACCCATTTCACGTTCTCATATATTTGTAGAAAAAGAAAATGCATTTTCATCAGACATGTTGGTAAGTTTGGATAGAGACTTCAGGTATGAAGTGTCATCCACTCTCACCCTCAAATCCTTCTCTGAAGGGCTGATTCTCAATCTGTTCTTCCCCAGCCTCTACTGACACTGCCCTGACCGAGGTGCAGCACCTAGCACTTGGTCTTGTTGAACCACATGAGATTCCCTTGGGCCTGCTTCTGAACTTGTCCAGGTATCTCTGGAATTTATTCCCTCTGGGGTGTGACAGCTCACTCACTCAGCTTGATGTCATCTGTGAATTTGCTGAGGGTGAACCCAATCCCTTCGTTTATGTCGTTAATTGAGATATTTCATAACACGTCCTGGTCTGGACTGATGAGAGAGAAGGATGTTGTGGGAGTCTGTTTCAAGAAGTCCAGATAAATTATATTTGTGCCTTTCCCTTGTTCACTGACATTGTCACTCCACCATCAAGGTTGTTTTTAAAAAAAGAGTTGAGGGGAAGTAGGTATGTTATGTAAGGCTGTGTACTGGATTTGTCTGGGATAGAGGAGCCTGTGTGGGACTGAGTTGCCTACTGTGATAAAACAACAGCAAGCTATTAGAACTAAGGGATAGCATGACAGAATTTAGGTGGCTTAAAAACTCAAGGCTAATGTTTACTTTTGGAGCTTCAAGTCAGTCGTGAAGTCAAAACACCTGCTTGATCATTGTTGGACACAGCTCAAATTCCAACAAATTTTTTAACTTCAAGTACTCAGGGAAGATTTTGACCTTTAGTATTATGTGATAATGCACACTTACCCACTGCAATTCCAAGTTTAAAATTGCCTTTAATATTTACCATCTTCACAGCATAAGAATTAAGGGGGTGTATTTGATATTATATAAATGATTACATTTCTATTGTACACATCTTTGGGAAATGGTGTTTATACAAAGATATTGGATAGATTAATAAATCCTCATATGTTTGAATTAAAAATGGTTGGGTTGCTAACCAATACAGCAGACTTTATAAAATAGCTGAAATTAATGGCAAAAAAGACCTACATAGTCAACTAGCACAGTCTGTTCTCTGAAATGAGTTCTGTGTTACAATGAGGGTCAAATGATGGTCATGGTTTTTCCCTTGGGTGGCTTTTTCACAATCTAATCAATTTAATCATTCAGAATCTGTGTGTGAAATCTAATTTTCAAATGTAAAACTTCTCCCAACATGGGATAACTTTGATCAGTTAAGAAAAATGCATTTCAATACTGTTCACCTCCTAGCTTGGCTTCAATAAGAAGTGAATCACTTAAGGGCTGATTGGTAGCATATTTTCCATGTCTTGCAGTCAAACTAAAATCCTCATAGTTTTAATGGGTCTTTTTTCCTCTTAAATTTCCAAAGATATCTTTTTTATCTTTTCTTTAATCAATTAACAACTGGATGTGTCTCTTGCCTTTGAAAAGTGGTTGAAAAACTTAATATAGAAAGCAGCTTCGGTGAACTTATCACAGGTAATCAATTTGTGAAGATCATTCTCTCTATTGACATTTTTAAGCAACACTATTCAAATTAATTTTAGAGAGAAGGGCATAAAGATTTTTAAAATATTTAAAATAATATATTTTAAAATTATTTCAAAACTTAAATATAATATATTTTATATTGACTCTTTTATAAAAGTTCAAAGTGTTATGTTCCCTATAAGGAACAAGTTAGTGAAATTAGATTGTTTGGTTTCTTTATCCAAAATACAAGGAAAATAGCAAATCAATAGAACTTATAGATGAAAAATAAGTGACATGACATCATTAAAAAGATTTATTTTTCTGCTTCTAAAATTTGATTTGGCTAAAGTTAATACTGTGTCCTGTGCATTTAGGTCTATTGTTACTGTTTTCAAATCTGAAAGTGTTTATGTTAAAATGTTTTATTGAGCTTTGTTTTTAATTTCATAGCACTTTGATATTCTTTTCAATATTGTAATTATGGTTTTTAGTTTTTTTAATCAGTGTATCACTGGGGAAGAAAGACAGAAAGATAGTTTAATGCTTCTCAAATCTGATAATGCCATATGATCTAGGAGCAGACTTGGAAATTCAAGAAGAGTTTAGCTATTTGACCAGCTGCAATTATAACTTTTGAAGCTTTGATCTTGGAGTTTGGTCAAATTTTTGTTTTGTTTTGTTTTGTTTTGTTTTGTTTTGTTTTGTTTTGTTTTGTTTTGTTTTTTGTGGAATGTTATTTTTGTTGGGTTTTTTTTGTCAAAGGCAGACTGAATTTTCCAAGAGCAAATTCCATTTTGTCAGAACTAGTTCCAAAATTTTAAAAAATGTAGGAAATATTGTATTTCCCTGAAACATAATACTTATTCTAATTTTATGGATTTAAAAACTTATTTTATTTTTTTCCTCTTGCATAATGGTCTTCCATTACACCATGAAGCAAAAATTGAGAACAAGAGGACCAATTTTTGAAATAAAGAATTCCATCCTACCTGGCATATAAAAAGTACAATAACATCAGTTATTTTAATACTACTATAGACATCCCGAACATTCCTTCTTTGTGTCTGTAAAGACTGTCTGTAAAAACTGTCTAGCACTGCTGCTCTGGATCTAGATGGCTGTTAAGATAAGCAAATGTTGTCCAAGAAATCTCAGAAATAAAAGTCTTTTAAGTATGTGCTTCTATACCAAACCTTCATCCACGACCCCAGACAAAAGTGACAGCTTCCCAGGATTTAGGCTTGTGAATCAGGAGTCCTTTCTCATACTGTTTACTCATGTACAAAGTGACATATCACCTCTCACTATAACCAGTTCTGTACTGGTGATTGAGAAAATAAATCAACTAGCAGCAGGTGGAAAGAAATAGTGGGTTATTTTTTAATTAAATGTATATACAATTAATATATGGAATTATAATAATATAAGTTCTCTTTTAATAATGCATACATTATTAAATTAAAGTCAGGGTATTCCCCACAATTGTTTCAGGATAATTAATTGATTTATGTTTTAGCAGGTAGAAAGGTAAGTATTTACAATGGATTAAAATATGCATACAAATAATGCTTCTAAAATGACTTATCTTAAAAAATGTATATTTTTAAAACAAGTTTATGTTTTCTCATTGTCACTCAGTACACTACATGAGAACTTTCCACTTTCAGCCTGCAAATATGTAGCATATGCACAGCTGAAAATTAAGAGCTGGAGAGCTCTGTATGAATTTTCCTCCACACAAAGAATCCACGTTATGTACATAATTGTGCTGTATAGCAATGGACTGAACACCTGCAAAGAAATGAACTCCATTTCTGTGGATGTGGAGAATATTAGTTCAAAGCAGATTCTAGCAGAAAGCATCATGCTGCCAGTCATTAAAAGTTAACTTCAAGGGACTCTTTAAGTGCTGTGTGTAAATGAATTTTATTCTATAGAATTAAATTGATCCATATTCCATCTAGGACAAATATAGAATATGAATAAATCATTGCCAATCCTAAGTAACATTTCACTACACTGCATTCATAGCTGCAATCCACCTGCTTCTTCTCTACTTATGCATCATTTATGTGTTATTTATTCCAATCAGTTGGTGAGTTATAGCTTTATTACTGCATTTCTATTCTACATCTGAGAAATATGATGTGTCTTAATTTGAGAAAAAGCCCATTAGTATGTAGTGTTTTTTTGTGCTCCATACCTTTGTTATTCACAGTATGGAATTACCCACTGAAGCAGACAAGTAAAGCAATCTGGCTTTGTTTCATAATAAATTGCATCATATTATGCCCAGAGGCCAGAGTAGAAACAGTTTGTTCAATAATAAAGTCGGTTCATTAAACATTAGAGTATTGTGTTTTCTCCCAGAGTTACATGCTGATTTCATATAGAGTAATAGTGTTTGCTTCTGTAAGTACATGTTTCTACAGGCATGGATTTAGCATTTTATATACCATCATCAATACTAAAAGACTTATTCTGCATTTCAGGGGAGGAAGGGGGAAGGGAAAAGTTTGATGTGTTTATATCTGTCCTGTGAAAGAGTATCAGTGCAATGTGGAGAACTTACACCACCATTTTTACTCTCAAATTGCATAGCTTAAAAGTGCAATCCCAAAACGGTTCACTGATTCTGAAACCCAGCTTCAGCTGGACTTTTCTATACCTTCTGTTATTTACAATTCATATTTTTTTCATTCTCTTTGAAACAAATTATGGTCATTGCACATACTCAGATAACTAGCAGCACTTCACCTCCCTAGAATTAATCTGAGCCAACAAAGTTATTTTCCCCTGTATCAAAGAAGTGCCAAGATTGATATATGGGCTGGACATAAAAGCTGCTGAAATCCAGTGTTCTGTTCCCAGCCCACTGCTGAATACCTTTAAAAATTAAATGTTCTTCTCACTCTTACTGGATGGCATATCACACAAGTTTCAGCTACTTCTGCTGGTCTGACATACTAGTCTGACACCTTTTTTCTCTGAAGAACTGTTTTCATTATGCTCTTTGCAAAGTGTTTTGGAGAAAACATGCAGTATATTTTAATTGTTAAATTTGCTGATAGCAGTTTGCCAGAAACGTCACAACAGCCTTTTAGAATGTCTGTACTAAATGAATGAGACTCATAACAGCCAGCTATGCTAATTACACTGTTTAGGAAAGGGAAAATACTAACACATATTTACTTGGTGATGACTAAAGACATTCAAAATTGCAAAGCAAGGCAACTGTTATCTTCAAATTTTGTTAGAATTCAAGAACTTTTTAAAAAGTCTGTGAAATTACGTTTCAGAAATGCTGGTCCATATGCTGTTTTAAAACCAAAATATATAACTCATGTCAGACAGCCTGGAGCATTTTCTGTCTCCTTCTTCTGCAGAAACAAGCCAAAAGTCCTCATCTCATGGATTGAGCTCAGATTCTGAAGTATTCAGGCTAAGGGCAGCAGATAAAAAAAACAAACTTTCATGTACAGTTAGTCTTACTATTCTGAATGTCATATAATAATTACTTATTCCAAGTTTTATAGACTGTGACTAAACATGGACAGAGACAGCCAGAGCCTGCATGAGCCTGCTTTGCTAGAAGAACTTCTAGAATATAACAAAATTCAAGTATAAATCACCTAGACTTACACAGAGAGAAATGAGATGTGTCACATTTCTGTCTGATAGGAAGAATCTATAAGAACAGTTTACAAGTTTGCCTTGCCCTTTGGCCTAGTTCAGCTTAGAAAGAATATTCTAAGGTTATTCTATGGTTCTAGGTGAATTTTCTGGGGGTGCAATCTTCTTTCTTATCTTCGAAAACCTTTGCACTCAGATCACAAGAGAGAAAAAGTAACACAATGATGGAGCAAATTACACAGTTCAATGAATTAATTGAAACAAAGAATTATCAGAAAAGGTTGTGAATTTTCCTTTCTTGGAAAAGTAAATTGACCTTGGCTGTGGGAATATAAAATATTTCCTCTGCAACCAGCTAGAGGTGTCACAAAGTAAATGGTAGATTACATAAATTAACCTGTGTTTCACTTGATGATAACAGCAACAGTGCTGGACTTTTTTCTTTTTTCTTACCATGAAGGAAATATGTAAAGATAAGATAAAGGTTGTGGGGGAAGGAAGGTGGAACTGAGATATCTCAAAGATGAAGGCATATGCATGGCAGGTATGTCACAGCATCTGTGGGAGCATTGTGCCTTTTTGGAATGGCACTGGCAAGAAATGGAGATACTCCACAACTATTGAAATAGCACTAGAAATGCATGTGGGGAAATGGCTCAAATTTGATGGACATAATCATAAAAAAAAGTGCAGCAGCTATAGAGTGAGAGTATTAAGCAGAATCTATATTTGAATTAGCATTTTCAGTGGCTAGCCAATCAAATATATTGCAACTAGACCTCAAAGATCCTTTTCATTTCTTTAATTTATTATATAGTTGCCAAAAATTAACCTAAAGAGAAGAAACACAAGTAATGGAAGATTTAAATGGAAGTGTTCCAAGCTGGCATAATCTGTTTTAAGTTATAAATTTGCAAAACCAACTTAAAAAAAAATCCAGAAATTTTAAGATTACAGTTTTGTTGTTTATGACTTTCAGCAGCAGACAAAATCAGAAAAACTCACTTTTCAAACAAGGTATTTTGGCATTGAAAAATACTATTCACATGATGAAGAAGAACAAGAATTTATTTTTTTGAAATTACAGTTTGGGGGAAAAAAGAGCAGTTAGGGAGCATCAGAGGAGAAAGGAAGGCACCAATCTGTTAGAGTTTTTTTTCAAATGCAAGAAATTTTCAGGTAATTCTAAAATGAAAAATAATAAAAAATTACTGGCAAATACTTGTAACCTGCAAACAAGGTAATAGCAGAATGTTTGGGTAATGTGCTTTTGATTACAACTGTGAATGAATTTACAAAATGTGATTCAACTTTATCCACCACTTTTAGTTAGAGGGCAAATTAAACCCAAGTTATGCACAAAGATCTGAAATAAGGTTAAACAGAATCTCACAGTAGGACCTACCTGTGAGAGTGACAGCATAATTTTAAAAAATATGAATTCAGATGGGAACAAAAGATTAAGGTCTGTAACACTGGAGGATAGGCAAGGAAAATTGTAAATACTAGGAAGGGAAAGTTGAAAACCTTAAGTGTAACATAATCCAGGTGGAAAATATAATTTTTGAGAGTACATATTAACTAAATCAAATTTTCCAGAATGCAGCCTAAGGTGTTATGCTAAGTTGAAGTAGAATAATTGAATTTAGATATCATTTATTGCAGAAAATACCCTTAAGATCACCAAATCCAGACATAAACCTAACACTTCCAAGTCTACCACTAAACCA
The DNA here is from genome assembly GCF_029582105.1 of Oenanthe melanoleuca. Taxonomy (NCBI): domain Eukaryota; kingdom Metazoa; phylum Chordata; class Aves; order Passeriformes; family Muscicapidae; genus Oenanthe; species Oenanthe melanoleuca. The sequence goes on from NC_079336.1 coordinate 40,417,033, forward strand.
TGACCTTAAGGGTCTCATCCACAAATTTTTAAAATATCTCCAGGGATAGTGACTCCATCACTTCCGTGGGAAGTCTCTTCATGACTTCAGCTCCACCAGCTTTGGTGACCTTTGTACACCCTTGAGCACCATAGTGTCTTTCTTCTAGTGAGGGGTCCAAATCTGAACATAGGATTCAAGGTCTCACCTCAGCAGTGCCAAGTACAAAGGAGAATTAGAATTGTACTGCAATTTATCATCATATTAATATATTCATTTAGAAAATATTATACTGCCAATTGAGTCCTCTAATATCACTGTACATTTAAAATTTAGCATTTTTAATTTGTATTTGTAAATTTAGCAGTATTCATTAAATGAATTATTTGTGCATCAGTGAGTTTCTATATCATGCTGCTTATTTGCACTTGTGACTTGTCTTATTCAAGTGGAAATAATGAACAGAATCCAATCAGAATGTTATATGTCTCTATCATAAAGTCATTGAAGAGGAAATTTTGGTGAAAGGTGAACTTTTCTTGAAAAATCCTGAAATGTTGCAACAAGGTATTGAAACCAAGGAGATAGTTTTGCAACTTGCAGAGGTCAAGAGTTCTTTGCAAATTAATTAAGCATAAAATAATCCTATACATCTACAGATTTGGGGGGGTGGGGGAAATACTTATATTTTAATCAGAGACAAGTGGAACTGCAATGATCATATTATTGTGCATCTAACTATATGATAGCCCAGAGTATCTCAAATAAAGGTTTTATGTTGTAGCTTTTAACAAATTCTTGAACTTGTCCACAGATACACTTGTAAAGAAATACATGTACACAATGTCTAAGAAAGCCCGAAAGATGTTTTTGTAAGGATTCAATGAGTTAAAGTAGGATATCAGTATTAAAAAATGAATATAAGTGTAAAAAACTTATTACTGGATTATGGTGTTAGTTTTTGCTGCCTTTAATCCTGTTTTGATAGTTGCAAAATTCAAACTTACACAAAAAATTTGGAGAAGTTATTACAAAAATATACAAAATCTACACAGGGGTATTTTTAAACTGAAGGAATATGAATTTTATTTTACAAATAAAGAATTTACTTTTCTACTAAATATCTGGCCAAAGCCTTTTGCTCATTCCATTTCATGGAATGAGTCTTCTTGACCTGTTAAGCCATTAATTTATATTCCAGACATTCACGATTTTATATCAGAATAATGACCCTGTTCTCTTTCCCTTCAAATCCTAGAGTGAAGCATAAATTTACTGTGATTGAATATGCTTTCTCTGAATAACATGTGCTAGCCCTGCAGAACCTATTGTCAGAATTTGGTATAATCTTTCACGTAATTCTGGAATAATCAGGGAGATGCATAAACTGCTGCATCAAAATAAGATCAAAGGAAGCCACAGTGTTTGCATTATTATGATGACTAACTGCTAGAAAAACTGAAAGAGACAGTTTGTTGTTTTTGGTTTTTTTTAATATTGCCAATAATATTTTCCCCTTAGCATTTCCAGAATGGAGGAAGCTACAGAATTCGTAAAACGTCTCTGGTTTGATTTTATTTAAAAATAAACAAAGACTAGAATAACAAAAATCTGCTGCTGGTATCATCCAGAAATATTTTTTCTGTGCTTCTTCATATACCTAGCATTTTTCAAGGAGACTTTTTTTGTCTGTTATGGAAGCTTGTTGTGTACTTTTGTGATCTCTTATTAATAAGTATTTATTCTCATTCAGTGAGCACGCCTTTATAGTGATCAAAACCTACTTAATGATGATAGCATCAAAAATGAACATTCCAGCAAATGCACTTATCACTTATGTCAAGTCAATTCAAGTGGTTTTTCATCCCTTATCTCTGTCATGACTTAAACTGCCCTTGCCCATAGCAGAAATAAGGTTGTCAAACTAAATTTTCAAATTTATCAGTCTAAAGTCTGTTTTTAGGGCACTCAAAGTTATCTGTGTTGAATTAATTGCACAAATGCAGAGATCTCTGCTTTATCTATTTGCTTGGCTGTAAAACCATCAGCTGTGTTTCAACTCATTGTTAAGTCTGACAAGGAAAAAAAGGATTAACAAATGTTACAAAAAAGTTAAAAATGCAGAGTGGTGAGTTGACCTTGCCTAGATCTTAGGTGCCCACCAAGCTGTTCTGGCACTCTCCTCCCCAGAAGGATGAAGGAGGGGAGAGAAAATAAAATGGAAAGAAACTCATGGGTCAAGATAAAGGTAGTTTAATAAAGCAAAACCAAAGGCCGCTTGCAGAAGCAAATGAAAATGAGATTTATTCTCTAATTCCCATCAGCAGGTGATGTCCAGTCACTTCCCAGAAATTATGGCTTCAGTATGCATAGCAATTACCTGTCAGACAGACATAATTATGAGTGCCCCTATTCCTCCTCCTTCCTCTGAGCAGTCATCACATGGATGGAAATCCCTTTGGTCAGTTTGGGTCAGATGTCCTGCCTGTGTCCCTTCCCAAGATTTTTCCTACCCCCAGACTACTAGTGAGGGGCAATATCAGAGAGCTGTGCCAGCACTGCTCAGCAGTAGACAAAATACTGATGTATTAGCAAACTACTCTAGCTACCTGCATAATGCTCAGTGGTATGGGGACTGCTATGGAAAATTAATTCCACCTCAGCTAGACCCAATGCATTCTTTGTATTGGGCATTCTTTGATAAGAAAAGAAGAAATATCACTTCAGATTCACTGTGCTCGAGTAACAAAAAAACTGTAAAATTCTGAAATATTTTCCATTAATTTTCATGTAGTTAATATCTATTTGAGAACAAGATTTCTTGATATTTCAGCTCTATCAAAGGAGATCCCAGGAGGTTAGACATGGTTAACTCCCACCTTGTACTTCAGTCCATCAAAAAATTCAATCATTTACCCTCCATGGGAATCAGTTCCCTTGAAAACAATCTCTCTTCAGCCAGCTGTTGAAAGGCAGCCTTTAAAATGAGCATTATGGAATTTCACACTTCAGCAGCTAAATATAGTGAGACTGGTGACAACATGACAGAGGATTTGGTATTTTTCTTGTAGATATATCAAGTTTTTATTAATTAGACTTCTTGTTCTTTACTGTTGATCACCATTCTCACCCCAGTAATATCAACAGGTATGCAATAAAATGTTTGAAAATATTCACAATACATTGTTTTAGTAGATTAAATACAACCACCACAAGTAACAAAGTTGTTTGTGCTCTGCTTTGGTTTTTGATGAATGACATCAAAAATTAGCAATAAAATAGCACCATGAGAAAAAGGAGAAAGATTGATTTTATATCTATTTCCTGTTTCCTGTCCTGTTCTTATCTTGGGATTGCATATATTTTGTCCCCAGTTCTGCACCTATTATAACATAGTCTTTCAATTGTCCTGAGACTACATAAACTTATTGCCATTTTTCTTTTCATTTTAAAGTGGATCATTTATTAAGGATATGAAGCAAAATACTGTGGAAATAAATTATGCATTACAATTGCAAGCAAAAAAAAATTAAACACTTATAGAAAACCAGGAAAAGCCATTGGTTTAAGACTATAAAACTCTCAGTTGTCATGATCCATTAGGATCCATTACCAGAAGGAAATTTAGCAGGGGTGAAATGGTGCTGTGGTGGCTCGTTTGCCAATAAGCAGATGCTTACACAGCATTTCTTACTTCCCATCCTCAGCAGGACAGAAGAACAAAATAGGATGAAAATCTTGTTGCCTGGACCACCTACTACCAAAACTTGGTCATCTACACCCAGTGCAGGTGTGAATAATGTTCTTTTGTTTGATCTTTGCTATAATGTGTCTGGACACCCTTCTCAGAACTCATACTGACATTTTGGGTTTTTCACCATTCCCAGCACGTACCCATGGATTCATGTTTGTGCATCATCAGTTAGAATGTGGAAAAGGAGCCAGATGCTTAGTTAGGGCAATGTTAAACATAATTCATAGCATTTACTACTACTCTTTTTTTATTTTTTTTTGCTGGCTTTTTTATTTTTTTTCACACACTTTAGTCTTATTACATTGACTTTAGAAAACATAAACTCATTGGGCTAAAAGTGACCACACTATCTCATCCTAAGTGAGGGAGGTAGACAGTGCTCACATATGAGCAGTCTCAGAAGAACATGAATAGCATTTTGGATGGCTGCATGTTTTCATTCATTAAACTAGTTCTCTGTGTGATGTTGAATATACACTTACACCTGCAGCTAAGGGCTTATCCAGAGCTTCAAGAAAGACTCCATTTTCCAAACCTCAAAAACTACCTCTCTATAATTTTGGTGTGTAAATGCAGCTAGACAGAGTGGACAGCTTAATTGATTTGTTTTCTGGGAGAGAAACATTTACTGTCTTGTTAAGCCAAAATGGATGAACATTACAGTGATTACCTGATCATCCCAAAATAAGGCAGATGCCATAACCAGGTGTCATTAGTCACCCATTAATGTTACGACTTTGGACTCTCACAATTTAGAAGCTAAATGGAAAATGGAGTAGCACACCTAGTTCCTGAAGTAGGCAAAAATAACAATTACCTATTGAGTTTTTACTATAACATTTGGCCCATTATAAGGATAATTAGTAAAATAGGCATAAAATTTATTGAATCATGGTATGTTTTAGCATTCTTATGTAAAGGAAACTACCTTGGTTTTTAAGTTATATTTTCAATGTAATGGTAGTTTAGATGTTTATGGGTGTTTTTACACGTATAAAAGTCTCTTGTACTAAAAGCTCTTAATATTGAATGACAATGACTAACATAAAATGGCAAATGTTCAGCTCTGGAATTCATCACATTTCCTAAAGTATTTCAGAGGTTCTTACTCATGTAGAACCTCAGATGAGCATTTGTGGTATCTGATTATTTTTCTAAGTATTCCCTTGACAATAGCACTTATGTCTTCAAGATAATAAAGTAGAAGATTATTTGACACTTGAATTATGCAAAAACACTCTTATGGCAACTGAAAATAGAAATCAGTAACACAAAAATAGAAGTGCATTATTTACAATTTATATTCTAAATGTGAACGCGTTTTTCTTTTTATTTTAACTTAATATTGATAGCAAAAAATGCATTTTTTTTCCAAAATCTAAACCAAACGCCTCTGTTTTCTCTAGATACTGGAAAGAATTAATAGACTTCCTTTTTAAATTCTCTGCAAATGTCAAGTCTGTGACCATATCTCATCCAGAGGAGATAAGGCATCTTTAGCTCCTTCAGTATTTCTGTCTGAATAATGTTTTCTAGTCAGTACTTCTATATGGGTACCGTTTTCTAATAATCTATTAATTTTAAGTCCTCTTTTCTAAATTCTGACAATGGATTGAATTCTAAGAATATGGTGTCCAAAACTCAGGGAAGACTATTTGTGCAGGATATACCATTCCCTAACAGAACAGGAGGATTTCATACATTACAAACACCCATTTACTTCCTAGCTATTTATTTTATTATATATTATATATTATATATTTATTATATATTTTATTTTATTAATTTATTATTATTCCTAGTATTTACATTTCTTATAACTTTATGACAAAGTTGAGCAGTGTTCTTTTTTTAAATTTTAATCACTTCTGTTTCTCCAGGATTGCACCTAACCAGTCATTTCTCATCTTGGTTTTATGCAGCTGATTTTTTGCACTTAAATATGGAATTTTTCATTTTACCTTCTTAGACTGTGACCTGCTTTTTCAACCATGTTTCCAAATTTTCTAGATCATTTTACATTTTAATTTCAATATCCAACATGGAGGAAGTCCATCACAGATGGGATTGTCTGGAAATTAACAAGAATATTTCCTATGCCTTTATCTTAGTTGCCAATTAAAACACAAATAGTATTTATGACCTAGAAAAACTTCTGGATTCTACTTAAGTATATCTTTTTTTTGACAATTGACAACAACAGCCTAAGAACAAATTTTCTTGTTTTCTTCTCCCATCTGAAATAATTTGGTTTTCTTATGTCTCTTTCTGAGACGTCTCCTACTTCACAGGTAACAAAATTTTATAAGAATGGATACTCTTTAGTTTAGATTGAAAATTATAACAACATATAATTTTATCATATATCTTTCTGAAAAGAAACTAAACTGGTTATTATTTATTTCTCAGCATCTAACTGCTTGAAAATGATTCCACTGAATGATAATAACTGCCTGCATTCCTTATGTACTTCCCTCTAGTATAGGCACAAAGCTTGTTTTGTTCTAGTCTTCAACAGTTTCCTTTCCTTTATAGTTTTTAAAAGAAAATGGATGTTTTCTTTAGAAACTCCATTGTGAATTTCACCAGTTCAGTTTCACCAGAACTAATTTGAAAATATCTAACTTACTCTCTAAGCACTCTCTAAACTGCTTTTTTCCTGTTTTACCACTATGTCCTTGATACTGTTAGTCAGCTAATCAAACTGACTTATTTTGTGAAGACTGAACTTAAAAGATGTTAAACATGCTGTCTCCTCAGCACTAGCTTTTCATTCCTGCTTTTCAGCAACCCAGCATGTCTGCCTTTTCCAGAAATATTTGTAAAGAAACCATTTTTATGTTACCAAGCCATGGGATTTTTTAAAATACATTTTCATCATCATTTATTACATCGCATAACTGCAGCTCCAATTTTTAGTACTTTTCCATTTTGCAAGATTTCTCAATACAATCCAGCTGATCTCTCATGACCATCCTAGCTTTATGCTGATCTAATAGTTTGCCCTTGATTTTGTTTAAAGAACCCCAAACTGCCCTAATTTTTTTTCCCCAGTGTGTTTACCACAGAAACTTCTTCACTGGTTCTCTACTTCACTTTTGAAGCCTTTTTTTTTTCTTTCTTTTCTCTGTTTCTGACTCTATATGATCCTTGTCATCTCAGCTGACTTCTACTTTCACATTCTCAGCAGTAGCATAACACCAGAAATGAAATGTTTCTGAGGCTGGGCCCACACATTTCCTGAAATGAACTATCCTCAGTGAGCAGCTCCTTCAGGGCCAGGATCCGAGGTCTCTTTTTACAGCTAGAATACCAGCCTAGAGTGATCCTTCTGGCATCTGTATTTAGGTGTTAGTCACAGAAGCATTCTCTATGCAGCTCACTTTAAATATGTGAATTTAAGTTGGTGTCTCAAGATTACCTACATCTCTAGGTTTTTATCCAAACTCTATGCAGATCAGCTTTTTGCTTTTTCAAGCAAATAAAAATACTTTCTTCAAAGTGTGACTCTTTTTCCCTAGAATTTGGACTACAATAAATATAAATAATATAAATATTTTTGTAATCTTGAAAAGCTAGGGGTTTTGTATTTGAAGCTATTGCAAAAGCAGATAATTATATTATCAACACCCTTTCAGTTTCCAAAATGGAAACAGAATAATAGAAAAAGAGTTGTACATTCTTGAAAGTTGAGTTTCTGCTAAAATCACATGAGAGTTTTCTCTACGGTTTTACAATTCCCAATTGCATTGTAATAGAATTCACTAGAGATAAAATGTAAATGGTGAAGAACATCTCTTTATCTCAGGAGAAAAATAAGTTCTTATACACATCCTTTAACTCTAACTGAAGAGACCTGTCCCCCACTTTTCCACTTCCTTCTCCAAAAAATAATGAATAAGCCTATATAGTAATGGTTTGCTTTTTCCTTTTTCCTTTTTTTTTTTTTTTTTCCCACAGCTCAATCACACAAAGCACCTTTTCATTACATTTTCAGAAACAAGATGAATTTGTACCTAAGTGGGTGGAAATCTCATCCTAGTCAAGAACAACTATGTCCAAATTTAGGAGATATTCACAAGGTAGACAAAGACAGCAAAGACCAACTTGAGGATATGTAGAAGAAAATCTGTCATCTGTAAAACTGAAATGATAACAGCTATTAACTACTAGGGATGTGTTGCTTGTCAATTTTCTGAAAAGTAAAAAGTATTTACTAAAAAGATAAAATGTGACTGTCAGGTTGAAAAAACAAAGAACTCAGAAAACCCAAGAACATAATGATAAAAATAACCATTCAACCAACTAACCAACCAACCAACCAACCAACCAACCAACCAACCAACCAACCAACCAAACAACCCACCCCCTGCAGAGAAAAGAGAAAGAGAAACCTACCACAGACACACAAAGTTGTTTTTATGTATATTGTGAAGTCCCATTTAATGCTAATATGGGCTTTGTTTTTTCTTTTTTTCTAGTATTGTATTCAGAGACAACATTAAGCATTGAAAGAAACAATGGCCACTTCTATTCAAAGCAATTACCTTAAAACATATAATTAAGCAAGTACATTATATATGTGTGAATGTCTATATATTTATATGATTTATATTATGGAAATAACGGTCAGTGCAACATTCCTTATTAATACCTGAACTTTTATTTAAATTACATGAAGCAGAAATCCCAGCCCTCTCCATGAGACATTGCACATACAAAAAAGGAATGTTGTTTCTTTCCCAAATTGCTTAAAGTCCACAAATATTAACAGGCAGGTCTTCAAATAGCTTAAAGTATAAGAAAGGTGGGAGGTATTTACAGATATTTTGATAAGTAGAAGTCCCAGAGCAGCAGCAGGATTGTTTAAAACGTGGATTGATTGACAAAGAAAGCTCCAGGGACTGTGAGAATTCTAAAGAATAACAACATAGTGACAGTTCTTTTGAGCAAAAACACTAGAAATGGGAATGGAAATGAGTTTTGCTCATAAGAGAGAACTGCTTTGGGGAGGCAGGGCAGGGAAGTCTTATGTTAGTGCCTGCATTAAATCTCCTTTCACATTTAATTTCCTTTCTCTGAAAAGTAACTGAAGCAAAACATGCTTCAAAGACCATTTTTGGCTAGAAAAGGAAAAATGAACATCTCAAGAAACTTTCAATGAGGCTGATATGAAAGCCACAGACACGAGTATGGCAAAGCTTTATTTCATCAAAAGGTTTCCACAAGTTGTGGGGGAGACTAGAATGCCCCAGGTATATGAACCATCAAGCAAGATTTAAAAAGTAGAATCAGAATATACTACCAATCAAAAAACAAAAAGCTATCATGATCAGTGATTGGTCCTTTATCTTTTTAGCTGATGAGAATCACTAAAGAACATATTTCAGCAAATGAGCACCTTTCTGAGTATGTAGGTGGGTGCATGTACACTTTAATAACACAAGAGTCTTTAAAGTGAAAACATCATGCAAGAGAAAAAAATGTTGTTCATTATAAAAATAACAATGGTAAGATAAGGATATTTAGTTGTCATGGGTTAGAAAAATTAATTTTTTTAAAAATACACTAACTTGAAAGAAGTCTTGTATTTCATGTGTGATAACACCCAGCTCACTACATAACCATTTTTTTAACCTCCAATAATGATTAAAATGCAGGTGCACAAATGCAAACAAATTCTGCATTTGAACACCAGTTCAAGCAAGGAATCTTAAATGCTCTGTGTTACTTTACATCTGTGTTATAAAATAAAGATTTACTTTAATGAAACTTATAAATTTTTGGTATAGCTGGATTCCATTATGCACATGGTATGAGCCATTTCTGAATATGGTAACTGAACAAGAACAGTTCAGTTTTTCACGCCTGTATAAAGAACCATCCACTGAGCCAAATTTCCTCAGCCCCCAGGAGAAAAATCAGCAGGGGTAAGGAATGTGTTGACTGAAAATGCTTTTAACAGTTAGTCTGGCAATTGGTTGTGTTGTTAATGTTTGGCTGGACCAAGCTGGCCTAACCTATTGCCAGCATAGCTCAACATAAGAATTACAACCGCAGTGTAGAATGCAAGTAAGCTTCACAGGAGAAAAAGAAATGCACATTAAAGAGGAAACTTGAACATCTGTTCATATGTGCTTCAAAAAATATGATGCATTTAACTCTGGACCAAAAAGTATGTGCCAGAAAACACAGTCCAATGGATATGTTTATATGAACACTCAGAGATGCCTAAAATATCAGAAAATATTTAGGGTTGGTGGATATTTTGATGACACTGACCCAGATAGACCACTGTAGATTTATGTTTTCTAAAGAACACTTCTTGGCTCTTACCAACCTGAATAACTTGGAGTGTCTTTTACGTGCATTCACAGTCAGCTTGTAAAGAACCCAAAATGGAATTTATGTTTATACACTTTGCTGATATCAATGACTTTCTAAGTCTCAGTGTTCAGCTGGAGTTTATCTTCTCAGCTAAAACACCTAGGAGGTTGTGGAACTTATAGATGCCATCAGAATAATACTCAATTCAAATATTTATGCTGTACTATTCTTTATTAAATTGTATATTTTATAAATGTGCATTCCATTCAAGTGAAGAGTTCAGGAAGAAATTTAGTGCTTGGGAAGTTCTAAGTTTTCTTTTTGGGTTATTTGATTGGAGTTTTTAAAATTTCTCAGTCTCTGCCTGCAAGTCTCTTGATATGTGCTGCAAATTAGAGTTCTTCAAAGCAACACTATTATCAGTGAGACTGTACTTGAATGGCTGTTATCATCTTTTCCAACTGGATTTGACAACTATTAAACCTCAAAAAAGACAAGCTTAACTGGAAGCATGACTATGAATGTTGCATGTAGTATTGGTTCTGGTGGTCTAACGACCATAATATAAAATTAAATTCATTCACTTGAATATTGAAATAAATTTTTAATTGCTTTCACATTTTAAGTGTTTACTTGAAATCTGTGACACATGTTTTTTTTATGCTATTAGAGCTATGTGTATAATGGGGAAAAAATATATGCTATATGTTGCCAAAACATATCCCTTATTAATCTGTTGCATGCTTATTTAGGTGGAAGGAAATTTAGGAGGTCATAATATCAGTTTTTCCATTTTTAATTCTATCTTTAATCAGGCTAAATAAAACAGAGCTCAGATCTGAAGCTTAGCAATTTAATTCAATGGCATTTCAGTATTTTTTTTGTAATTGCCTACAAAGGGAAAAACTTATTATTTACACAGTTTTATTGGAAATATTAAATGTAAACTAGAATTTTAAAATGTTTTTGATGTGTAGAAAGAATAAAACTAGAATTTTAACCAGGGGAAAAAATTTTGTCTATGTATGTAAAAAGAGAATAAACTGTCCAAAATTATCATAAAACACCTATTTTACAATGTGATTTAAATAATAATTAATATATTCAAGAATTATCAACTTCATAAGTTACATTTATTGAATTCCTTGTCATGTTAAATCAGATGCAGGAAGAATATCCCATAGAAAACAGAATCACACTTTTCCTGTCTCTGCAGGTCTCATGAGGACAAGGCCATATTATTCACCCCTTGCATTAGCAGATAGGTTCGTCCCGTGGGGTTTTAGTTTGTTTGTTTGATTATTTTCTTGCAGGTTAAATGTATAATAATTAGAGTGTATTATTGAAAAAAGGGGAGCTAACTCAGCAAATTCCATTACTGCAGAGATACACAACTTTGTTCTAAAAGCATTTTGAACTTCACTTGATAACCTCTAAAGACCAGTGGCCTGAAAAAATTTAGTGAAGCAAAATTTTCTGCAGACAATTTGCTTCCCATGGGCAAAAGTTCAAGCCCAAAAGTTCAAGTGAATTTCCTGCTTGATGTTAACCAATGAAAGGAGAACATAATAAAAAAAAAAGCAACCTCACTTAGAACACATTAAGAAATTTGTTTTAGCAAAAGTTCGATCTAGATTTTATCTACATCTTTATCTCAAGTTATAACTTTATGAAACTTTAAAGCTCTAACTTGTATGGTAGCTTGTATGAGAGCTTTTTCAAGGATTTAAAGTTGGCATTCATTATAATTTTTATGTTATTTGAAAAGTCTGTAGACCTATGGATTATGAGAAGAGCAAAAATTCATATTGTTATTTCATCCACATGTCACTCAAAGCAATGTCTTGTGTCAGGATACAACAACTGGGATTAGAAGACTGTATTCTTACAGTGCTTTTTTCAGAAATCATATTTAAAGGTTCAAATTCTCTAAAGATTTGTGCTTGATTTCTCATGCTGATTGTTGTCATCACAGTCATGAATATTATGTACAAAGAAAAAAGTCCCTTTTTATTTGTTGACTGTCAGGTAGGTTTGGAAACATGAAGTAATCATATTATACTGTATTTAATATTTAACTGTGCTATCCTTGCCTTATTACAGTAATATTTCACATTTCAGAAAATAACATCACAAGGTTTACAATTATTATAACAATTTCCTTATATTTCAGAGTTTGCTGCCATATATAAGAGCCTTGATTTTCAGTTTTGTAGGGGAGAGGTTGGAAAACCATCAAGATAAGGACTCACATGGTCATTTATGTAGCTAATTGTATGAAAAGAATTTTCTTCACTCTCTCAAACACATGCATGAATGAAAGACAGAGTACTAAAAATGGCTGATTTATATTAATGATCAGTCAATTATGTCATACAGAAAAAGGGTAGAAAAAAAACCAGAAAAGGGTATAAGAAGAGAAAGACAAAGCAGTAATAAAGTTTTAAAAATCAAATAAGAAATCAGTGCACATCAGCTGATGGTTTAACTGAAATTAAACAAAGAAAATGCATTTTCTTGTATCAACTCTTCCAGGTGGACTATCATGAAACTTTTAAAAGCAGGTAGGAGTGCACCGTGCCCGAGTCCCTGAAGTTGTGATTCATGCTTGCACAGCAAGCTTTCCTTTCACATGGTATTTTACACAGTGCAGCTTTATCTATTTGAGCAAACACCTGCACTATGTCTAGAGGAGTGCCTTGAGCAGTGGTGGGGCTGGAGCATGGCTGCTCAGCTGAACAAAGGGCTGAACACTTGTTCAGGTGGAAGGACAGAAATCCAGCATGCTTTTGGGGCAGTGCCAGCTGCCACCCTCCCAACAAAGCACAGGCAGTTTTAGGGGGTTAGTGCAGGTCAGGGATCATTCATAAAAGGTTGAATGCAGTTATTTCAGAGGCTGGGATGGTTTAACCCCATAGTCACAGCCAGACTCTGACAGTTGGCATAAGTACTAGAGAAGAGGCTCTTTTCTGTATTGTTTGGTATTATACACCTAATGTACCTACCCTGTAAGCAGCACAAGAGCTGAAATCACAGCTGAGGGCACTTGGTCTATTCAGCCTGGAGAAGAGGAGCCTGAGGGGAGATATTGCAGTTACAAACTCCTCCTGAGGGGAAGGGAAGCAGCAGGCACTGATCTCTTCTCTCTGGTGCCCAGGGACAGGACCCGAGCTAATAGCCTGAAGCTCTGTCAAGGGGAGGTTTAGGTTGGACATTAGATAAAGGGTTTTCACCCTTTAGAGGTGGTTTGGCACTGGAACAGGCTCCCCAGGGAAGCTGTCACAGCACCAAGCCTGACTGAGTTCAGGAGTGTTTGGACAATGCTGTCAGGCACAAGGTGTGACTCCTGGGGATGGTGCTGTGCAGGGCAGGGATATGACTCCATGATCCTTCTGGTCCCTTCCCACTCAGCTTATTCTAGGATTTGCTATTTACAACGATGAAATCTTAACAAGTTCACTCTGAGTTTTCTCTGTGCTTAGGGGAAAACTGTCTAACAGAATACCATCAATGTGATATACAATCCATGCAGATTACTTTTCCATAAGAAAAAAGTAACTGGGGCTATGATCCTGATTTCAACATCTCTTCTCCAAAAATAAAACCTTAATTTAGTTACAAGAAGATCATTCAGAAGCAGCAAAACGTTAAAGTGATGCAGGATTACCATCTCTTCTTTCACTGAAAATCAACAAGGGCTGAACCCCCAAGTACACAAAGAGGAGATTTTCAGCATTTCCATCCTAGCAATGCATTATTCCAAATAATGTGCAAATTGAGAACTATTCACTGATGTCATCTCTATGCATAATTTAAAACTGTAAATAACTTCAAGCTTTTGGCAATTTGATAAAACCACAGGTCATGGCAAAAAGAGGTAGTTAGCCAGGTGCTCAGGTATAGTATATAAAAGCAAAGAGTTTTATGAGTGGGATGCTACATCTTCTTTAGGAATTTATTCTTAATTTCTCCTGGATTACATCAGAAGACATTGTAAACTGCTTCCAACTTCTGTAGAGCTACTCTTACAGGAGAGTCCTTATTCTACCAGTTAAGAGCACCTTTCACACTCAATGTTAACCCAGGATGAAGGCCTCTTAAAGGTATAGAAAAACAGTTGATATCATGGACATCCAGTGAAAATTAGTTTTAATTTACACTTGCACCACCTTTTACTTAATTTTTAAACTTATCAGTAAGCTTCCATGCAATTTTTTCTCATTGTATTTCCTGTTTTAATTTGGTCTTTACATATTTTTGAGTGTATATTTATTTATATATATATATACTCTCTAACACAAATAGAGAAAAAAATATATTGCAGAAAATGATGAAATCTATTTTTTCACTGTAATACTATGTTTAAGGTGTTGACATAAAACTTCATGTTATTTGGAAAAGCCACTACTATTTTAAAACAAGATATGTAAAAAATGTGTGTCATGAAGAGATTTGACTTAAAGAACATTAACTGCCTCCTGACTTTGCTGAAGTTTAGAGAATAAAGACAATAAAACTCTGCTGAGATAACACATTATTCAAAGACATGCAATACGCTCTAAAGAAGAAAAGATCTTTTTATTTTAGAAGATAACAAGGAAAGTAGTTTTATTTGTACTCCAGATAATTTTGTTACAACATAAAAAATCTGATCTACTGAGAATTTTCTATCCAAATAAGGGACTTCAATTATCACTGCAGAAAAGAGGTGACATTCAAAGTTGATATGTGGAAAACCCACATCTGTCAGTCTATATTTGAATGTCAATAATACATGTTATTCCAGTGAGAGGAGACCTTGCCTGAGGAAGAAAAATTCTGAGCCTGTCAGAAAACAATTTCTTTGACAGCAAATGGAGAATCATTTACCCATGCTTAAGGTTTTCAGATATAACAGCTGGGTTAGGCAGAATGTGTTTTTAATATGCCATTGCTAATGGAGTAAACAAGTATAAGGACAAATCATGCAAAAGGAAAGAGGACAAAGAAATAAGGAATCATTACTGTAGTACTTCATATGACTTCATTTGCAACTGAATCTGATTCCAAAACCTCCACATAAGGAAGAGAAAGAACCCTCAAGAAATCTTTTAAGTGTGCAGAACTTAACTACTGGATGTAAAGTGAATGCTGAGTTAACACAGTTCTAAATGTAAAGCAACCTGCATGTAGGGTTTATGACTGTACCTTTTATCTAATTGACTAAATAATATCCCTTTTGTAGATCTTGATATTTCTAAAATAGTTTATGATCATGACTAAGGTGAATTCTCAAGTGGTTAATAGTGTTTCCCTGCCATCTTTTGCAAAGAAAAAGCTAATTCTGACACTGAGTGATGTAGGCAGACCCAAGAAAGACCAAAGTCAGAGCTGAGTTATTCAGAGTCCCACAGCTTAGGCAGGTGATGAGGTAATAAAAATCAACCTTTCACTCCTTTATTATTTTCTTTTATTCTACTTAACAATATAAGTATTTGTTCTTACAAGTGTAGTCAGCAAGCATATTTTAAAAATGCTAGAGCTCTCATCAGAATCATAGAACTGTGGAACCATTAACTTTGGAAATGACATCTGAGATCATCAAGTCCAACCTTTGGTTGAACACCACCATGTCAACTGAGTCACAGCACTACATGCCACCTCCATTTGTTCCTTGAAGTTCCCAGGGGCACTGAATCCACCACCTCCCTGAGCAGCCCAGTCAAATATATATCATTCTTTCAAGTGTAAAACTTCTTCCTAATGTCCCACTGAACCTGCCCTGGTACACATTCACACTGCAGGCTGGCTGCCTGGCAGAAGAGACTGACCCCAAGTGGCTACACCTCCTTTCAGAGGGACATGTGGGGTTTTTGTGGGATGGACTGTGGTCAGGACAGACTTTCATAGCTCAAGCTGAACTTTTCAATAACTTGGGATCTCATTAGAAAGTTCTCTCAGAAAATATTTTTTTTATACTGAAGCCATCTAAGTAAGGAAAGGTAATAAACAATTTTGGTTACAAGTTAGATGTCTTCCAGGTTCCAGACTTGCTTTTCAGAGATGGTGGATTAGTATTAGGTAGAATATAGGAATCTTCTTTCCAAAGTGCTTTAAAAAAAACTGCTCTAGATAAGGGACTTTACAACAGTTCTGGATATCAGCAGAATAGAACCTGAGCTGATTTTTGGGTATCCTTTCAAAAGGATCCTCTGCATACAAAAGTTTTTACTAACTATAGAAAAGCATTTTAATGTGGAAATTGCTAGGGACTCCATTAAGTTCAACAGAGCAAATTGATTCTGTGTATGCAAAATATACATTGTGTTTTTAAAATGTTAAAGCCTTGAATGAAAAGCATATTGATTGTTTTAGGTATGAAAAAGTTTATACTGACAGATTTATGATGCAATGTGCAATATACACACGTATAACAAATGCATTTGTGCCTAAACTGTGTTGAAAAAATAGGAGTTGCAGTAATTAATTATCTGTTTCAGTTCAATTTGCTTTCTATTGAGTACATCTCATGCTGTTTTATAGTACTTAATAAAATCTAATCCATTAGACAGTGTGATAGAATCTTGTAATATATACTGACTGCAGGCCCCCTTTGGTTCTAAAACCAATTTATATGTAGATGATACCCATTTTAAATCTCCTCCAAAATAATTCAGTTTACAGTTTCAAATAGTGCAAACTAAATACCTCTTGAAGGCCAACATCAAGTTCACAAAAGCTTTTCATTGTGCTGTTCATGTAAGAAAAATATAATGAAGCTGAAAAGAAAAAGGATTCCTTTTTCCAAGGTACAAGGCAAAACAGCACAATGTACATTCATTTAAAAATCAAACAAGAAATGAGACAAATAGGATGTAAGTTTGGGAGTTGTTCTGAAAGAACATTGCTAGCATATGGGGAAATACAAATTCATAAATAAAGCAATTGAGAAGTTTTCTGAAAAATAAAACAAATAAAAAAACACCACACACCTTTGTTTACCTCACCAAGGATGTATCTGTCTAAAACAGAATTTCTTCTAATAAGAATATTTACTTAAAAAGAAATTTGATATCATTAAAAAAAATGCTTCATTGCCTTTTTTACCCTACTGCTTTAATGGTATATATGTTTTCTTTTCTTTGAAAGTGTAAAATTAGAAAATAAAAGACATCTAAATTAAAAGAAAATATCTATGTATAAACAGTATGTATTATGCAGCTGAAAAGGAAGGGAAAAAAACCCATCAACAAAAAACCCACAACTGAATGTTAATAATTTCAGGACTGAAAATCTGTTTTACACATAACCATGTAGAAAATCACACCCCATTAATTTGATTAATATGAATTTTACAAATGACAAGCAGAAAAAAAATAAAAATAATTAATCCTAAATCTCTAAGTTAAATCATATTTTTATTTTAACAATTAACTTGATGTCTTTTAACTTATAAAAATAAACAGTATTCTAGGGATCCTATATGGACAATCAGTATATATCAAAACAGTGACCATTAATAGTTTCTGCAGTTGATTCCATTAGCAGAGAAAAGATCATATATTACAATCCCTTAACACAAAGGAGTCCTTTAAAACATTCTATAATCTTCTACACTTGCAGAAGGGCTCTTTGGATGCTAGACAATGACCTGCCCAAATCAGAGAAAGGCAGGGATTTGATCCTGCAAACTGAGAGGTGAAACTTGGGAACTATTCCTCTATGCTTGTAAATGCTGAGAAGACAGTAGGGGAAAGGAAAACATTTTGTTTCCAAATTTACACACAAAATGCTTCCAGGAATTGTAATTTGAGATCAATTACTTACATAATTGAAACAGGAAATTTATTTTGTGTAATTTTTGTTTATTTATGTCTAAACTATAATTATCATGCATTCAGAACTTTTCTGAATCCAGGAACACAATTCTCAAAGTGAAATGTTTTGTTTAAGACATGTTTAACATCATGCTTCACTCTTGGGGATGTTGCCTTATAAATATGTATATAGGAATCAAGTTGGAAACATTTTAAGAAATACATTTAAAACCAAAGATTCCTATACTGGTGCCCAAGTGTCAGAAGGCAGTCATGGTATTAGCTCAGCTCTTTCTGAGGGATTCATCTCATGTTTCAACATTTCAAAATTTGACATCTGGGCTTATCTTAGTTATCCTAAGCTCCTTTGTAGCCAAGAGGGAGAGAGAACAGCCTGCATTTCGACTAAGAACTTTTCTATAGAGATGGAGTTTCCAGGATAAAAATATAGTAAGTCTGCCAGCTACCAAGTAAAATTTCCCTTGACTGGAAAGCAAAGCACAAATTTATCTAATTTGTGTGTTTGATAATGTAATATGTATGTTTGATAATGGTAATATCAGTAATAGAAGGCAAACTTATAGCACCTGTGAGAGAAGAGCTAGATTTGTTTCTAGATACTGATGGTACAATCTTTTTCTCTCTCTTCATCTCCCCTGATTCATTTAGAAATTCTTTAATGGTTTTTTATTTTTATCTTTTTTATTTGTAGTTCTTTATTGGACCTTCTATAATGATCCCAAAGACATTCAAAAGCATGTGCCTGTGAAGTAAAAGAGAAATGGGTCAAAAAAATTTTTCTCAGAGCTTATTTATGAATAGGCATAGCCAGATTAATTCCATTACTGCTTAATGGAACACATATTCAATTAGTTTTGCAATGGCCTTTCAATTAAATAAACTTTCTGCAGCCAATTTAAAAGTCAGAAGAATGGAATTGAAATCAGACTTTTTTAACCACAAATTAAAGCCCATAGATCTTTTTTCTCCAGTCCTATTTAAAAAGTAGAATACTAAATTTTCATTTTTTGTGAAAGAGTTATAAAATAGGTCATCTACAAGCTCATTTTATGAATTGTAGTGTAATTCAAGGATTCCTTTCAATAGAAAAATATTTATAGTAATACCTACAGATCACTACACATCATCTTTTTCATACTCATAAGTCCTTTAGAACACACAGTAATTCCTACATATATTCTTTTACTTTTAAATAGCAAAATCGAATTAAATAATGAAAGTGGAAATATGTTATGAATTTCTAGATATATTACGAAAAGAAAAATAATTCCCTGTAGAAAATACTTTGCTTATTATTAAAACTAAAATCATTATAGGCTCTTTCTCTGTTTTTCATGCATTGGTTAAATTTTCCAGGAATTTTAACTATTTATAATTTCTCACAAGATTATGAAATTAATGCAAAAAAACCACCTCAATTTCAGTTTATTGAACTGATTTAGCTCCAAGACTGTACTAAGTGGAAATAGTTTGTAAGGCCAGATTGTTTTCTTCCATTAGAATAGCACAGATGATGACAGTCAACATGTGGTTCTAGTTCCACAGAAAAGATTTTAGATCTTACTAGCTCTTAAAAAAATATCTCCAACACTGAGCTAACTTAGTCTTCTTGTCTGCTTTCTTTGTTAAAACAAAAACTCCTATTTGTTGCAATTCTACCAGAGCATTTCTTTTGACTTCTGTTGTGAGCTTGAGTGATTTCATTTCTATTGAGCCACTTGCACGAATATAAGGAAGATTCTGTAATATTTCCAAGAAATAAGAATGTTAATTTATTACCAAAAAGATAGAACAGCATCTCAGGCTTTTTTTATGGCTGTGTAAAAATTATTTTAAACAGAGGTTCAGATTACATATGCCTGTATACACACATATAAGTTTAACATCATATATTGAGGTTTACCTGTAATGAATAATTCAGAATTGCTGTAGCTTCATCATTGTAACTATGTTGGGTTTTTTTCACACATTACAAAACCATTAGAGTTAATAGTTCAGGCTAAGGAGCCAGATCTTGGTCTAAGTGAAGGAGTCTCAAATACTGGCCCAAGGTTTATTTTGAAAGAAGAATAAGAACATGGCACTGAATAATGAGGCCAGTGATTATGCTTCCATTTCCTGGCTACTTCTTGTTCTTGGGATCTTCTAAGCTGTCACAGTTTGCTGGATTGCTAAACCTCAGCAGGATTCTCTTTCTTTCTCTTCCAAGCTTCCCTTGCACTGTTTACACTTAAAATAAAAATAAAAAAAACTCCTTTTGCTCTACAGTTCTATCACTCTTGTGCATGAAGCCATCTTCTTTTGTTTATTTTTAACCTGACAGCTGGAAAATATTGTTAACATTGCCTAGTGCTTACTTTGAAATACAGTGAACAGTTATGAACCCTACATCACACTTAATTTTGTAGTGTCATGTCCAGAGGCTCCCCCAAAAATTGTCTCTTCACCATCAAGTTTGTATCTTGATATATAAATGGGTTTTCCACCGTCAGTCAATCCTTTTTTTTGTGCAACAGTTAAATTCAAAGAGAGGTTCTCACATAATAATACCCA
Source organism: Oenanthe melanoleuca (assembly GCF_029582105.1). Lineage (NCBI taxonomy): Eukaryota > Metazoa > Chordata > Aves > Passeriformes > Muscicapidae > Oenanthe > Oenanthe melanoleuca. The sequence continues at coordinate 40,437,463 of NC_079336.1, forward strand.
TTTCAAAAGAAATATTACTATTGCATTAATAAACTTGGTCTTATTTTTTTCCTTTCAAATTTTATTCTAATTACAGTTTCCTGTAACCACAGTGATGAAGTTACCATTTACACCACTGATTGCTTACTTCAAGGAGTAACATGAATTTCAGTTCTATTTATGGATTAAGCACTAAATTAGCTAAGAGGAGCAAAACTGAAAGGTAGCAATACATTTTTCTCATGTTAGGAGGATAAAAGCATGAATTTGTTTCATTTATGACAAAATGTAAGACAAATCAGAGAGATTAATGAGAGATTAAATTCAAAAAGGATGGAAAAATTCCACAGACACTGAACACTACTAGAACTTTTGCTGACAGGTGATACAAGAATGGGCCTTCAACAATGTTATATACATTTTTAATACACAGCAAAAACATGAGAAATTTACATTTTAGAGGCAGCATAAATATTTGTATACCCAAGGCATTATTTGAATAGTCTAAGGAAAGCTTTTGCTAGCGTACTTCCCATGGAATTATGAATGACTCAAATTTAAGTTTCACCTCAACATGTTTCTGACATTTTTTTGTCTGTTCTGAAGGTTCTCACACTTGGTAAAGAAGTTTTCTTTCTTTTCTTGTGTTCCCTTCATTCTTACTGCCCTGTTTCCAGTTCTGGCTAATATTTATCTTAATTATCTATAATTTTTATAAGTGTTTTTAATATGGCAGGGGGTCTTTTTGTGTGTGTTTGTGGATCAAGAAATCTTCCCATCAAACCCCAGACAATATTTATTTTTAACTTAATAAAAAATTAGGCATCCCACGTGTGTCTTTTTCTATGGTCAGAGGACAAAGACATGAAGACAATGTTTAAAGGTAGATATTTTTTGTCTCTGTTCAGTGAAGATAAGATCCTATCTTTGAGTAGACTAAATGCCTGAAGCTAAGGGTAGATGAATCCTACTTCATGTGCCTTGCTCAATCTAAACAATGAACCTTCTGTTTCCAGCAGATGATACCATCGTTACATGGAGGCTGTATAAATTGCACTGCAGATGCAAAATTCATGACACAAAAAAAGTCAAATTTCCTGACACGGGATGCTGCACTCTGCTCCTTTCATGGGTGGTTCCACAGATCTGTCATAGAATGGAGAGAGATGAGCACTGAAATATTACCAGTGAGCAGTTCATCTGCAGATGACACACACAATTCTTTACAGTGCAACAGCAGCGGTGTAAGCAAATCATAAGATTCAGTAGACTACATTTTCACCTGTACATTCTCACAGAAAGGTAATTTCAATAGTCCCTCATATGAACAAAAAGGAAAGAAAACTGCCCTACCCCCCTTCCAAAAAAACTAGATGCAAAAATAAGGACTGACATTTTCTGCCCTCATTTTACATAAAACCTACAGTCAATGTGGGTGAGAAAGATGAGGTCTTACTATCCCAATGTCTTACTTTCTCCTTGCTTTCATGTTCAATATTTGAGATGTACAGACTTAAAACCTTTAGAATAATTCTTTAAGAGATTGCAGTTCAATTAAATATATAACCTACTCTGACAGAATAAATTTCTCTGTTATATATCTGGTAAGTATATTTTCCCCCTAGCTGAAGTCTGAAATAGGAAGGCAACACTCATTAAAAGAGTCATTAATAGTTCTTATTAATGGGACTCTTCCCCAGCTAGTGGCTCTGGTCTTGGCTTTTCTCATGTGTGGCTAGCATCCTAGACAGCTCAGCTGCAAGCTGTCTGGAAAAATTTACATATAAGCAAACAAACACAGAGATGCAGTAAAAAAAATTTAAGAATACAGCTCTTATAACAGTCTCACCATATAATTATGTTGATGAGCAAGCTGCTTATACCTGACCAGACATTTTGTTCTCCATTTTCACTCACTCATTTACCTCATGGTTTTCCAAGACCCCTCAGTTTCCTTAATTGTTCTGTAATGTATTAACTGATACACTCAATCCCCTTAAAACATACCAGAGAAAGCTTTTAAAATTCACACAAAGCCCCTCAAATTTCCATAAGTTTGCCCATAGGCCCCACAATTATCCTGACCAGCCTGACTTTGTTATCTTATACAAAGTCTTTCAAGGTGGCCCTTTCAATGTCCCATCAATCAGGGACCTCAGCACTCTGCTCTTTGTTAGGGCCACTGATATCTACAGGAGCTGTAGGTGCTTTCATGTTTAATTATTATTAACCAGGTTACTATTAACCAGGTGTCAAAAACCAGTCCTTTCATACAACTCATCAAATTTGTGGGGCAGTATCAACATAACCACAGTACATTTTTACTGCCATGATACCTGCATGCTTTAGGATGAGAAAGTCAAACTCACCATCCCAAACTTGTTGAGAAGCCTTAGCAAGCAGAAAGAGCAGCTGTTTGGGACATGCCCTGTTCACACGAAGCTGCTGTAAAGCACTCAGTCGCTGGGGGATGTTGGAGCTCCCACAACTTCACCATAGCAACAGACCCTCACTGCCAGAGAACTTTTCATTGCCAAATGCAACACATGAAATTAAATCTAACACAGTTAGATCTTGCCACTTTCTAAATCTAAACCCTATCCATGAGAAATCTGCTTCAGTGATGTTCTTTAATAAAGAACTCCTCCAAATCTCTGGTATTTCTGCATTCTTCAGGATAGGATTTCTTATTGTAGGGCATGAGCTTTTGTGATTTATTAAAATTGTATTTTCTGAAGGTTGATTTGTTTGTGTTTGATTCAATATGATTTATTTGGTAAAGGTTGACATTTTGTGAATGTCACAACCACCTCAGAGAATACCAATCATATATAGATCTATTGAGTTAGCATTATATCAAGTAGCATTGGTCTTGCAAGCATGGAAACATGGTTTCTGTGGGAGAATGGAATTTCCTGTCTCCAATAAAATTGCATTGATGGCTGGTCTGCCCAGAGTTTCTCTGAGTAGCTCCTGAAAACTTCAACTCAGGGTTTGCTGAATGCAGCACAGAATATGACAGAGAACCTGAGAAATTTTCCATTTATAAGCTTACTAAAATATAGTAAGATCTAGTGTTATAGCATGTTGCAATGAAAATATTGCCCTCAGAAACATGAACTGTAAGAGAAACTATGTTTAATAAAGATGAATATTAAAAAGAAAAATGCTCATAAAGCTTTTTCAGATGTGCATTATGCAGGCTACATTTTTCTTTACAATCTACACCACCTCTTTTATTTACTTAGAAAATACAGCTCTGTACAAAAAAGTTCAGAACTTTAAATACTCATAAATAATAGTACCAGAATGCTTCAAAAGAAGTTATTTGAATTGGGTAGCTTTTGTACCAATGAGTCCTTTTTCACATTCAGGGTTTGAGCTCAGAAGCTGTTGAAGGCAATTTCTGCTTTCCAAGAGTGCTGCAAGTGCTTTGATTTCTGAAACCGGTAGATACAGAAACAATTAAATGTAATATAAACTCTCTATTTTTTTAAAAAAGCAATTTTTATGTGAGGGGGGGAAAATGGTTTAATCTTCAAATCCCTCTGATTAGAGCTGAAATTTTCATTTAGAGTCTAGATAATGAAGTCTCTAAGCTATGAAGCCACAAATGCAAACTTTGAGGTGATTAAAGCCTTAGGCCTCTTACCACAGAAAATTACCTTATTTAGGAAACAAGAACAATTTGATGCTAAAAGACTTGGAAAAAGCATAGACAAAAGAGCCTTTTGAAATAAGATTTTGTTTACAAGTATTGTTCTCATTACATAGTCTAAAGAGTAATGACTGCATTTAATTAAATTACATTTAATTAAATTGCATTTAATTACATTTAATTGCACTTAATTAGCATAGTAGCTTGATTTGTATTCCCACATAGCTCTAGTCTGATGCTTAGGTCCAGACCCACAAACCAAACAAAATTCACAAATTCTTATCTGGACCAATTTTAGAAGAGTTTTCTAGAGTATTCTTATTAAAAGCTCATTGTGAATGTTGGGTAGAAGCTTCAGTGTTGTGAAGTTCCTTAACTCTCAAAAATACGTGTTTTTCTTAAGGCCTGGAGCTACAGCCATTTTTGCAATGCTGATATCTTTAACCTTTTTTGCAACTCAGCCTGGCTAGAAAGTAAATGATACTCTGGTTAAGGTCCAATGATCCTTAGAATCCTTGTCATGGCATGTCCAGCACATGCTAATAAAAACAAGTCCTCCAGAATGCAGAATGTTGTTTCTATTCAAAATGATTTTTCTATTCAAAAATAGAGGAGAGGCAAATTTTATGCCTTTTTTAATGAAAACTGCAGGCATAATGCACAGACATGGTTTTGAAGAGTTTAATTCTACACTCCTCTACACTCCTACAGTCTTCAAGTGTGTAGAATTAAACACTTCAAAAATTACTTAGTTTTTCAGTCATACAGGAATAATAAGTCAAAGCCAGAATTAAGCTTTTGTGAGCAAATTTTAAATTCCCACTTTTTTACTTCTAGCAAAATAAAAATAATCAGTAATCAGTTGTGAATAGCTATCTCTATTTTCCATACAAGAAAATACCACTTTGCCTGAAATTTTTCCCTTTCTCCTTCTCATCCAAATGTACCAGGTAAGGAATTCAGTATGATACTGGGAAGTTACCATTTAATCTAGTACTTAGGTGTCTCTGACAGGTGACTGTTTCAAGTATTAATGTAAAAAACAGAGCTGTCAATATAAGCATAATAAATCAAATTAGTATTAAAATGTTTCTATTACTATACAAAAGCAATGGGACATTTTTTCCCCCAGAGCTTCCTTGCCACATATTCTATACACTCTTTAAGATTTGAATGATATTCAGGCATAGGGGATAAATATGAGAGTCATAACATCAAAACATCAAGACATAAAAATTATGGAACCAAGAGTAAAAAAAGAGATAAAGCATAAGAATCAAAACAGCAAAAACAGCTTTATAGAATTATGGAATTTTAAAAAAAAAGTGAGACCATTTAGATTTGCACTTTTTTTTTATTTGCAGATATAGAAGTGACTTCACAATCCTAAACAGAGAGAGTTTGAAAAGGGTCTTTTCTTGGGGAAATGCAATAAAACCTGTGTCCTGCATCAGCTTGGTTTTGTAAATAATCACCGTGGAATCAGCTATATTAAATTAAATAGTCATGACTCAAACAAGTGACAGGAGATTTATACTTAGCAGCAGAGAGCATTGGAATAAGGAGCTTTGAATCTACACTAGTTTTGAACATTTGTACTAAATGCCTTACATGCTTTAACAGACTTTTTCAGAGCACTTTTATTTTAAAGAGTTTGAAAACCCCAGTAGCATTTGGATGGATTCTCTTTTAGAATCTCTTCAAAATGCAAATTAATGTTATGCTGCAGCAAATATTTCATATTTTTTCAGTCTAAAGAAGCAAGCAGCTAACAAAACTCTGTTGGAGTGTAGAACCCCATACATAAGCAGCTTTCTTATTGCAGTATTTTATTCAGTACAATATCCCACAAAGTTTTTTCACCTCACAAGGATATCCATTATTAATTAGCTTATAGCAATTTTCTTTGACAGCAGAATGTGTCATGGAGCAAGTTGGTTTTAAATTAAATTATGTTTCCTCTAACAATTTTTAGTATAGCCTAAAAATAAATCCAAATTTTATAGGAAGCAAATGTGCAAGAAAACAGGAATTAAAATGAATCAGAATTAATTTTGCCTCTTTTTATATGATGCATGTAGAGAGCTTCCAAAATGTTCATGAATAATCTGAATTCTACTGCTAGACAGTGCACAAAGACAACTATGAAACTGTCCTATCTAAAAATATCACAGCTTGGTCCTATCAGATGAGCTATATATGAACCTATAATGTTACAGTTAACATTTCTACATTTCTAATTTTTCTCTTTACTGGTCTGATTTATTAAAATTTTATTTATTTATGTATTTATTTATTTATTTATTCATTCATTCATTTAGGTCAACTGCTAAAGACAGAACCATAATTTTTAAGCAGTTTATATTTCAAAACAATTTACTCAGGAAGTATGTATTAGTTTTAATTCACTCATTTATTGTTCTTCCTTTAGAGGTTTACCAAAAGATCTAAAAATGTGTATACGTTTATACTGCGATTTTTGCCTTTTATAATTTAAAAATAGAAATACAGAAAATTTTTAGCCAAATAATTATAATTTCAAGAAAATCCTGGGTATAGGATTGCAGCCATCTGAACACAGGTGGTGTAGCACAGCTGTGCATTGTTAATTCAGTTTTCTTGAGAAATTCATTGTGAAGGTGTGAAAAATTATACTAGCTAAAAGAGTTACAAATCATAAATCTAAAAGCACAGGAGTAAATTAATCATAAAATAACAGTTATTAGGAGTTCAAAGACACGGGAAGAATAATACTACTGAAAGCTGCAAAATAGACAAGAACCAAACAAATAATTGGAACTTGAAAGCATTAAACATCGGACTTGTTTAAGGAATACTTGACCATTCTCCATTGATGAAGACTGCCCAACCAGCAGAAACTTAGTGTGTATCTAATTTGGGCTGGAAGGCACATTAGACCATGTTAACATGTAGCCTAGTTGCTTGTTAGTGACTTGATATCTATTATGTACTGTAGAAAATAAATAATTGCATTTTATGCTGCAGAACTGCACAAATGTCGCCTGAAGCCTCTTTGTGTGCCATAAAACTTAGCAAGTGGTCCAGAGAAGATTTGTAAAATTGCTGCTGAAACTGTGCTGAAATAACATGACTTCTCAAACAGGAGAGCACCATCACCTTTGCTTCCTAGCAGTCATATTTCAACAAAAGACTAAAGAACATGGACATCAGTAGAGCAAGGTCTGACATTTAGGGCTTACCCACTCAGAACAAGTGCCACTCTTCCTTTCAAGCAAGCCATCTGATAGAAAGGATTACAGAATATTCAGACAAGCATTAATCCCACTGAGTTTATGGAAAACATTTAAACTTTTGGTAAAGGCAAAGTAAACAAAATATTGTCTCATCCTCAAGATCATGTTATACAGTATTTAAAAAAAAAAAAAAAAAAGTTATCTATATTTCTAATATACATGTACTGTTTTTAACTTTGCTTAACTTTGTTAAGTTTTGCTTCAGTAACCCCTTCGTATTTTGCTTAAAATAATTTCACAAGCAGAGAGCTGAAGAGGATTCCCCTCTTCAGAAACAAGTCCCAGTATAAGAAAACCCACTGACAGAGGAGACTAAGAGACAGATTTTGATCCATGCTACATTTCACCTCTGTTACATCAGCTTTAGTAACAGAATATAGACTCTACCTCCTCAGGATTCCTTTGATTTGAGAGAAATTCCTTTAAAGGAATTTAAGTTGCTCAGATAGTTTTGCACAAGTATTTAAGTTACAACAGGGTGTCAGAGCTCCAACTGTTCTGAAATATGCAAATGTCACCTGGAAGATGCTACAAGGTCTGGAGAAGCCTTTTTCCCAACACAAGTTACAAAAGCCCAAAGTTTTGCCAGCTCCATGAGAACTGGATGAGCACAATATGCAGCATAAAGACTTTTTTCCCTGTTTTACTTTGAATACTGAAATAATTAATGTAGCCAAGTGGGGGCTGGTACTCAGAGTGCATATGTGCTCTTGAGACAGAAAAGAGAGCAGAGCAGCAGGCAAATTCCTGGTATGAATTTAGCAAGTAGAATAAGTCTGGGTGAATCTTTCCTACCAAACTCTCTTGAAACAAAACCAGATTTTCAATAAAATGATCCCTTTCACCAATATCCTACATATAAAATTAAACAACTTTTTCAGAAAAATAGGACAAATTTCTGGGGTGCCAGGAGGAAGGGATGAGGGGGACGAGGTGTGAAAGTGGAAAAGTATTTTTTAATTTAGCAATATTAATTTGATGGAAATGTTTTGACATCCATGCCCTCTAAAAATTGGGGATTTATCTTTCTTTTTTAAATGAAATAATTGCACAATATTTAAAGATTAGCTAAATATCTCCTATGTCCTGTTGCCTATGGCTCTAGAACTCCTAGATGTCTAACTGCTCTTACCAACATCAAAGGATTGAAGAGAAAAAATGTAATGCTACTTCATGGTTCTTAGCAAACAACTGGTATCAGCTTTAAATGGCAATATATGCTTTGTTAAACTGGCAATATATTAGCAATTTAAAAATAAATAAATAAAATCACGGAAATACTAATGTTCAGAAGAAGTACATTCCCAAGAAGTCCAACTGAATATAATGGAAGCTTGCAAAAAGAAATAATGAAAAATTAGTAAATAAGCACTTAAGCAATTAAGGTTTTTAAATCCAGGGCAAATATTGAAAGGATGTTACATCTTTTTCACTCCCAGCATTCACCTTTTAAAGCCTGAAGTATCAATGCTGACATATCTTCTGTAGACAGCTGTATCCACAGTAAGAGTTGTTAGATAGATCAGCCACTACACAGTGATAGTGAATTATCCTCACATTCAAAATAAGCCATTCAGCAAGCTTTTCATAGGTCACGTTTTCTCTGACTCAACTGGAAGCATTGCCTGAAAAAAGGGTTATTGCAGCATGTCTACAATACATATTGTTGAGTGTATGGAGAAACAAAATAGCACATTCCTTTAAACTGTGCTATTTAAGAATTGTACAATTTGCAGCTGCAGATTTAAAGCACATGACCCGGTTTTCTCAGGGATTGTTCAGAGTTTTAATTCAGTCCCTTTATGAAATTTTTTTTCTTTAATTATGTTCACTGTCAAAAATACTTAGTTTTTTTCCTTGATTAGCTAATTACTTCTTTCCATTGCCTAGCTATTATTTTGGAATGTGCTGCTATCTGTTTGCATATGCTTAATTTTTGCTTTTCAATAATCTTTCTGCCATTTAGTTCTTTATCTTCCCCTTTCTTGCACGGAAATGTTTGGAATGTTTTCAGTCAGCTTATCAAAGCATTTGCTTACAAAGATTTACTCTTTGTGTCTGCTTTTCTGTGTTGCCTTAATAATTCATGCAAAAATGTTATATAAGGAGCCTTGCAATTATTCACTCCGAGTTTCTGAAGTGCTTCATAATAACTTTGTGTATCAAAGCTGTAAAGCGAGGTCTGTTTAACTACAGTCTACTCATTATTCTTGAGGTTCTGAAGAGCTGAGTATCATACTTTCACCTGAAAAAAAATGTTTTAATGTACTGAATATTCAGTTCTTGTTTGATATAACGTTTTCACTGTTAAACTTCTGCAATACAGCTTTGTCTTGTGCAATAGCTTCCATACACACCCTACCCAAAGTGTAGAATACAATCACAGGAACACAAAATTATACAATGCAGAAAGCAGAGAACCAAAGCTGGTAAGAGGGAGAAATAGCAGACAAAGGTAAACAGAAAAATGGAATTTACTACTAGAAGGGGAAAGTGGAGTATACAGGAATTTGAAGAGTACTGTGGAGAATAAAGTCCTAATTCCAGAAATATCAAGATAGAAAAAGAAAAAGTACAAAAATAATAATAGAATTTAGTACTAAATTTAGAAATATTCAGCACATAAATTAAGGAGCTTCATTAAATGTCTATTGCACTTGATGTTAAAACAGTTGTGAAGTGTGTGGAATTGACTTAATCATAATTTTTGATGATTCAAGAAGATGACATAAAGGAGTTGAGTCATAAAGGCTAGAATTCTGAGACTTACTGAAAGGATATTACCATGGTGGAAAACGAAGTGTAAATGAGCATTTGAAACATAAACTGCACAAATTTGAGACCAAGATCACAGTCTACTCCTCATCAGCATGCCACATGAACATTTTCTAATATATTTCAAAATCCGAATACAAAATTGTTTCATTCATGTACTTTTCAGTGTGGATGATGAGGAACAGCAAAAATGTTTATTGCAAATGGGCAAACTGCAGAACTAGTAGAAGATACCTATAAAAATAAGCTTAAGAAAGAGAATTCTACCAATCATCTTAAATAAGATATAATTTAAGTGCTAGATATTCTTTCTGAATATAGAAAAAATGAAGTTTTTGTTTCTGAATTTCTTGGGGATGCAAAATATCAGCTTTTACATTTATTTGAAGGGAAATGCATTAAACTCATGCTTAAATTTTTGATAGTTTTGATAGCTTATTTTATCCTTTCTATGTACATTAGTTTAAAGATGCCATGGTCAAGAGAGATTACGGACAGAATGAGGAAAACGAAAATACTTTTAGCAGTATGGCATGTCAATAATGGTCAAGTGGATGAAATGAGTGAAAGGATTAAGGGGGATAAGCATGAAGAGAAACCTGGAAGATGTTTTTCTTATACACAGTTTTAAAAGTATTTTTAATGGAATTACAATTAGAGCTAATGTAGTCATAGCTGTGCAGTTTCATGCTTTTTCATTCTGGAAGTAGCATTTTCTGAATATACAAATCACAGAGTATTATAAGAGAATACTTCTGGCTACTGTGTATTTGAAAAACAGAACAGTCAGAAGAGTTGTAAATAACATCTACCTATAAGGAATAATCTTCATTTACGTTGCTGTTTGTAGTAGTGAGTGTAACAGCCATCTAACTTTAGCAAATTGACTGTGTTCCCATTACCTGTGAGAATAACCATGAAATTCAGAGGTGTCCAAGTGGATTAAAGCACTGTTTACAAATACAAGTTCTGTCACTTGGATGAAGTCTTTGGGTGCTAACACATTCTCTTTTCTGTGAGAAGTTGGAATATGCTGTTATTTTGACCCATTCCAACATGTGCATTTAAAACTGACAGCCATTTCAATTTTCCCCATGTACTGATTCTCTATCCTATGAGGAACAGACAAAACATCATGTACTAAAAAATGAGTTTTCATTGTGTTCTGTCTTTACATGAAACATTCTGTTCTCTCTCATTTTGCTACATTTAACATTCAGATATAAATTATTTATTTCCTGCTGTAATTTTATTTTCATTGTTCATTCTTTTTCATCCCCTACAGTTATATATTACAATAAGTGAATATTAAAATATAAGAATTTCCCAGTGACATAAATAAGTCATGAAAGGGCAAGTCCACAGGCAATATAATAGTGGCTAATATCTTTTAAGGCATAGTAGAATTCTTCAATTTAATTGGTTAAAATATTACTGTCAAACATTTGATTGTATTAGCATAGATGCTGCGAGATACCTAGGACACCTAATTGTTGCTAAGAAATTGAGACTATGGTAGGATTTTTTTTTTTTTTTTTTTTTTTTTTGCTATGAGTGCAAAAAATGCCCTGTACATTTTAGTGCATCAAGTGATATCTGCTTCTATATTCTCTTTTACATTAAAACTTCTGGATGAGAGATTAACCCTACAGTCAATGAAGAAACCATGGAAGAAGATGGAAAGAAGAGTAGGGAGATCCAAATGAGAGAAGTCAGGGATATCCAAACAAAAGAGAAGTCAGAATGATCAGAAAGGTTGAAAGGAAACCTACCTCAAACATCTGTATGCAGCCTGGGAAACATACAGGAAGAACTAGAACTCCTCAGGCCACAGAAATGTGAAATTTGCTAATGGGACAGCTCACAAGTCTGGGGTGCCATGAGAGACCAGAACAAAGAATGATGAGCAAGGAAAAGGAGGAATGAGTGTCCCCTTCATGTGAAGGAGCAGCCTGAGTGCACAAAGATTTCATGTGGGATGGATGACAGATTGGTTGAGTCTGGATGAGAGGAGAGGCTAATAAATATTGGCACTGTGGTGTAATCTTGATTTTGATACTGCAACCAATTTGAGGCCACCAAGTAGAAGAAAGACATTGCTGTCCCCAGGACATATGTCTATTAATAGTCAGGACCTGGAGCATTTACCTTGTGAAGACAGGCTGAGGGAGCTTGCTAAGTTCAGCCTGGAGATGGCTCTGAGGGGAGATAAAGACCCATGAGTAAATGAAGACAGTCTACCAAGATAATGGAATAAAGTTCTTCAATGGCACACAGATTTCATGGAATGAGAGATGACAGACATAAACTGAAACAGCAAGTGCTCAAAATGGATAAAACAAAGAACTTTTTGCTATGAGGCAGTCAAGCAGTGGAATAGGCTATCCAATAGTCTCTGTCCTTGGAGGTAGTGCAGGATAAAGACTGAACAACCTGAGAGCTGACCTCAGAGCCTTACTTTAGTCAGGAAGTCAGAATGAAGGTTTCCTGAGGTCCCTTCTGCCCTGAATTATTCAGTGATTGTATGATTTTACCAAGATGTTCTCTGAATAGCTATGGCATTCAAGAATGCCAGTCAAGATCTGAAGCAACCATCTTTACTATAATCAAAGGTTTACTTAGTGAAGTCTCAAAGCTGTACACATGGCCATTGAGAAGAAAAAATGACTGTCTATCACAAAATCAAGGTAGGGGTTTCAAATGTCCAGAATATAAACCCATCAACCAAAACCAGTTATCATTTATTTGCACACCTATGAGATCATATTGAATAACTAATTAAGCAGAAAGGGAAAACATGTGGCTTCATCATCACTACCTTCCCCAGCTAAGAGTAGCAAGATCCCCTTAAAATAGCACTGCAAAAGGAACTCTTCAAACATATATGAATTCCATTTGCTCTCCTAGAAACTCTTTATGGACTGGTATGTTGATAAGTACAGATTTACATAGCAAATCTTACAGTTCATCTTAATAGCTGACATTTTCTGCTGGATCAAAACACTCTCAGTGGATAGCATGAGAGGAAGATACTGCAAGTGTATTGCTTCTTTGACCCATTTTGTGACAAAACGTGAGACAGAAGAGACACCCTGTCACATACTGTGTTTGCAAAATAATTTTTCCTGAAGAGTCCACATCACCACAAAGAAAAAACAGTGGATTAGAATTGAGCTTCACTTATTTAAACACACTAGAGCTTCTACTGGGAGAACATAATATCAGCTAAATGTGGAATAAAATTATGATATCTGGACTACAGAGATTTAAAGTTATTCTAAGACTGTACATCAATTTTCCATAATGCTTTGCTAATCCTTATCTTGATTTTGTGAAGATTTATGCCAAACAAGGGTTTAGAACAGTCATTTTCAGATACAAGTCATAATGCTATTTATCAAGGACACTCTCTCCCTATCTTTTTCTTAAAGAGTGCAGATTAATCTGAATCTGTCTCATCATGTCAAAGCAAAGATCTGAAGTGTGCATTGAGAAATTCAAGCACATTTCAGCTCAGTGTTGATTAAACAACTGCATAAGACACATCAAACATAAGATGCTGAAATCAGTAGAACTAGTCATATAACACAGTGAGAAAACTTGTTTTATTATAGCAAAGTTATCTCTAATTCAGCCTGGCTAGTTAAAATGCTCAATAGGTCAAAAAAAAATGTGGAAATGTGTGAAGGTACCTTTTTTCAGCATATTTTCCTTTTAAAAATTATGGATAGAGTTCAAGAAAGGGGGCACAATGAGTACAACATAAAAACTCAAAAGAATTTCCCAAAAGATATTTCTTTATTTGCCCTAGGCTAAAATTTATGGAATATCAGGAGTGCTTTTGGGTGTTCTGTAAAGGGTTTCTTTAATAAAGTTCTGAAATAATGTTATGGTAGAATATAAAACAGTAAATATATAGAATACCTATGAATGTAAACATAAACCACAAATATCTACTGCTTGTTTCCATTTAAATCAGGTCTTGAGGAATTCAATAGTAGAGCTGAAGACTAGCTCCAATCTTCCTTTTTGAAATTCTCAGGACACACAGTGAAAATGTACTCCCCTCACTTTAGATAAGAGGAATATTTTTAAGGAGTGTTAAACTTTCAAGATTTTATAATCACACTGTAACCTTGAAATGTTTTTCCCTCTAGGGTCTCTGATTGAAATACAGATTTCTCTGAAGGTCATGTGTGAGTTAATTAATACATTAACCTGCAATAGTTTTAAAAGTACGTACACAGATTTCTAAGACAATCTAGCTTCATTTTTATTTCTCTTAAAGCCTGACTAGACAACAGTTTGGTTACTGATCTGTCCTTATTTCAAATGTAACATAGAGGACCATAAAGTATTTTTTTAAAATCTCTTCCCATTTAAGATATCTCTTTTATGTGATCAGTACCTTTATGAGGAGGGGAGAGGAGAGGAGAGGAGAGGAGAGGAGAGGAGAGGAGAGGAGAGGAGAGGAGAGGAGAGGAGAGGAGAGGAGAGGAGAGGAGAGGAGAGGAGAGGAGAGGAGAGGAGAGGAGAGGAGAGGAGAGGAGAGGAGAGGAGAGGAGAGGAGAGGAGAGGAGAGGAGAGGAGAGGAGAGGAGAGGAGAGGAGAGGAGAGGAGAGGAGAGGAGAGGAGACTGGAATTTGGGCTTTGCCACAACATTTGACTCTTCCATCAAAACAGAAAAGATGGACTCACAACAGGAAAGAAACAAATCCATTTTTCTACCAATCCAGGCTCTGTGATCAGTACACTGAAAAGTACTCTCTGTATAATCATTTGCACATTTTTCATGCTATTCACTCCACAGGACCAAGCCCTCTTTCAGCAGCCTGTATAAATAGTGTGCAATTAAGTGGCAGCTGTTCAGATTTCACATTGTTCTTTTATTAAGTGTACAGGTTCACATTCAATATAGCAAAAATATCCTTTTCTGCAGTCACTGACTCTCTTATATTATCTGTTCTGTGATATTGTTTTCTGCTACTACATTTGAGAATTTCACAATAATAATAAGTGTGTGAGGTGGTTTTTTTTATTTTCATATTCTGTTTAGAGAATAAATCTGCTCTATATCATCATCTATATTCAGATCACAGTTTTCATTTATTTCAGTTTTATATTTGAATACTGAATATTTATGTTAGTGTATAGGTAGACATTTTAGGCACACTTTAAGGCACTGCTGCTTTCTTTTCCTTGATCTGGGTTCAGTCCCTGAGCAATTCTGCTTGCCTCTGCCTGCCTGTCTCATATAACTGTGAAAGAACAGGGAAGGGGTACCTGTGTGTGAATGTGTGTTTGTTTGTGTAGGTGTGTACTGAGAGGAAGGAGGGAAAGAAGACAGACATTCATAGGAAATCCATGTCCTATTCTCAAGGATAATAGCACAGAAAGAATCACAGAATTACTGAATCGTAGAATCAGTGAGGCTGGAAAAGACCATTAAGATCACCAAGTTTAGCCATTGTCCCAGCACTGGCAAGTACACCACTAAACCATGTGCCTAAGTGTCTCTCTGTGGCATTGTGTGGGGTTATTGTGGCCTGAGTGCAGCACCTGCCACTGGGCCATGCTTAATCTCCTACAGCTGGACTGTCTCCATTGATTCAGCCTGTCCAGACCCCTCTGCAGAATCTTCCTACCCTCCAGCAGATTGATATTCATGTGCAATTTGGTGTTGTCTGCAAACTTGATGGAAGTGGACTCAACTCCTTTGTCCAGATCATCCAGTTTGTACAGTAGAGGTAATAGAGATAAGAACCTCCTTTGTTTGCTTCATTGCTATTGAAGGAGTATGCTGTGTATCAAATAACAATGAGACCTGCTCCATTAGAGAAGACAAATGTCATCAAAGTAGATGTATTCTGTATCATGACACATGTACAAGGGAGCTAAATAAGGATCCAATAATGCTGACATGTCATGAAATATTATGGGCATTTAATACGTGAACAATAATAACACAGATTATTTGTGTGTGATTTTCTAACCTTTTAAAGATCAAACTGCAAAAGACAGGAGATTAGATGCATGGCACACAGTTCAGCAATGCTAACATTTGCACAAATAATATAAAAGACTGAAGTCTGTAGCCCCATAATACAAACTTGTGGCATTTATCTGCTAGTTGGATTTTCTTTCTCTGCATAAACAATTTAGAATGGATGCACATATCAATAAACAAACTGTAGAGGAATACTGAACCTCACTAAACCAGAGCTTTATTTTGTGTCCTGGAGGACAGGCTATAATATATTTCTTCTTTCACCTGACCCTGAAATAATCCTTTTTCTAATGCCTATCTTTCTTTCAGGCCTAGGTCTCTTATTAAAGTTTCATATTAGATCTAAAATCCTTTTTGCCACTTCAAGTTCTGGCTCACACCTTATCTCCAGCTTCCAATGAATCAAGCCCTACCTCTATCTGGGGCTTCTGGTTCCATGTATTTATTTTCTCCATATACCAGAGACTTTGTTTTGTTACCTCTGCACCACAATCTTAGTGTTGATAGGCCACCGGGGAATGTTAAAGCTGCAGATTCAAAGTTTTAATTTTTCTTTCTGTTACCCTATAGATCAAAGTAACAAAAATAACAGTTTTGAGAAAACTCCTATCCAGCTACTGCACCTGTCATGTAACATTAAAAAAAAAAAAAAAATCTGGATTTTCCTCTGAAAATAAGTTTCTACTGACGAAATACAATCTGTAGTTTTCTTGAACAGAATGTAGTCATATAAACCAGGTAGATTATTCAGATTAAGAGAAAAGAGGATTGCTAAGAAGTTTTCAACTATTTTTTTCAAAGTATGTGAAGTATTTTCTCCCTTTTTGAGCAGGTTATTTTTTTCTTTTACTTTAATCTGGTTCACAGGTATAAACCTTATTTTTCTGAAATTTGAAGGGATGAAGCATTTGTGAATAGTATGAAAATATTTCCATTTTCCAGGCTGAATATTTGAACAGGAGCACAGTGAAAGAAAGAAAAAAGTTAGACACTGTCAAAGGCATCTTGGAGTGGGGGCTTCTACAACATAAATTCACAGTACAATTCATAATAAGCAATGTACCTCTACACATAAATTGAGGTTAATTATAAATGTCATGATTTTAACTGAAAACCTATAGAGCAAATTAAAAAGCTGTATCTTTTTTGGTTATAATGGGAATTACATGCATCACAAAAAGCACACCATCTCATGGCAATGGAAGTAATAGAAGAAAGTAGTGTTCCTCACAATTTTTTTCCTGCTTCCTTTTTCAGCCCACACATCCACTCCTTCCTTTCTCCAGTTCTGCTGAACTCTCTGAAACTACTCAAGGGATATTTCCATCCCAGTGGTGCTTCTGCAAGTCTTTCACCAAAGGAACTCCTTGGGAAATATTCCCACAGCCCACCTTTCCATATCTGCTGTACTGGGGATGGTTTGCAGCAGGCTTTTATCTGGAATGATTCTGGCACAAAAGCAAACAGGATCATCAGGATCAGTGAGTTTTGCTTTTAGTGAAGCATTAAACTATTCTGATGTTAAATATGGCTCATTCAGAGCCAGTTCCTATCCAGCTGAAGTCAGCAGGAGTCTTGCATGGATTTCAGTGATCTTCATGTAAAAAGCCCAGAGAAAGCAAGACCTTTTTTTCCTTGTATGAGCAAGATAACAAAAATGGAACTGGTAATGATTGATTATGTAGGTCATTGTCAGTTCTGTGAGCAATGTGTTATGTATAATGTATTAGGCTAACCCTAAGGAAAAGTAGTTTGTGATGAGGAGTAGACATGACTAAATTCTAGGTCCTAGAGTACTTGTTTTGTTCATCCTGATGTGAATAGATCTTGTGTTTTACTGGGTCTTGATACAGCAGAGATAAAATTAGAAGCAAATTTTGCATTAGATCTTCACTCATGGTGTCTATTGACTTAAATGAAAACTGATTTGACTTAGCTAGGGCAGAATTTTGTATGCACACTTCTGAATTTTAGTAGAATATGTATATGTCCTAAGGTACTATGTTCACTTTCTGATGTTGTTTTTAGTTGCCATTTGTTAGTTTTAATGCCTTTTTAAAACAAATATGCACTCCCAGAAGCAAAATAAATTTTAAAATGCCTATTTTTACTGTTTTTAATTTTTTATATTAAGTATGCCCTGCATACTCTATGCTACATGATTAGCTAAACAAAGCTTTATTACTGGAACTTGTCACTCTTGGAGCCATTAAAAACAAGGTCCACAAGGAGAACTTGGAAGTGCACCTCAAATGACTGTCAGAGGATTAGGCAAAAATCACATAAATATATCTGTTGCATTCCTGAAAAAAACAATACACAAAACAAACAAGTGAGCAGAAACTGAAAAAAGCCTGGAGTTACTGTAGAGCTTAATTATTCACTTGTGTGTTTTTTCGTTTGTTTGTTTTGGTTGTTGGGTTGTTGGACTTTTTTTTTTTTTTTTTTAAATCTGTTACTGAAAGTTGGAATAAGTAAAGCACAGTGAGGAAAAAAAGTCTTCCAGGCATTTAGGAGAACTTATATCCTCTCCAGAAGTGTTTGATCTATTTGTGGTAGTACAATGAGCTGTTCCTTTGGCAGTAGGAGGTACACTAGGTGGTTCACACCACACCATTTATTTACAAGCTGCAGCAGCTGCAACTCTGTTTTTTTTTTTTATTTTCTGAAAGATAGAGGGAATGCAGCCAAGTGTAACATAAATGTGCAAGTCTAATGTGTCTGTGTCAGATACCATCCTCAAAGACATTTCACTTGGAAAGAGTGAATTGAAATCTCCAGATATTACTTCACACTTAGAAAAATATTATAATGACAACAATGCATTTAAAGAGTGGAGAGTCTGATTGTTTATTTATTTATTTATTTATTCATTTATTCATTTATTCATTTATTTATTTTTTATGGAATGTAATTAGTCATGTAATATGCTAGACAATCTTTTCATGGACATAAATAAAAAACTTTTGAATTTTTATTCCCTTATCAAAACATTTCTGTTTTTCATGGTACCAGTATTCCATATAGTTAGATCCTATTTTTAATGAAAGGCAAATTTTATACGACTGGGATAATTGAATATTTGTTTCATTTTAATGGTACTTAATTATCAAATGTGTGTTCTCTCATGAATAGGCTGATTCCAAATGCATCCCTAGGAGTTCCTACATGTTAAGCTGTTTTGGCCAGCCATGTTGGGATGAAACATGGCAAATTTTATCTCTCTCCCAGGAGATATGCAAAAGGAGCACAGTTTCTTTATAGCACTTTAGTAAATCCCATCTTAGAGCTAGAAATGGGAAATTGCTTCGGTTCCATTCAGTGCCCCATTCCTCAAAAGAAGATTTTTCAAGATAAAGGATTTGGCAAGATTATCACCCATTAAGCAACTGCCAACATAACCAGAGCCATGAAATGCTCTTTCTGAAAAAAGTAATAGGATGGGCTCAGCTGTGCAGCCTCAGATTTCCCCCTTGACTTTTCTCTTGGCTGGCAGAATTCTGGTGTATGAGTGTTCCAGCATTCCTTTTTTCCCATAAAGAGTAGCCAATTAAAGAATCATCCTTAAAGTCAAATTTAAACAGTGTTAATCAATGGGTGGATGATGAGAGTTATGGAAGTAAATATGATAAGTAAATAATTTATTTAATTTAGTTTTTTCCTCTTTTGAATTGCTCTATTAATGGAAAGAAGGTAACAGTGATATTATGAGGAATGTTGAGAAGCATTTCAAGATTGCATCTCTTGTATAAATGAGAAAAAAGCAGATGTGCCACATAAATGTTCATGTTAATAAATTAAAAGTTTTTGTATAGAAAGATTTAATAAAATTTTTTCAAATTTGGACCATCTGGGAGAGTATTCCTCTTGCAACTTTATCAAATATTCATGTAATCCCAGTAAAAAACTTGAAAAATTTGAAAAAAATATATTTGAGGAAAACCTATGGCAGCATTTTTGCAGCTCAAGTTACATGTGATGATAACTGAATAGAGTTAGAGTGAGTTGATAAATGGAATATCCACAAGAGAGTGGGAAAATGCAGCAGAAGAAAAATATAAGAAAAAGTCCAATTTGTAAATTCCACTTGCTTGAAAGTTCTGCTTGCAAATTGCACATTATCAAATAAAAAATGTAATTAATATTCAAGAGGTTCTGATGATATTTACCAATATTTCTTGTAAATTGAGTGTGGTTATAGCTGTTTAAATTTAGTAATTTTTTCCATTCTTTCCACTTCATCGTTTTGAGCCTGTGCCATTCAAAATTAGTTTTATGTCAACCTAACATACTCTTTGCATATCTATGTAAGTAAAGAATTTGTAGTATTCATGATCCAGCAACAGAAAAAAAGCAAATACCTCCCCTGAAATAAAAAAAAAAAAAAAAAACAACAAAAAAAACCAAACCGAAAATCAAAGAAGATAGGTACTATCACAACATTCCAATAAATAGTATTATAGCAGCATTTATGTAGTGTGTTTAATTTTCTTCTCACAGTTGTGGAGAGGTTTTGTTCCCATAACTACTTGTCCTGGTATGAAGGACAGGTGTCTGTCAATAAAGGCAAAAGCTTCTCTTTGAAATGGAGAATGTAAACCCCCTCCTTCCAAATTATTATTATAATTTTGAAATTACGGGGCTCTCAGGCAAAAATATGGGAATTAGGAATAACAGTTCTTTACTAGGAAAATGAAAATAGAAATACAATATTACAAAGAACAATCCCAAAACACTGCCAGAGTCAGAATAGAACCTGACACCTGTCAGTCAGTCAGGCTGTTGGCAGCAGTCCCATTAAATGGTGGCTGCATCCTCCTGCAGTGGCAGGTGTGGTTCAGCTGAAGCAGTGTTCCTGTAGAAGGTGCAGTTTTCCTCTGAAGGTCCAAGGATGATGTGGAAAAGGTCTGTTTTTTCTGTGGAACCCAGTGGAAAGACAGTATTTTGGTGTCCAAAATCTTAGTTTTTATCTAGGCAGGAAAGGCTTGGCTGCTCCCCCTGGCTGGAGCATCTCCCAGTGGGATGATGTAATTTTATCAGTCATACAGTGGGACTGAATGGCCCAGCACCAGATGATATCTTTCTGGAGGGAGGATGGGTTGTGGAAAAGATGAAGATGATTGTCCCATCTTGTCTTAAAGATGGCCCATTAGCAGATGGTATGTGCCACGGAGATAAGGGTCACTGCCCCACCCGGCTGCAATAGATGGTGACAGAATACACATTTCTGGCCACATCCTGTATTGCAACCCAGCACACTACTGAAATATCAGTTTAAAAAGAAAATAAAAATTACTTTCATAGACTTTGACATTCAGAAAACCATAAATATGTCTACAAACCATGGTGGGAATCTACACTAGCACCTCCAGACAGGCTCTTTGTGTCATCTCCCCATGGACCTGATTCCTCAAATGGCACTGCTGGAGCAGGGAGTTTGGGGAGGCTCACTACCCATCACTGTTCTTCCTGCCATGAAACACAGAGCCCTGATGCTGGGGCAGAGGCTGAAAGTGAAACAGGACATTGTGGGGCAGAAAGCCAAGCCCCAAGGCATCTGGGGAGTTACTCTGACCACTGGTACCAGCAATGGTCTTTCCCAGCCACTCTTCCCTCCTACCCAGCACACAAGCCCATGCCAGGTACAACACATCTTCCTACAATGTCCCTTTCCTCTCCAAAGCTACAAAGGTCCCTTCCAGCATCATCACTGCCTGTCATCCAGCCTGGCTCCCAGGGTGGGACCTCTTGTGGGATCTCTCAGGGATGCATCCCCGGGCCCCAGCAAGGTGCTTTTATATATATATATATATATATATAGTAATCTGTCATGTCTACACTTGTGAGGTATACAAATTAAAGTTAGGCAAAATATACTTAGTTAAATACAGCTTAACAATTTTGTCTTTTCAAAACCATCTGTCAAAGTCACAATACCAATTATTCTCAGGGAAGTAAGGCAGTGCTTTTAAAAGGACATTAGCCTTAATTCATATGCAGCACCTGGCTTTCAAAAATCACCAAGGCATTGCTTTGCAGTAAATTATTTTGTAAATCTGGAAAAAAATACTACCATGAAATGTCGTTGTGCTGACACTTTATGTGCAGGTTAATCAAAAGAAATTTCTCCACTTTGGTGCATTTTATACCTACTTTGGAAAGAAAACCTCCCAGCCAGTGATAGAAATTAACAATGAAGACCTTCCTTGATGTAAAACAAGCTAACTGAAAATTCAAAAAGTATTAAATAACTGTAACCATTTTTGTTTCTATCTGTTTCTATTTCTAGGTCAAGCATTTCTATTTCAAGAATTGGATGCTGTACTGAAAAACAAACCAGAACACTGTTTAATGCATACCCTGGTCTTCTAACAGCATGCAGAAAACTTATGGCCACAGATAACGATGTTCTAAGGCAGTAGTGCTCAAATTATAGTTCTTAAGGGACCTGAATATGGCTCTCATGAAACCAATGTGTCTCATTTGTGTTCCTTTTGCTGTATTTTTAGTCCTGGAGACAGAAGAACAATGATAATAGATAAAAAGCCTTGCAAGGGAATACTGGAACAGTAGAGAACCACAATGCAACCCTTTTAATTAAGTGAAAGATGCAGGGGGAAAAAAAAGAGACATGAGGTAGTACCTTCTCTGAAGGCATTTGCATATGAGAGAACAGGAAAAAAACCCTCCTTTTCAGGTATTAAAGTTCTCCTGCCTCCTGACTAGGATATTTCAAAATAGAAAGTCCAACTGAGTCAAGCCAGCAGACAGTTTTAAAAATTTTTCTGGTTCAAAAACTGTGGTTCTACTTGTACATTATTTTCTGTTTGTACAGTTTAAAGCCAACCTGAGCTTCGATTTCTATCCTAGCATTTTTTTTCATATATTTACATTTCTCCTAAATATGACTTCAAAGGCTGACAAAACAATAGAGTGACAGAAATGTCCTCCTCCATGAATATACTTGGTTCATTTTTAGTTCTGTCTTAGAGACTTGAATTTCCATTACTCTATGAACCTTCAGTACGGATTATATAGCAATAATCTTTGAATACTTTATCAAATCATATGTTTTTTCCAGAGGCAGAAATATACTTCAGTGATGTTCACATAAGTTTGGTCTGAAGCCACTGCTATACCCCTTCTCCTGTGTCATTGTTGGCATTTCCAGATCCTTATGCACACAAAGTTTCTAATGATTTAATTTTCAAACACATTTCCATTTAAAACTGGAAAAAAAATATAATATTTGCTATGTGTTCTTGGGATATATGAATAAGAATATAGAAAACACTAAATATGGGGGTTTTTTTAACTTTCCATACATTTTTATCCTTTGTCTTTGCTCTTTCCAAGTATTTTGGCAAATATTCTGTTTTATCTGAGAAAACAGCTTTTGTCACTCAGTATTATATCAGAAAGAATGTTGGCTATAAAATACTACATAACCACATATCAAATGCAGGGTAGTACCTACGGACAATGAAAAGCACTTTCAACCAATTGCTCTTGCTTATTTTCTCTGACAGTTTGAGGGGAGGTGCAATCCCACAGAACACAGTGTGCTTCAGTGCTGTGTTGCACATACAGGATGCCAGCAGTTGCTTAGAGCTAAGCACTTTGGCCCTGATGCAGTCAGACAGACACTCATGTGCTCAGCTCAATGTACAAGAGCAGCTAACCAGGGACACACAGTGAGGTCTGAGCGTTTGGCTCATTTCCTGGAGCACAGCACCAGAGAAGGAAGATGTTTAATGATCTTAAGGTCACTAGACCTCGTTCTGCAAATATACTGGCTTCAGAAAAATAGAGATCATAGAGATATTTTTTATATTTTATTGCTAAACGAAGGAAATATGACTCTTCTAAGCAAACATATGAACCAACAGAGACATGAAAACAGAATGACCCTTAGAAAAGTGCAATCTTTTAACTCTGTATACTGGCAATATTGAGTATGAATAATCATGTCAGGCTGTTTACACTCTATGAACTGTTTGCAGGCAATTTCTAAGCCAAAAGTTATTTGAAAACCTTCACATAACAAGTGCATACCCTTTAAGAGGCCAGTTTTTCTACCACCATTCTACTACTAGATAGCACTGGAAATGGAGCATTAAAATAAGTTTAATTTAGGATACTGATTTTTTTTTAAGATTGTTCATAAAATGTATGAACATAAATTGTTAAAAGTATAGTTCAGATAATTTGCAAAAAATCCATTAAAATATGCAAAATACAAGGCATGAGAAAATGTAACTGCTGGAGTTTTTTGAGAAATCTTACTCAATGCCTTAATGGTATATAGAGTATCTAGATTCCTAGTAGTCTTGTGGCTATGTGTGAGTGATGTAAAAGGATGAGACAATAATACAAGTTATTGTGCACAATCTACAGTTTTCAAATGTAAGGGCTACAGAGATCCTTGCCTTTCATGTGAGATTATTAGAAGAGAAGTTGTGGTTAGACTTTAGACTTACTGAAATCACACAGACAGCCCAGAGCTCCTCATGTCCATGTGGGTCCCATAATCACACTTGGTTGTACAAAGGAAAGTGAAGTCATCTGTCCTTTCATTCCTGTCAAAATAAGTGAGTTAAAAGGAATTGTGAGATTGGACTTGGAAATTTTGATGGTTAGTCCAGTGCTATCCCAATGAAGCAAAAAACCCTTTAACAGACCAAATGTGTCTCATGTGACCAGTTTGTAGAGTTCCTCCTTGCCCATGGCTTCCTGAGATAGGTAGAGTGAGCCTTGCTGCTATCAGCCATATGTAAGTTTTAGGATGTGCTTATTAAAAGATGAGGAAGTCTAGTGAGCAGAAGACTATGTACTGTGTTTTTTCCACATTAGAATATGAGTGTGTTCTCTGGAGATGAAAGATTAAGGTGTGCACAGTTGTGTACTCAGCAGAAAATGTTGACCCTTTTAGTCTTTGAAGTCTCTGAACTGCAAAACTTGTATTTTTATTAGATCATATTTTTACAGGATTTACACACCAGACAAAAGAAAGAAAACTTTCAAGTCCAAAAGAAAAACATCCAATAGTAGCAACACTACCCAGTCTTAAAGTTTTCTCCAATGGAGTATCATATAGCAATTTCAAAGCTCTACTGAGGGTAAAAAATATACAAAATAAATCATTTTAGAAATTAGAAAAGTCCCATTTGTCCTATATGCATATTTATCTTGATATTAAATTCTGAACAGAAGCACAATCCACATTAAAAACATTTTTATTTTTTTTTCATATAAGCATGTCGGGGTACCTAATGTAGTAATTTAAATAAAATTATGATTTTTCTGTACTGGAATGCTTGGCAACACTTAAAAATTCTAATTTTCTTTAAGACACAAATTTGTCCTTGTAAAATGTACTTGTATAAATTGATAGTTCAGTGAATGCCACATTTTGGGAATGAGAACTTGTATCTCTTCTCCATACATTATCATAGGCTCAAGGAGCTCAGTAGTCCACTCTGTCCATGCCAAACACACACCTGAGCCTACACTTAGTATATCTCCCTGATCTTATGTGAGAGGTGGAGGGAGAAAAATGTTATATTTACATTGGTGAAATTGTTTCATTCTATTCATTCCTTTCAAAGTTCATTTCTGGATGGATAATTACATCTTCTGTGAAGGAAACTAAGATCAGTTTTGATTGGTTATGCTAACAAACTCTAGAATTGCTCTGGAATTTGTTGTCACTGCCTTGTACTATACAATGTCTGCCGTGCAAGACATCTTAATGTTTCCTTTCAAACCTCAGCAGTGTGAAAAAAAGACAAAAAGCTTTGGGGCTCCAACTAAATAATTTCCTGTTACAGTAAGTGGTAGAAGGCAGTTTAGCAGTCAGGTATTTAAACTGAGATATAAGCATTTACAGCTGCCTCCTGCTGCACACTCAGCATTGTTTGCTGTTTTAGAGGTAGATCAACGTTTTTGGTTTAGTTTACAGTGAAGTGTGATGCCTGTGCTCTGTTGCAGTGCTGATAATGCATCAATTCCTTGGCTTTAAAAGGTGCCAGTAAATGATCATATACCTGTACTGGCATTTTGCTGTGCACAAGTTCATTGTTGCTGCTGTTTGTTGTTTTAAAATTGTGTAATTTTCCATCATTTTATCAACTCCTTATTGGGATTTTCAGAAACCTCTCATCAAGTTCAGTAATACAGAAATAAACCCATGAAACTCAAAGTGAGCTCTTACACATTGTTATGCAGAAAAACCCTCTGTTAAGTGGTGTATTAAGACTAAACCAGAAGGATTTGAACTGCAGGTTCTTCTCACACCTAATTATCTTCAGTTACACAGTCAAAATATTTTTTCAAAGACCCAATGCTTTAAGAATGGAAGTTATTTTATTCTATAGTTTTCAAGTCACATGATTAGATAGGATTGAAGATTGCTCATTAAATGAAAAGTGATACCATTTGCTCAGTCATATCATTTAAACCTATGAGCAGAGTGGATTCTCCCCACTAAATAAGAAAGCATATACTTTATACTCATTCCTTTCTTAATTCCTTTCTGCAAAAACAATACTCTGTTGAGTAGAAGAGAGTAGGACACATCCTTGTATTGTACCTTTAATTCCACTACTTTACTGACAGAAAAAGTAGAACTGATCTCTATTATTGGTTAATTAAAAACTAAATTTCTTTGACTTATACTCTAGCTTGCACTTAAAAATTAATTATGGACAATAACAAATAGCAAAGTGTTCCTTTTCCAGAATAAGTTCCCCACTGGGATGCAATGAAAATGTTAATAATTAATCAAATAGTCTAACTTGGATTATTTTTTGCTACCCCACTCATATACAAAACCCCACTGATGTTAGTTGACTTTTTTGTTTCATAAATATTTATATATAATTGCATTTTCCTTGTAAATTGCATTTTTTTCAGCCCAAAGGGAGGAAAAAACAATTTGTGTGTTAATTTTATCTCACTGGTTTTGTTCAGCTTCAGTAGTTCTGCATATAAAATGAGAGATTAGATAAATAGAAATGCATGAAACCTGTGTTTTATAATTTAAAGAATAATAATTAGGCAATGTTGCTAATTTTGCAGCAATTCAGGTACATTGCTACCTCCCAGCATAAAGTGAAAACCAGGAAATTCAGTGTTCCAGTTCTCCCTACTGCCCAACTTTGGTACTAATTTTGTTTAGATTCTGCTGCCCCCTACAGAATAATTAAATATTTGGCATTTTACAACACAAGGGTTGGTGTCCATTTTTTTTTCATATTACTCGGACAAGTTAATGCATATTTTCCATGGAAGGAGGCAGAGCTTTATTTGCTGTCATTACAATTTTTTAATATGTTCTGCATGATCTGTACTAAAAATAACAAGAACCAAAAACCCCAAAAAACAAAACAAAACAAAAAAATTCCAAAAAAACCCCAAAAAATCACAAAACAACCAAAGTCACCCCTTTGTGTTATATTGATAAAATAAAATTTTTTAAAAAAGTGATGTGCACTGCTATTGAACCACTGAAATAAGGTGAAACATATTTTACATCCTCCAAGAAAGCAGAAAGCAAGTCTCTCAGGAAGTGAGCTAATTATGTACTTTATCAGCTGCTACCTATACTACTATTCTTTCCAGACTCCACTATCTGTAACAAACAGCAGCAGTTAAATGCAATGATGCACTTCAGATTCTAATAGAAAACAGACTGTGAATAGGATAGGGAGGAATAGATAATACTCTGAATGTAAACTTTATATTTCTAATTACATTTCAAAAATACAACACAGTCTTTGAAAAGTAGTGTTTGTACTAGTTTATATTCCTACAAAGTAACTTTTTAAATTAAAAGAAGACCTATCTTATGCTTCCTGTGGCAAACCTCAAATTAAACAGGAATATTTGTTCTCTGTAGATACACCCTGGCTCTCTCATACTGCACTGTATATGTCCATCATTTAGGAGATTATGCATAAAGGAGAGGAAGCCAAGGAATCTTCCATCATATTCAGTCCTTGCAACTGTGTGGAGAAAGAAAATAAGCAGGAGATTTCATATGGCCTGGATTAGCTCTTTTTGGTGTTCCCTAGAAACCAGGCATTAGAGGAAAGAGAAGTGTAATAAATATGCTTGAACTTCTCTTAATAAATACTTCCCAGAGCAGACAGCTCAGAAATTCACATGTCCTTGGCTTACTGAGGTTAGCAAGAAGTTAGGACATTGCAGCAATAACATCCCTGAAACAGGTACAGGTTATGCCTTCCAAGGCATATGGTGAATGAATCATGGGGTTGTTTGAACATGGCTGGTTTTGTTTACAAAATAATTTTGTAGAGATGTTAGCAAACCCAAGAAAACTTTTGGGCATTTTGATGCCTTAGCACCTTCATGTCTTGGAAACAAATCCCAATTTTAGTGAAGACTTTGCAAGAGTTGGCTGTAAAGGGGAAAGTAATCCATGAAGGCAGACTTAAACACGTTAATAGGTCATACTCCTTAAATAAATACAGTAAAAATGTTCTCAAAAAAGCTCAAAGATCTTTCTCAGATCAAAGAAATGTTATTCTGATCACACCATTAGTGGTGACAACCTTTGCATCAGCAAATTCAATAAAGACAATCCTGCCTGTGTATAAATAGCTTGTCCAGAGAAATTTTCTGGACAGGATTGCTTTCAAATAATCAACTATTTGCTCCTGAAACATATTTCAGTATTTTCTCACCTGCATGTTTAAAGAATGACTGTATTTCCTGGAGGTAAAGGGAAGCAGAATTATGAAAAAGGTTTCAGAAAATAGATGGGTTTTTTCTTTCCAGAAAGAACAGAGACATTAAAGGCAGGGGAAAGGACCTTGCAGAAGTACCTATTAAATGTATTTTTCAGCTTTCATCCATTGTCTTACTCTATAAGAATCTGCCATTCACTCAAATGGTGCATTTATTTCCTATGTATGACAGGAGCATATATGTTCACTGCTTCACAAAAAACTATAATTTAAAATACAACACTGAGCTATTAAAGCTAAAAGCTTTTAGAACAAATCACAAATCTGACACTTTTCTATGGTTTTAACTTGACTAGGTTGGGAGAGGAGCTGAATAAAAGAACAGCTTTGCAAGCTTCATCTAATACTTCAAATAGACTAAGTGCAGATTTTGTAGATTTAAATATTCACATTAATATTGATTTGCAGGAGTATCAGGGAAGAAAAACAACACCATTAAAATGATAGAGACATAATTCCAATTATAGTTGTTGGTAATGGAACTGCTGCATTACTAAAATCTACAGTCTTAGATTAGAGAGGTACTGCAGTGATTCAAACCAGGGAGAAGATAAAAGAACAAGAAACATGTCATTGCTACAAAACCAGAACCAATAAAGAATGTAAAGCATTAAACAGCAAGATATTTTTCATCACAATAAAACTGTGCTGCTATGTGGAAGAAGAACTCTCAAGTGTTTATCAAGCAAAGGTCTGAATACCCCTAGAATGAACAAGTCCTGAATTTCAGTTTAGATTTTCAAGATTTTTTCTGTATTTTACATGTTTCATATTTAATTTAAACAATAAAGAGGTTGTTGTTATGGGTGCAGAGTGTGGAAACCATGAATTGCCCTATGAGTTCTTTACCTACTGTGCTACAATCAGGCTCATGTTCCTCTTCACCCTTCTCCTTTTTTGATGTGTTCAGCCCCAGTCTGTCTTTTATATGATACTACAATTCTGTAATATAATCCCAAAAGGAGGAAAGTGCTACTTCACCCAACTGGCATTACAGCTTTCTCAGGGGAAAAAAAATAAACCTGAATATTGGTCAGGAGACTCCTTAGCATATGGATTCCAGTAGGTTTTATGTATGAATAGTGTTGTCTTATATATCAGGTAATCTCATGGCCAGTGTGATCTATTAAGAGGAAGCATCATGAAGCATGGGTAAAAGTAATTTCTGGGGTACAGATGTAAATTCTTTGCAAAAATAAATTTTCTTTATTATAGCATATATTCCCTCTTGTGTTTCTGTCAATGAGACTGTTTCATTGTATTGATAGCAAACAGCATTAATTCTCTGTGACACAGAGTTTTGACCTAGTGTTTTAACCTAGTGTTAAAATAATTTCCTTTTCCTTGATGCAATTTAGAATTTTAGTATTTTACTGGGAAGCAGATGCTAAGGAAATTATTTTGCTCTCCAGCTGGTGAAGAGTTACAGAATTTTAGAATTCAACGTTCTTTTTCCAGCAAGAAACACTTTTTAGACAGCTTCAAAACTGTACTTGAGATTGTCAGGTACAAAATAATATAGAATTTACACAGTTTTCTCTTAAACTCGGGATTGCTTAAACTGTGTGTCTTAATCACATCAGAGAGTGATTCCTTAAACTTGAATAACTCTGACTTTGAAAGATCTTTAAAACCTTGGCCACATTGTGTCATTCAGTCCTGACACTTGGTATGTGTTAAGATCAGGTCTGCTGGTGTCTCAAGTGTCTTTCCAGGGTTAGAAATAAAGGTGTGCAGAAGAAAATTAATCCCATTTTCAGATTTTAACTTCCTTCCATCTACAACCATTATTCATGCAAAATAAGAAAAAGGTTTTCAAAAACTAGGGGCAAGTAAAAAAACAACCACAGAACTGGCTTCCTGTGTGCAAGTTTAAATATTTCTTTATAATATTTGGCTTGCATTCTTTTAATTTAATTTTGTCCGTTTTGTTTACTTCACTGTCTTTTTTTTTTTTTTTTTTTTTTTTTTTTTTTTTTTTGTTTCTATCTTGCCATTAGTACTTTGCTTCAATGGTGTGGCTCATTTGTACATCCTAGCATGCAAATGCTAATCTAACCTAAATATTTCAGCAATGCTTATATCTCAACTTCCTCAGTGCAGCATTATCTTTCCTTGGACCAGTTATTTTAATGGTAGGATTGCATTCTTTTCTGGTGAGACGTTTTCAGATATCATTCTATACAATGAAACTATTTCTGGTTCTAATTTGCCTTTTCATATGTTGAAGTGCATCATAGGAAATTTGAAGCACACAGCAAAGTATCAGAACATATTTTTAATTTAAGCTACAACTCTCTCTGTCAGCACTACATATTTAATTACCTGATACATGGATACAGCATTCCCTATATTTTATGGGGTTCTATGCAATTGAAGTAAGAGTGCCAACACCATAAGTGGGGTTAAACAACATACATTCAAGATGCTTATTCTTAACATGAATGGTCCGAAAACCTGCTCATCTCCTTCCATAATTCTGCTTTACAAAGTGAAACCCTAGGGTTTGGTGTGAGTGCAACAGTAGAGATTATTTCCTTAACAGAAAGGATTCTCTGCCACAGTGCTGCAGTGAGGAAGAATAGTTCCTTCTATGCCCTTAATGCATCGAGCTGTGGTTCCTAATTTTAGCTAGTCACTGCTCCACTGATCATCTCTTGCATTTAGTCCTGCAGTTTGACAGACAAAGTCACCTTGATAACAAAATAAAATTATTCTCTATTGAATTCATATACAACATAAACTAGTGGTAGTGACTGGATGATACCTTTAATATATGGCAGATCCCAGAATTCCCTCTCTTGTGAAGATACTGCCTACTAAATTCTATACAAAAAAACCCAACCAGTATTAACCAGAAAAAAAATGGTTAACCAACAAGAGCACACACATCAATTCCTGCTGTAAGTAAAGGCTCTTGTTCCATGGAAAAACAAGAGAAAATAACATTCCTTGGTTGTGCAGTTTTGATCTGAGAAAGAGGACAAGTGCTGGGTGCTATTGCCACTTGTCCTGTCAGCTTGCAGCAATCAGTAGCTTTGGCCTTCTCTGAACTTCCCTGAGCAGTTGAGTCTGTCTGACTATGCTTTAATAGTGACTTAATATACTACTGTCTTAATTATTTTTTTATTTTTGTCATAAAAGCCATCCTACCACAGTAAGGTACAGAATGCAAGTGTGCATCGTGTGATGGATAGATATTCCTTTTTTTACCTTATTTAGTTTAATTTTTAATTAAATTAAATGCACTCTGCATCTTGTCTCATGATAAATGTTAACCAAACTTTCTCTATGGATTTTTTTCTATATTTATTTTATCTACGTGTCTTCTATCCCTCCTATCTTTTTGTTTCCCATAGGGAAAATTCCTAGTCTGAAATAAATGTTCTTGTACATGCTGTATAAACTGTCTTTTTATGATTATATCATAGATTATATACAAGTTTGTGCTTATTTTTTGTGATGGTCTGCTTAGTAAAAATTTGATTTTGATAATCTTCATTGCCCTATCCTCCATTCTTTCTTTAGCCATCTTTTTTCTTGTACATTCTAACTACAACTACCCACCAATACCAAGGATACAAGTGTTTTTTGACATCTATTCCTTTTCTATTAAATTCTAAGACACAATTTGCATCATGGAGCATTGTTGAATGATGTTTCTACACATTAGATTTGATGCCATGGTCATGGGTCACTTGTAAGGGAGTTGCTGATTTTGATTTCATTGCTGTGTATCATCAGTAAGGGTTTCACTTCTCCTTCTACACTTGCTTTAATTTATGAACATTACATTTATTGTTTTTTAAACTTATTTCCAATCAGACTCATGATCAGATATCTAAAATATTCACATCTATGTCACTTTAGAATAAACTTTAAAATTACTGAACATCAACCAGCACCATCAGTCACTTCTTGTATCTGATCCAAAAAAAATCTTGAATACAGTGAACAACAAAAGTACAGTACAAACCCCTCTGGGATTCTTATCATTACCCTCCATCCACTACAGGAGCTGATAATTTTTTCCTGTATTTTTCCAGTCTTTCAATCAACTATTTAACTGTGACAGGACTTTTCCACTTTCCAAAAAAAAAAAAACAAAAAAACAAAACAAAACAAAAAAAAAACCTTATTGGAAGCTGATATGTAATGTTATGAGACTTATTGACAAGTTCATTGACATCACTATTATCTCTTCAAAACTTGCAGGTTGTAGCTTCATTTTAAAAAAGCTATATTGACTTTCACCACAGTACCACATTCACTTAATTCCGTTCTTTGTTATGGTTTTGATTTCTTTGCTTGGTACAAAAGTCAAATGCATTCAGACCAGTATCTATTTGTATAGAGGTCTTCTAAAAACCTTTGTGAAAATGACACTGCATTTACTGTCTTTCTTTCCTGTGATAACACAACTAAGTAAAATGTGAGACTTTATACCATAGACACCACTGTGTCAACTTCTTACTGAGTTTCAGAGTTTATGCATAAAGAGAACCTTGTTGGTGAGAATTCTGGTGAGGAACTGCATTGTGCATTGCTTTTTTCTCTTGAGTTTTATTCCTTTTTCTCCTCTTTGTTGTTGTTATCATTTTTATTATTGAGTTTTCCTTGGTTGTTTTTTTTTTATTTCAATTTTTAAAGTGATCTGATCTCAACCCAGAATTTTTAGCATTTTCATCTGATTGTCCTCACCATCCCACCAGGGTTGGAGGGAAGAGTGAGCTTCAAGTTTTGTCATGAAGAGTGAACTTATCTATGAGGAATGCAGATACTGCATAGACTCTCTGATCCAACACTCTTGTCAAGCATGGCCAACTAGAACAGGTGCCCACATCTGTGTCCAGATGAATTCTGAATAGCCACAAGGCAGGAGATATAATTTCTGGACATTTTCCTTCTGTCCTGTTGAGGGGAGGGAGTGATAGATTGGTTTGGTGGGCACCTGACAGCTCACCAAGGTAGTCCCACCACATTTAAATACTGAAACCAAGACCAGCCAAAATAGCACATAAATTTCATTTAATGGCTTTCTGGTCTTATGTATGTTTGTTATTTTCTCTTGTAATTCCACTTATTCAAAGGAGCTGCTCATGGATACACTGTTTTCAACCATGTACTTCATGTAGTTATGCTTATTATGCTTGTAAAAAAGCAATTTTTGATCTCTCTGTGCTGGTGGCCATGTCATGTTCTGCAGAAAACTCGCAGAAGTGTTTTCTCTGGGAACCTTCACGTGTCCTCTTCTACATCCAGACATAAAATGCCTCTTTGCTTTCAAAAAATAATGTATTTTACATGGGTTATATAAAATCACAAGTGTGATTTATAAACTCAAATGGGCTTTCTTCAGACTAGACAGTCCCATCCTATGTAAGTAGAGGCTGTAAAATGCCACTTCTATCTCTGTAATGCAACCACTACTTCGATGTTGTTCAAATGTATTTCTAGAAAAGCATTGCATGCATATTTGATAAGAAATAAATGGAATGTACTATAGCTCTGTAACAATTTGAAAGGACTGGCTCTGGTGGGGTGTGTGCTCATTTTTAGTATTCTCCTTATCATCTCCTCTACAGAAATAACCCAGTTCTATTTTCTCTTCAATAAAACCACATGGAATTAAATTGAAAGGGAGAGCAGCATCTACATAGCTAATACTGCCCTTGAAATAGCATATGAAATAACACTGAACACCAAAAAAGCATTGAACATTGAAATAAAATATGTCAAATAAATAATTTTGTGTCTCCTTCCTAATGACTCTGTTGCTGGAAAACGAAGTTATGCCTGATAGCTGTGGCTGGACAGGGATTTCCTGTATCTCATCATAATTTGTAAGTGATGTGTTCAGCCACTTCTCTGAAATGGTAAGTGTCAGCAGTAGTAATTTGTGACTGAGAAATAATCTAGCATGGAATTTAGCATGAAAGGTAGGAAGGTCCAGCAGCAGAATGAGTTACAGTGGCTGGAAGCAGGAGTGCCAGAGACAGAAGGATTCCCTGTGAAGGAGTGAATTTCCCCTCGGTGATAAGAAACTGCTGCAACACTGTCTTGGAGCCAGCCTGGAATCTGTGTGCTCAGGGGTCACCTTTAGGCAGCAGAGCTGGGCTGGGGAATAGACTCACAGCTGGGCAGAGGTGCCTCCTGCAGCTGCTCAAAGGGCTGGTGCAGTGAAAGTGCATACAAGGTATGGGCTTGTGACACACTTTGTGGGCTCCTTATGGGACTAAGAGTCTGCCCACTCCATTGCTCCTTATTTTATATTCCTATTTAAGCACTAATGTGTGTTGTGTATCATCTGTGCTGCTCATTGTCCTCTGAATCAGACTCCAGAAGCATCACAGTGATGACTGTACTTCTCGAGGGAGCACCACCACAGGAGGCTTGTCCTCAGACAAGTCCACCCATTCTGTGTAAGTGTCCTGTTCTGTGCAAGCAAAACTGCTGCTGTGCAGCCCAGGCAGCTGCCACTCAGTCTGAGAAAGAATGCCCTCATCCTATGCACCTTCAGGGTAGCTTTTCAGGGGAAAGAAACACCTCAGAACGTTGCTGGAAAAAAAGGGGTTTTTAAGTAAAAAAGGCCTCCTTTTAAACTGTACATGTGAATGCCTTTGTCACTTTAGCTTTCTCAGTTGGTTGGGTTGCTGTATTTTTTCTTTTATATTTGCTCAGGTTTATGTTAAAATGACTTCATATCTGTTCAAACAATGAAGACAAATGGCTTATTTTATGCCTGGAATCTTCTTAAACAATGTCTCTAAAACTGGATTGAGGAAACACTTCATTAAATACTGTGCATTCATAAACTTCCTAAACAGCAGCATTAGACTGATACATGTAAAGTGAGATAAAATCATTTGTGCAGGCAGATTTACACAGAAAATGATGTGCACCACAACACACACAGCTACTGGCATAGTATTCCTTGATTAATAAGCTGTAGTAGATACAGGTTTTTTAAAAAGACAGGTCTGCAATGGAGCTAATGTGGCTTTTTATTAAGCATTCAGCTATGTGATTGTGATCTCTGCTTCTTTAAGTAGCTCTGCTGGACAGTCACAATTCCCATGTTCACCAATCTGAGAGACAGAGGCTTCTTCCTTTTACCCCTCAAGCCCTTTTTATTTCATTCTTCCCCTTTTACAATAAAAGAAAGCCAAAATTATGTTCTGCCTGAGGTTTTGGAGTAGGCACATACATTATTGTAGTTTTTGTCATGTGGAAAGTTGGTGCACCATCAAAACTATTCTGCTGTCCTGTCAGTCAGTGTAACAATAATTCTTTGCCCAGAAAGGACTTTCTTTGCTACTGAAGTAACTAGAGATGTGGTTGCAAAAGCATTTCTCCTGGGAACAGGGCTGACTGGCTGCTCTTCACAGTTTTCATACTTGTTAGGAAAAAAAAAAACTCCAGACCAGATCATTAGCCTTATCTAAATAGACCCTAAAATCTGACATTTAGGAGTTTAAATTCTCATTAAAAGCTACAGGAAGGTAATAAAAATTGAAATTAGACAGTACTGTCAGCACACTACATCTTTGCAAGAAAGTAATCTCAAGGTTGAGTAACGATGGGATGAGTTTATGTTAAAAAAATACACTCATGTAGCCTTGGGAAAAAGTTATTTTCCATTGGCTTACACTGACACTGAATGCCAAATGTAGCATTAAAATCCCACATTGTCCAGTGTACTGGATCTGGCTGAAGCAGAGTTACTTTTCCCTCAGCAGCCCTCACTGTGCTGTGCACTGGGAGCTAGAGGGGTGCTGATAGCACACCAGTGTTTTGGCTACTGCTGAGCAGGGCTGGCACAGCATACAAATGGGCAAAATCTTGGGATGGGACCCAACATGGAACAGCTGACCAAAGCTGACCAAATATATCTGCTCAGATATAAAAGCTAAGAAAAAGGAGGATGAAGGCTGGGAGAGACATTAATTATTTATCATATTTAAATATCTTCCAGAGCAACCATTACACGTGTTGAAGCCCTGTTTTTTGGGAAGTGGATGAACACTGCTTGCACACAGGAAGTAGAGTGCAAAATATTCAGGAGTTTTTCCTTGCTTTTCTTGCATGTGTGATACCTTTTGCTTTTGCTTTAGTAAGCTGCCTTATCTCAACCTGTAAATTTTTATGTCTTATTTCTCCTCTGCCCAGCTGTGGAGGAAAGGGATAGAGTGGCTTGGTGAGCACCTGGCATCCAGACAAGGTCAACCCACCACATCCACCTATACACAACCATGCAAGATTTTGATTAAAAGCTAATCACGCACTTAAAACTTCTTGCTGTTCTAACCAGTGGAAAAAAATCTCATTCCACTGAACATTTCACAGTTTAAGATTTCCACAACAAATGCTTGAAAAAATAATCCTAACATCACTCAGGAATTGATGTCTTCCATCAAATAAGAATGCTGTTGACTATTTAAATATTTTATACTCCAAACTTATTCACTAGTGTTCACAGATACTGAGTGGATTTCATCTCAGGTAATTATGTGTTTACTGTGTAGGTATCCACATCAAGACATTGTAAGCTTAGTTTGTAGTCAACAAGAAAAAATAAGCAATCGTAGACTGTGAGTGTTTTGAATTATTTTAGATGTCTCTTTTAGAGCAAGGTAAATTAGCCAAAAGTGCCTAGTGACTTTGCTGACTGCCTGGAAAGAGAGACCAAATGAAGCCCCACTTTTGGTGGATTAATAATGCCTTCTGAGAGTCATGGTGTGACAGCACAGGGTTTGTGTTCACTGTCTCATGCATGGCATCGTAGTAAAATAACAGACCTAGAATAAGTGTGAAAAGGCAGCATGTGTGTGAGAAGCAAGCACTGCAATTGCAGCTAATATAGAAAATTTGTAACTTAGGATGAGGGAAAGTCAGAAATATAATAGAAGGAAAGATGAAATAGTCATCTCAAAGCAGTGAGCTGATGCAAGTGGCAGAGAGTAGCAATCAATATTCACAGTTGTGATCCCACTCAGATTTTTGTGAATACATACAGATTGCTTTGGTCTTACTAATGTTGTACAATCATCAGCAGCAAAAGTGTCAGCTTATGAAAGTAGAATGGCTGAAATACAGGAAAGAAGTGTATCAAAATGGAAGACAGATGCATAAGTTTATAGCAGCTTATAGTAGCATCAGCAAATTCTGTCTTCTTGACCTATCACTAAGAGAAATTGTATTTCTCTCAGTTTGGCTGTTTGGCAGGCACACAATTTCTGGGGTTGATATCATCATTTATGCATTTTTTTTTAATCTGGTTGGCAGCATTTTCAGTTGTTTTGCAAGAAGCATTTCAATTGCCTATTAAGAATTTTTAAACTAATTTATTTATTCTGAAAAGCATACTCATGTATGCATCATCAATCATCTTCTATGAGCTTGAGTCAGCTGTGGATCCTGAGCTAAGCAGCTGACTCATACTGACACAAAGCACACGGATTGTATTATTGTTAGGTGCTCTTACTGACGTGACTAGTGTCATAGGGACAGAGTGGGCACACTGAACTTTGGGTGTTGGAACCTTCAAGTGAAAGCTGAATCATTCAGACACTCCATGTCTGCAACTTGAAAAGAACTCCTTGGTCAAGGGAGATAGAAAAGCAGTAGTTTTGTGATTGTTATTGTGACAATTCATTGATTCTAAAAGCCAAAACAAAGGGCATACAACGAGTCAGAGGGAACAAAAGCATGAGTTAGCCTTATGGTATCAGCTGAACTCTTAAAAAACTGTTGGTCTTGCAACATATATAGGATTGCTGGGATAATTTAGAAGCAGTAGATGCCTCCACCATGCCATTTTACTCTGTACTTCTTGGTCTGGTCTCAGCTTCCCCAGTTGTGTTAGGTAACTCTGAATTCTGATAGTGATTTGTGATGCTGGCAAGAAGAATACAACCTAAAATGGAATTTGTTGGTGTTGTACAGATCCTGGATGAATATTAAAAAAAAAGGAGTTGAGAGTGCTGGCAGACAATGAGATGAACATGGGTCAGATGCTAAAGATTTGGCAAATCTCACAAAAAAACTGGTGACCATACTGGATAATGACAAGAGTAAAAAAAAAGTTGAAGGAAGTAATTTTTCCCTGAAGTTTAATGTCCCGCAATACAAAGCAAGCTGGAACCAATGCTTATGTGATGATTAGAGAATGAACAATACATAGTTTGAGACCAAATGAATAAATTTCTTTACCCTGGAGAAAAGAAGTCTGAGGGAGGGCTTACTGCAGACTCCCATTAAAGGGAGACTGCAGAGATGAAGCCAGGCTTGCCCCAGCAGTGCACAATGGATGGCAAGATACAGCAGCCACAGCTTTCAGGAAGGGAAATTCTGGTTGGACAAAAGAAAAAAACCTCTTTGCTCAGAGAGTACTTAATCACTGAAGCAAGTTATGCAGAATTGTTGTAGAAAAAGCACACTCAGAGATGTTCATAACTGGACTAAACAA
This sequence comes from Oenanthe melanoleuca, assembly GCF_029582105.1. Lineage (NCBI taxonomy): Eukaryota > Metazoa > Chordata > Aves > Passeriformes > Muscicapidae > Oenanthe > Oenanthe melanoleuca. Next base: position 40,476,395 of record NC_079336.1, read on the forward strand.
GACTCAGGGAAGCCTGCTTTTTCTAAACCTGGTTAAACTTGGAAACCAGCACTGTTTTGAACAGCAAGTTGTCTTGAATGATCTCCAGGGTTCCATTCCAAATGTCCTTTCCTTTTATGATGCTTTGCTGCCTTTTATCCCTGGAATTAAAGAATTCTCCCTCTGACAGGTGTTGTCATTAATATTTACATGAAATCCTGCAGGAGTTCTTGGCTGGCTACCTTCATCATTGGGCTGCTGAAATCAGTCACATAGACCACTGGTGACTAGAATATGTTGGAACAGACAGATATAATATAAGGTAAATTGGAGGAAATAATGAAAATTACTTGTATCCTGTGTTAGTTTTGGGAAAATAAATCATGCACATCATGCTAGCTATTCACTGAAAACATCTGTTCAGTAGAAGCTAAGAGCAACTAAGATTTTTTTGTTTAATTAAAAGAAATAGAGATCATTGAGAATCTGACACTAAGACACTTGATCCTCCTGTGATCTGGCCTGTACCTATTTAATTTATTCTGGTTTTCACTGCAAGGTTAAAGTAATGTTACTATTAACTTGCTCAGTTAAGAATTATTTTGAAGAGGAGTTTTCTGTCTGCAGAGATTCATGATATCTTAATGAACTCAGTAAAAAACCTCACTCCATATATAATGGTCCGAGTATCAGAATTATGAGTTGTTGACTGCCTTGATAATGAGATGGGGTTTTGTTCCAAATATTAAATGTATATATTCTGCCTGTTCACCACATATATCCATAAGTGCTATAAACCCTGAATTTCACAAAGTCTCAGGCATATTTATTGTGGGAGTGTAGCTTTCTGCTTCCAGTTCCCTTTCCAATTAGAATTGCTAATTAGTTACCTCACAGTTTAAGATGATATGGCTTAGACTGCAAATTATTTCAGGGTAGTTGTATGCTAGATGAAGAGCAGCTGAAAAACAGGTGTCTGCCTTATGATTGGATGCTGTGTTGAAATGAAGAGAAAGTAATGATTGCTGAAGAAGGAAGTTGGATAGAAATCTTTACCTCAACATGTAAGTGCACACAGTACTTTATGAAGTAAGTAAAAACACCATCTTATTTCAGAGGTTTAATGACAAAATTAGAAAAATATGTCAGTGAGAGGGTAGGATGCCAGCAGAGAGATGAGGATTTGCATTGAAAATTGTACAGAAGATGTCCTTTATACTGTTTAAGATTTGGATACCGTGGGAGAAGCAGAGGTCTGAATTACACGGTCAATATTCATCCCAGTCTTGCAGATAAACTATGCCCAAATGGACAGTAATTAATTATGTTATGCTTTTCTATTGTTTTCATGTACAGTTTTAATCAGTTTAAAATGTGTTATGCTTCACAATATGGATTAAAGCTTTTCCTTCTAGAACAAACTATACTTTCCTCCAAGTAAAGAAAAGCCTTGAACTTCTGATGAGCAAAATTCTTTGCATCCAATAATTTCACTAAGATTTAGTGATTTTTTTATAGGTATTACATATTAGGGCCAAAGAGAATTTTGAATATTGTTCCTTTTAACTGCTATGGCTCTCCAAAGCCTTGTTGGGAACCATTCCTGAAAAATACACCCTATCAAGTTTCACGCTCACATATTCAAAAACAAATCTCTGTGAAAATAAAGAGGATAAGCAGGAACTTTTAATCCTTGTTGAACTATTTCAGTTGCCTCTAAAATTAGCCAGCATAAAATAGCATAAAACAACGTTTTTTCTGGTCAATTATGACTGCTTGAAATTTCCCAGACATAAAAATCAAAACTATCTCAAACCCTGAAACAACAAGCAAACAAAAAATTATGTAATAGTTTGAACATGCTGTAACTTCTCAGCTTTTGTGAGTGCAAAACATAAAACTGTGGATTTTGCAGGCTGCAGCTGCCCTTTCTGTTCTTACAAAACACTGCTAAGGAAGGAGAGAGTCTAGAAAGCACATAAGGCTGGAAGCTTAGCTGAAATTGGACTGCTCTGAAAGCCACAGGAGGACTGTCTTGAAAAGCACGTTTCCATGACATTTGCACTACTGAATTCTTGAGTTTGCTTTTTCATTCTGGGTAAAATATTATTTTTCTAGAAAACAAATGATTAAAATTCAATTTCCTGATCACTTCTTGAAAAACATATTTAGAACGCTGTGCCAGAGAAAAGTGTGTTTAGTGACATCTTTAAACATCATAGTGCTGATGGAAGTTGATAGATTCAAAATAAACTGCTAACAAGGAAATACTGGCACACAAATTCAGAAATCAAGCATGAATTTTAGCCATTCTAAGAAGAAGAGAGACTTACTCTTATCTGGTATCTGCAAAGATTATTCAAAGTACCTATGGAAAGAAAAATTTTTCCAGCTAGGAGCTATAACTGTATAGAATCAGTTTTTCTTTATTAAGAAATAAAACTTGTAGTAGAGCTCTTGACAAGGCATGAGACACTCATTAATACAAGGCAATGCAGTAAGATGAGCCCTTTCCTCTATGCTGGCAAGATTGGCTAGAACAAAGAATTGTCAGTTTGTATCTTGGAGTCTGCCATATATTGTGATATGTACCTAATTCAACTTCAAGCTTCATTACTTTGAATAAGATAACATTTGAGATTAGGACATCTGAATAGAGATGTCTTCATCGTGATATCTTTAGGTCCTGATGTCCACACAATAGGGATGTCGGGCTTAAGTTAGGGATCACTAAAGGGAGAGCTGGAGGTTTCATCCAGATCCTAGCTGACACTTTAGAATATTGTGGGTGCCCTGTAGGTCTTGTCTCAGACCTGTTAGTCTGAGAAGATCTCAGAAAGCTTCACATGCTTGTTAGAATTTGAAGCTACAAGGGAGGCTAAGGTGGAGTGCTAGAGCACAGGCACGAGTTATAATGCCTCAAAGTATCACATAGTAAATGATATGCAGAAAACTCTTGTCTTTTTAAAGTGACATCTGGAAACCTATAAGAACATCTTAGGACATCAGTAATCATACTAAGTCATATGTGTGGGCACCTGAATAGATTCCTCAACACCAATGTAAGGTATAGATTTATGCAAGTGCCATGTTCTAGCCCAAGATGGCAACTAAAGACCATGTAGCTTCATTCCTTCATTCCTCACCCACCCTCATCCTGTGAAATGAGAATAGGAAAAAGGTAAAACCCGTGGGCTGAGAGAAGAATAGTAGAAATCAAAATAACATGGCATATAATGATGATGATAATCATAATGATGATAATGATGATGATGGTAATAGTAAAAAAAATGAAGATAACAAAGAGAGAGAAAGAGAAATAAGCCACATGAAAAACAGGTGACCCACAATGCAGTTGCTCACTATCTTCTGACTGATGCCTACCGTGTTTCCAAGCAGTGATTGGCCCCTCCTGGACAATTCCCCACAATTTATATACTGAGTGTGATTCTCTTGGTATGGAATATCCCTTTGGCCAGTTTGAGTCATCTGTCCTGGCTATGGTCCCTCCAGGCTTCTTGTGCCCCTGCTCACTGGCAGAGCAGGAGAAACTGAATGTCCTTGATTTAAGCACTGCTAAACATCACTACTAAAACATCAGTGTGTGATCCACACTACAATTCACTAAGACTGGAATTCAAATGAGAAATAAAATAAATTCCCAGCCAAACCAGGACAGCAAGGTACAAACACCAACAAATTTTACAAACTCATTCTTTTAAAAGATTGTTGTCTAAAGATATATTCTCAATAATAAAAATGTCCTCTTCAGTGTCCTGATAAATATATGCTAATTTTTATTATTTTTTACCAAATCGTAGAGAAATTAGTGTTAAGAAATATATATGAATTATGATTGAACATAAGAAGTAAAATGAAGAATATTTGATAAATGTGTACTGATTACATATAAATATTGCAGGTTATCAGGTTTTTTTCAAACTGTGGGCACGGTTTCACAAAGTTTGATTGAATTTCCTCAAATAAAACAGATATCAATGAGTAAATATGGCATTTGCTATTTGAATCTGTTCTGTACCATAGTAAATAACATTGGCCCAACAAACTAAAATTATAGTGCAACTTTTGCCTTCATCATAACATTTCATTTGAGCAACAACCTTAATCAGATTCAGTCTTAATTACAATTTAAGAATTATTAATAAATTTTACTAGTGGTAAGTTCTCATAATTTATTAATAGACAATACTATCTCTTTTCTAATCCATCCTCTAAATGATAGAAGGTGTTTGAAAGTGTCAGTCTCCAAGAGTTCGATATAAATTAATATTAACAAACTTGGTAGAGCAGTCTCACTAGGAACTGATCTGTCAGAATTCCCCCTTTTTTATGCATAATTGTCTCTATCAAATCCATGTTTTGCTTTTTTTTTTTTTTTTTTTTTGCTACTATTTAAAAAGTTTAAAGAGTCTGAAGTAATTTTTTTGGCAGCTTTTCCTTCTCTTAATGTAGCTGTGAGCCCTACCTGAGACATGTAAAGAAAATAACCATTAGGTTAATGCTATAGCTTATTTCTCCAGTAAATAAAAAAAATGAAGAGTCCAAATTTCATATCCTTTTTTCACTCCTCAGAGAGTACTATACCCTCTCTGAGTGGAATATTAGAAATAAAGAAAATTTAAATATGTTGTTAAGTACAATTTATCTATATCATAAGGATTTATATAACTGCTTTAAGAGGAAATTGATAAATTGATTTTTTTTCCTAGAATGTAAAAAAATTAAAGCTCCATTTCAAGATTTGAGCAATGTGTATATTTCCTGAAATGAAGATAAGAATATAGGTGTTACTTTAAATGAGAAAATGGGATGCAAAATGCAATGGAATATAATTTAAACAGTAAGAACATAATCAGCTGCCTCTCAAAAGTAGGGATTGAGGGGAAGCATCAGCAATAAAATAATTGGATAGCACATAGCATTTCTGCCATACATGGGAGCTGGCTGGGCCTCTCATAATTAGATCATGAGCTATGGTTGTAATGTCTCAGACATTACCACATTTCAGCTAAATATTCTCTGGTTCCTTGCAAACCTAAACAGACATCTGTGAGGAACTATAACCAGCCTCTTAAAGATCACATTTCACCAAAAAAGTTGTCTTCTAAAGATTACTAAAAGCAGTATTTATCCTGCTTTTTATGCTTTAATTTTTTGATCATATCAGTTCCATACAATGAAATTTAGGGGTAAAATAGTTAAAAAATGTATTAGGGTTGTTGTACTCACTGAAATAGTGAGTGAATCTGGATTGTTGGATTAAACACTGCTCAAAATCTTTGTCACACAATGAGGGCAAAAAATAATCCAGCACCCAAAAGAAAATCAGAGATGAACTGACATTATAGATGTTTCATGGATTACTCAAACCAATTAAACACATGAGCAGACCTTCACAAATGGAGCTGTAATGAATGGAAATGGAAAAGAAAAAGAGATTCATTATAAAAGAGACTGCCAGAAAGATGAAAGGAAGCTACAAGATTTACTATATATTGCTTGCTTCTTCTTGCAATAAGGTATTTCTTTGCTACTGTGTTCCAAATTTTGACATTAGATTTCTGTAAGAATTATATCTGAGATTTTACTGTAAGGTATATAATATTTATAGAAACAAACTGTCTATGTTTTAGTATAATACTAGGTGTGCTTGCTTTCTATTCTTGTCTTTTTTATCTCTCTCTTTTTTTTTTTTTTTTTTCCACTTCAGTATAAACAAATCTTTCTGGAAAGGTTGGAGAGGTAGGTGACAGCAGATCTGAAGAAATACAGCCTGGAATCTAAACTGACTAGTGCAATGTTGTACCATTGCCAGTTTGTGTTTGTCAGAAGTAGTTAAAAGAATGAGGTCTAAAATATCTTTGTGAGGAAGACAAGAAGTTGGGGGGAAAAGAAAAACCAAAATTATGTTAAAAAAAAAAAAATTATGTTTAAACTTTTTGGGAAAGGAAAGGCAGAATTCTCCTTGGAAAGGAAGATTCTTGGAAAAAAGTATTTCCTTTACACAACTGTAAGAAACCTTTTGCAGTTGACCAGTTCATTTGTTTCACAAATTTCCTTTAAAACATTTTGTTTTACAAATTTCCTTTAAAACATTTTGTTTTCCAAGGAATGTCTTGAATGGCAAAAATATGTTACTATAAAAATGATTAAGGCAAATATTGAAAACCTCAAGCATTCAAAAATAAAAATAAATAGAAAACTGTGAAAAATCTTGAGCTTTTAAAAATTATTATTATTGTACTTTACTTAGACACTTCTGTGATTTTTCAGTAACATTCCATCCAATTTGCCATTTTTTCCTCAATATATCATAGTCTGTGGTCATCTAGTAATTCTCTGTTTAAATCAATGTAAATATTTTCTTATGCCCTTGAATATGCCCTGAACTGGAATATTTGAACATATAATAATTGCAATAACCTTGAAAGTACAGAACCAGTGAAGTTTGTCAAAGCTTCATTTTCATTTTCAAAATATTCTGAAGTGATCAAACAGTAAGAAAACTTACATCCTCACAGATTTTTGATGATGCTATTCCTGTGTTCTAATGTCATAATACATCCATTTCCCCAAAAGTTAAGATTTCTGGCATTTCATTTATCACTGGCAGAAGTCCATACTGCACCTTCCAATGGAGTTAGAGGTGCTCATAGGCATAAGGGTGCCAAATTATTTATGAGAGGTGTTAACAGTTCATAGACACCATAAACTGAAACAAGACCAAACTCAGAAACCTTGCACCTATTTCCTATGAGTCAAACAGATGAAAATTAAGACAGGATCTAAGATTTCAAAAACAAGTGTCATTAAACGAATATTATACTGCAACTGATTTCAGATCATACTTTCAATCAGAAAACACAAATTCAAGGGTCCGTAAATAGCCATGAGAACAGGATACAATATAGATGAACACTAAAAAAATAAAAACATCCACTGAGCTCTTGAGTAAAAGCTTTTCAGGAGGTAGTAGGGGAGGCAGAATAATCTCACTGGGCCAGAAAGATTCAACCTCTACCTTGGGGAAGACTGACCAGTCCAAGAGAAGGTACTTGTACACATTTTGCTCTGGAAGGTTTCCACTTGGTATATTCTATACCTTTTTCCCCCTTTAACTTCTTTTTGGAAAAATCAGAAGTTGAATGACCTTCCTACTGTGAAAGACACGTACTTTTCTCCCCTTCTCTTCTTCCTTGTAATTTCTACTAAAAATCATACATATTTTCTGTTCTACTGATAGTGCATATCCGCTTAGCCCAGAAGGGTATTTTTTCCATTTCAAACTCAATAGTGATGGAAAGATAACATTTAAAGCAATTTCAGCAACTTGTGGCTATTTTCCTGAGGGATCTCCCTGTCAAGTTTACAAAGTTAAAATCAACAGAATACTTAATCACCCTATACTTATTCTATTTTTGGTCTATAGTTATCACATGAATTTAACATTATTCAATACTTGTCTAAAATGACTAAGTGGGTAGAAGAGGGTTATCCACAATTCCTCATTGTTCTTTATAGGAAAAATTATCCTTTAAAGCATCAGCGAGTTGCACCAACCTTCATCTAAGAGTCAATGAGATAATTTTTCTGTATTCCCTGTATTCCACAACTGACTTCACTTTAAGGTGAGAAATAAACTTTCTACACTTTCAATACATAACTTTTCCTCCTGTATTCTCAACATCTCCAGAATTAATCATTACGAATCACACCATAGAAGTTTATCTGTTTTCATGTATGAATCCAATAATATTTAAATTAACTGACAATAAAGAACAAATTTCTTCCTCCCAGAAAGAAAGGACCTCTAATTTCTGTATATACAGTATCAACTGTGAAAGGCAAAATTGCTATCACCATGACATATTAGCTCTTTTAAATTATATCCTAGTTTTAAGGAACTTAAATAAATTTGATAATTTAGTTTCAATAACCTCCTATTTACCAATTTCAGTAAATAGTTGTAGAGGAAAATATAATTAAAAATAATATTGAAATAATTACAGTAATGTAAATATGTTAATAATTTCCATTTTTGGATGCAGATTTTGTTTTGCTTATATGATATTCTGTTTCTGTTCTGAAATGTGGTGTGTCCTGTTCTGGTTTCTGGCTGTTGTCTCTCATTAGTCTTAACAAGCAATTTCATTTTGTAATATTGGACTCACAAACTGTATTCAAGATTTGGAAAACATTACAATTTAAATAGCCAGAAAATTGGTAGATCGGTATAAGTTTGAAATAAAGTTCATATTCTCTTGATACATTGTTGTCTTACATACTTTCCCAAATAAATTTTACATTTTAATGAATTATTGAACATACTTTAATTCTCAGTGAATTAGCTCATTTTAGTCTAATGTAATAGAATAGATGACAGGTTGGGGTATTTTTTCAATTAGTCCTGCCATTTGTCCAACATGTTATGATTTAAATGGGGAATAGTTGCAGTACATTTTGTAATTCATATTATTTTTTTATAAAATAATCAAAACTTCAGTTGAAAAATCTGTTAAATTTAGTGTAATTACCACTTTTGGTTACACCTGTCCATTAAAGTTTGAAACACTTCTTTGGAACATGTAATTTCTGTACTGAATTCTAAGAGGTAATTTTTACAGTTGCAGTTTCACATTAATTGAATAAAAATGAGCTTGCAATTTAGCAATATGCATAAATTTAGTAATATTGTTTTGCTGCTCTTTGCTTTGTTTTGGGGATATTATTGAAGAGTTTCTTCCCTGTATTTTAAAGGAAAATGCCAAGATATACACAAATACAAAAATATTCTTTAAAATCCAGCTAGATTATTTTTCCTTGGCAGATACCTATTAAATACCGATGAAGATGGAAGGTGGATCCTAATGTACAAAAGTCTGAGGGAAAAAATGGAATGCAGTGGTGAAAGTAAAGTTCAAGGTATTGTAAAAAGAATCAGTGGGAATTTCTGAAAATATGAGATAAAGATGATGAAATTCAACACACACTTCAGACATAATATGAAGCTTTTGACATCTCCCAGCATTACAGAATTCTCTAAATGCTGTACATAACAGAAAGGCATAGAAGAAAGAAGCACAGAACAAACACCTCCTCTCACCTATTCACTTTAGGGCAAGTAAAGTCTCTCCAAGGCAGAAATGATAGTGGCTGCAAAGACTAGAAGAGCAGTACCTTCCACTTACAGATCAATTTTAGGCGCAAACTAAAATATCATCACCTGAAAGTTTATTAGACAACAGATCTACTTTGGCAGAGGCCTCTCAAGCTTCCCCTCTTACACTGCTATTCAGCAGTTTCCATGCCCCCACAAGACAGAATAAAAGTAAAATTAAACAAAATTATTGTTTCATTACCTGGGCAACTGTGAGATAAACCTTCTGCATTCTAGATTATTTTTAGTTTCTTGTCATTACGTGTTAGAGCTGGAGGGTCTTGTTGATTGATTAACTTGTTTCTGCAAAGTATGGCAAGTCTATTTCTGTCAGTTCAGGGCAATCCATTACAGATCCTGAAAAAAAGTGTAAGCTTTGTACATCCATCCTATGGGATAGATGATATTAAAAAATAAAAAATACAGCTTTCCAGAAGCCACTGTAGATAGAAGTGCTCTCATATAATAGAAATATCTTACATTAATACATTACTACTTTGCTAAGTACTAAAGAACATATATTAGTATTGGGAACACTGTTAGGGGCTTTTATAATAAAAATCCTCCTTTTGCTATATATAAGTATATATACACTTATTAGAGTGTAAGAGAATCAATTTTTATTTTCAAAATATTTTCAGTCACTTTAAACTAAATATATGGGTCTTTTGTTTTGACATCCAAACACCAAACCAGGTTTTAAAATTAACTGTCAGTTTTTCCTCCTTCCTTAATGAAAATCTCTAGAGAACAAGACCATATATGATAAATATCAGTATCAGGTCTTCCTACATTTTATTAGAACTTGATGCTGTTAACTTATGAGCTTTTGTGCTGACATCTGGTTTCACTTTTATAGTGTCATGAAACTAAAACTGACAGAATTTTCTTCTAATATTGTCTCAAATGTCCAAGGGCATTTAAATGGGGAAAAGAGATCAGATATAATACAGTTTTTCTTATTGGTATATGTTGCTAAATAAAATGCTATTGACATGACAGATTACCCATGTTCATAAATTGTGTACAGATTTGTTTGATGTTTGGGAGTCATACATTGCAGGAATGTATGATGTTGACTTGTCTGTAGAATTACTATATAAATAATGTAGACACTTTACTGATAGGGAAAAAGCATCCAGCTTTTAAGACCCCTTTATAATCATAAATATTATTGAGAAAGGTTCCATAAACACTATCAGCTTAAGCATTGATCTGACTTTTAATATTTCCAGCTTTTCTCATTCCTGGTTTATTTATTTTATCCATTTATCTTTCATTTTTATGATATTGACTCTTTTTTTCATTGGACAAAATGAAGCAGAAGAAAATCAATCATTCCTCAATGTGTATGATGCCTTGGGCATATCAACCTACTGGGAATACTCTACAGATTTAAAATATGCTTGCTTGTACTTTATTTCAGGACAAAGGAACTTCCACATTATATGTACTTATTTACTGATTTTAGAGTCCATAAAAAATATTTATTGCATAAAAAGTTCAAAGGTCGCAGTCACATATTACAAACTGAATACAAATATAATAGCTTCCATTAAACACAGAAAGAGAAGAAAATATAAAATGTCCAGTTCTCTATTCACACATCCTTGTCCTCAGGATCAGTATGGGTAGCACATTGTGGTGAACAGGCAGTTCAGAGCACTGTCCCAGGTTTGAGCAAAAGTGAAACAAGAGAAGAGTGTGAGGAGTCCTCCTGCTGAGGAGGAAGGAGCAGAAGAGATAACATGGAACCATAACAACTGACCACAGCCCTTGTTCCTCATCCCCCTGAGTCACTGGTGGGAGGAGGAAGAAATTTCAGAACTGAAGTTAAGCCCAGGAAGAAGAGCAGTGGGGAGGTGTGCTTGAAGATTTGGATTTTATTTGCTCATTATCCTACTCTGTTTTTTTATTATTAGCTTAATCTAATTTCCCCAAATAGAGTCTGTTCTGCCTGTGGCAGTAATTTCTGAGAGATCCCTCCCTTGTCCTTTCCTTGACCCTCCCTCCTCTGTCCAGCTGAGGGGGGCTGTGATAGAGTGGCCTGGGTGAGTACCTGGCATCCAGCCAGGATAAACCCACCACATTAATAGAAGCCAATTGATTCCATTTGCAGACCATGCAGTAATATAGGAGTAGGAAGGTAGGAGTAATATTTTGATCTACAAGGCCTATTCAAGAGATATTAATAACATGTTAAAACAGCCAAGATTTTCCATGTCATCAGTGCTTTTCAGGAACTTGTATTTCTCAACATATGTCTCCTTTCCAAGCCCTTACCCACATCTACTGTGACACCTTTACATTAGAGAATAGTAGAAATAGCAAAACTGTATTTTTATAAGCTTTATACTTCATGGAACAGTAATTCTCTGTCCAGGGAAATGGGCAGACATGGTATTCTCTTTACACCAAAGCATTAGTATGAAACAAAAAGAAACTATCCAAGTAAACTTGATAATGGGTCCAAGTTTGCATGAAAGATTTAATGAGTTTGGATAAATACCACAGCCATGTTACTCCTACTATTCTGCTGGTAAAACTCTGATGTACTCACAGGTTTCAGTAATCTATTCAGGATAATGAGGCTGAATTATATAAAATTTGATACTACATTGTATAGCAAAAGCCAGAGACTTCAGGTGATTTTTTTCCCCTTTAGAATGGAAGTGAAAATATCTAAGTAGTTTAGGACAAAGGATATATAGATGTGACTGTGCAAGTGGAAAAAAACAGATAAGTAATAGCTCTGGTTTTACACTGTTTGTGGTAGTCTGTCATTGAGTCATTTAGCTTAGCAACCTTAAATCAAAACTACCAATGATTTTCACATGAAGGATTTGTAAAAAACATATGCCAACCTACAGTAAAATGTAATATAATGAAAACAGGATATTGAATTGATTTACTGTATCCAAGATAAATTTGGTAACAATACTAGATTTAAGGCTCTTTGGCTCAGTGCTGTAATATAATTTTCTCTTCAGAAAAGGACTATTTTTTTTACTGTGTCATGAAAATTTTTTGATTGAGAATAAAATTCTTTTTTTCTTATGTTTTTGCTTCATCCAATGTCATCCACCAGTATTCAGTTAGCAGGAACAGTCAGAGTGAAGTATTCTCATTGACTTATAAATATGATAAACACATCTATATTATATATATGCAGTGTCATTGTCTATGAGTGCTATATAGGTATTTATCATGTTCATTGGCTAAAAGCAATATCAATTACAATTTAAAGACCAAGAAAAGTAATTCCTTTCTAAATAAAATTAATTTTATGTTTTCCAATTGTGTTTTTCAGTCTCTCTGATTAAATAAAACTTCATTAAATTACCTACAACAGTTTAGAGACTACAAAGTTGTTATATTTTATCATTGACTTCAGCTCCCTTGAATACAAATCTTCAGAAACTGGCTTCTCAGATCATTCCAGGTTTTAAATAGATTTCTTTTTATTGTATATATACAGGCTAATGATTTAAATAATAAGAAAGATATTGAATATAAATTAAAAGCTGTGGTTAAAATTAAATTGCAATGAAAGAAAAGCCCATAACAGGACCCATGAGAATATATTCACATTATTACCACATGAACAGTTTTGCTGGAAGAAAAAGCAGATGAATTTAAATTGCTGAGGTCATTAATTAATTTTATTGAGAGGAGTACGAATCTGATATACTTTCAGCTTCATAATCTTAGGGTAAGACGGCAGATGACCAAGCACTGGGATAAGCTTTGGCTATCTGAACAGATCATGAGAAACCACTGAGTATCACAGGAAAAACTGCTGGATGCAACACATAACCAGCAGGTGTTGGAAGAGCTCTCCCTGTGGGACCAGATGCCCCAACCCAGACAGTGGATGCAGCCCTCTAAGCCCCAGGCTTCAGGATGTGCCTGAGGTCTCTCTTTAATGCCAGGAGAGATGGCTTTTCTTCCCACAGGATCTGTGGTGTCTGTGAAGAGCTGAGGGGCTGGAGGTAATGAGCAGGCTGCACATCACCACCAGAGAACATGAAAAGGAGACAGACAGGATCTTCTCAGAGCCTTACAGCTGCAGGACTGACTCACTTCACCTAAATTTGAAGAGGAGTCAGATGCACTTTTAAGCTGAACATCTGAGCCACCTCACCCTAAAATATGCAAGAACACCAGGAGGAAGCAGGATACAGTGCTGTGAGAAGGCTGGATTTCACTAAAACTGAAAGTTATGTGAGAGACACACAGGGTCCCCAGATAGGGGAGTATTGATGCCTTTCCAGGAGCAGTTTGGCAAGGCCAGCAGTATCTTATTGACCATATCCATGATATTATTTAGGACTGAGGTAGTAAAAGATCTAGTTAGCAATATCAGAAATATCACAATGTTAACTTTCATGTCTGAATATATATGAACCCAAATTTCTCACTTCTTTCTCACTAAGAAAATTGTAATAGTCTATGATTTCCTTCATTTAGCCATTTTTAGTTTTCTAGAAATATTTTATTTCTTATTAGGTTGGACATGAAAATGTTGCCGTATTTGCCTTCTAAAATAAGTCATGTGGACTAAAATAAGATGTGGATGATTCAGTGTTTGATCTTCTGTATATCTATATCAAAAAATCTCAAATTCATTTGTAAATGTTTCTTTCTATGGAAAATACTGATGTATAATCAACATACAATTTGGCTGTCTATCATATTAAATGCTTGTATTTTGTGACTCAAGGAAAGTTCCAGATTTTCTATTGCTTTAAAGAATTCTCTCATGTTTGCAGTTCAGAAGGGTCTATTTAGTCAGGTCTCTATATATTTGCAAACTTTTTAGCATTTTCTTTAAAGTAAAAGAAAAGGGAAGATAAAAAAGGAATAAAAAAGAAATAAAATCTTCTCTAGAAAAGAAATAAAAGCATATAAATATCACAGCTTATAGACATCCTATACTGTTTTCTGAAAGTTTTGAAAACTACAAATATTAATTTTGAAATTCCTTGGCTTTAAAAGAAGTAACTTATATGCACCTTTTAGCTTAAAGGCAAACCTCACAGAGCTTATTGTATTCTGACAGTGACTAATTTGGACAGTCATCTACCTGTTCTTAAAGCAGACTTATTTCAGAAAAATGAGGTCAACTAAAAATGCCAATTTTTCTGTTCATCCATCAATGCCATATCATCTGAGAAGTGCTGAAAAATCTCAACCTGCCTCACAGGAATGTACATACAGTGAGAGGCAGGGAACCAGGTCTGTACCTATCATTTTACATAAAAATTTGTAAGCATATACTTATCTACCAAGAAAGATAATAATCTAACAAGATAACAGCAATAAGTTTTACCTTTCTAAATTAGCTTTATATAATTCCTTACATTTTTAACACAATTTAAAAGGATTAAGGAATTTTCTTTCTTATTTAAATATATTCTTACCAAAGGAAGCATATCTATAAGCATGCAATTGTATATGGAAGTTTCTAAGTTTCTCTATGTAGAATTTCTGCATTGGCTCTGTTGTTTCAGTGCTAAGTGAACAGTTTTCCACAAATGTTGCCAAAATGAACTGCCTAGACTTTCTTATGCCATGAGCTGCTGTCAGAATCTGGACTTTATGAAAGGTTGTTTTAATAATGGAAGGTGAGAAAATTTTTTTCTTCTATCTCAACTATATTTTCATTCTAAGCTAGGCAATAGCAAATTACTTGATGAAAATTAATGATTATCTATCCCTTTTTTAGAAGTGACTTAATTATAAGTTTTATAAATAATGGATTACTAATTCATTACATAACAAGCTGTTGAAATTAGCTCATTACTGTACCTTCTGTCATGGTTATAGGAGACTGCCATACATAGCAATCTAATTTACTGAAATATATCCTGTGTTGCAACAGCACTGACTAGAACCATGATGATCAAACTAAAGTGCCTTTAGCATTTCAATTATAAACCATGTTTTAGCTCCTAATTTGTCACCTGTTTGGGTCATCTTGGAACAAAATTTAACAATAAATCTTCTTGCCTTCTCTTGGCAGATTAAAAATAGACAAAGTGTGGAATTCAAAAGAAAAAATTCTCAGAATATATTTCTTTGCAATGCTCTTGAGGAAGCTTTATATGGATATGAAATGAATATGTATATACTGATATACCTGAGATTAACACAGTGATTTATTTGATTATTTAATAAAGTCAGAACCTTCTGAATTATTACCCTTTGTAGTTTAACACTTTGCTACCAGTGATTTACATTGTATTTTTGCATCTCATATCAAAAGTCCTATCTCCACCATGATATTTCTATAAGAAATCAAAATGTCATTTAAACTGTATGGTTCTGTTCCACAGAGTTTTACTTTAGCTAATGAGAGATGATTCTCCCACTGCAATTTTTTATCAAATGAAAGATTCAATGCAAGAATTCTAATCCTTTTGGAGATAAGCTTTTACAATTTACTAAAAAAAAAAAAATAAAAAAATAAAAATAGGAGGAACAAGACCTGAGGAAATGGAAATGAAAAGGAGAAGAAAGGCAAATAAAGTTCAGGCTGTTGATTAATTTCAACCTTCTAATTTATGGTCAATTTGAATTACAGAGACACTTCCAAATTACAAAGAATTGTTCACATCAAATCAAGGAGACTAAATCCATCCTCAATTGGGAAATCAGTGACTTTTTTTTTTCTACTTCAAATAGATTTTGAGTTACTTTGAAAGTCTCCTGCAAGTATCTGAGCCACAGTTGAAGCAGAAATTGAGAGAATTGAAATGTCGAAAATTGCTCATTTTTGGTGAAGAGGAGAATGTTATACTATTTTCATCACAGCAAAACTCCTGTACCTCTTTAAATTCTGCTGTCAGTCAGGAGTTGGAAAGCTCATGCAAGTATTTCTCATCCAACTGGAATAGGAATTTTTTGAAGATGTTTAGGTTGCAGGCCTAAGTGACGTTAATTTTTCAGAGTATGGGGATATTTGATTCAAACTTTATATATGAACAAATATACAAATTAAAACTATAGACATAAAATTCACCCTCACTTTTGCATCAGCATATAAATCTGGTCAGAAATCAACATTGTGCAGATTTCATCATAAACTTGCTAAGATAATTGATAATTTTTTACAAAAATCTAGTTATTTTGAGGACCATATGAAAAAAGAGCACAGTTCACAGTTCAGAAACAATCTGCTCTGAAGAATAATGTGCAGGATTGTAAATCCATATTTATGCTTTTTTGGTTTTCAGCTGTTTTATCATGGAGGTTATGGAGGTCATTCCTTTGATTGCTTCATTCCTGTTGGAGGGGTTTTAGTGAAGAAAAAATATGGGACTTTCAGGTGAATAAATCAGGATATTTGTTAAAGGTAATGGGAACATGAGCAATAGAAATAAATTTCCTTTAGGAAGTGTTGTGATACTGGGTGTTGCTGGGTTTCAGGTTGCTTGCAGTTTGTTTGTTGTTTTTTAATAAGTATTGTCTGTTCTGTCAAATACATAATTAACCATTATACAATCAAATAAATATATATTATTACCCACAGAGAAAAACACATTATTTATGGAACAATTATGTGAATTGCTTTCAAATACCTGAAAATTCTAGCTGCAATTTTATGTTTATTGACAATCAAATTCCTCCAACAGTGTTCTTTGACAGACTTTGTATGAGCTCAGTGGATTATGAGCAATGGTTTCAATAGCAAAAATATGTAATACATATGGCTACATACAAATGGGCACAGATTTCTGTTTGTACTGTAATTTTTCATATATTATCCTATCCATATTTTTACTACATTGAATTAATTTTAAAGAATTTTAGTTATAAAAAACTGAGTTGCACTGAAAATATGAAACTCTTGGCCCATATTTTTGTATTTTAATTTAAGGAAATTTGAATAATTCCACAGGATTAGTTATCAAACCTTCTTCACATTATTTTGGTGATTAAATACAAGCAAAATCTCCAATACCTGCTGTTCTACTTACAGTCAGGCATCCAAGAGCAGGGAATTTGATTTTGATAATTCCTAGCCACCTCAATTGACCAAGATAAATCCACTAATAATTCAGCAAAACTGACCAAAACTCAGATACCACTTCAGATACTTGATGTGGAAAGTGTCATTAATACTTCACACAGTGCATATACTGACACATGTACTAGGCACATGTCTAGCTTAAAAATCATGTGTATGAATAAAAAGGGAGCACACTTTATGCTTGCAACTCTTCCCTTTCTTGTCCTGACATGTCAACAGGATGATAAATTCTATGTGCTATTCACTGCATGTTGAACAAATCAATATAAATAGAAGTCATTATATTATTTCCCTACCATTGTGTTTGAAGTAAATTTTTGGCTGCCCTGTGAACTCATAATCCAAAAGAGAAAGACCTCAAAGATGTTCTGAAGAGAAGTACTTCCTCTTCAGTGCATCTTTGCATGGGCATCTTGAATAGGAATTAAATGCTTGCATTCAGCTTTGGGATCATTCGTGTGATAAGGAGAAATATTAGAAATTATTCTGTAGGCATCCCCTTTTGCTGCAATAATAGAAACTATCTAAATGCTCAGGAAGCTAGGAAGCCCATTGTTGTCTCTTATGTAAATGAATATTGGTTTGGAGGTTTACTTGGAAAATGAAATTGCCTTCCAGATGCTTCATTGCTTAAATGCCATAGATTCACCTGACTAAAGGATATTTGGGGTTACCTTATAAAATTGAGAGGAAATTTAACTAGGCCATTTGTAAATATTGTTTGCCTGTTTTCTCAGCTGTTTTCCTTCATGTTGGGGTGTCTGGATGTTGAAAGGATCCAGACCTGAAATCATTGGAAATTCTGTCATCTGCAAATTCTCTGGTATAACCTGACATTAATTTGGTGGAACAATGTATAAGATCATGGATCTTATAAGATCAGAATAAGGTCATTCCACATAGGGGGACCTAGTGAGAGCAGGACTCTTAGAAATCTTTCACTCTGTGCAATACCACACTAAATTCAAAGCAAGGCAAGCAAAAAATACCGCCATAGGCAATCTCTACAAGCTTGTAACTGAGCTTTTGGATAACTTTTGAAAAGGGCTTTCTGGCTCCAGCTTGAAAAATTAACTCCTAGTATAAATGATTTTACAATATTCCTTAAGTTATATTTTAAGTCATTGAATTCCTTAAAAATTAGATACATATGTCTTGTAACCTTTCTATATTTTGATGCACTTTTCATGCCTTAATCAGTTTCAGCTAATTTTCAAAAGTTTGTTTTTCATTTCTACTGTGTCTCATCCAAAGCACCAAGAAAATTCTAGGTGCAACAAAATTGTGAGTTATACTGTGCAATTTTACAAGCTGGCAATGTATTGACTATTATATACCCTTACCTACAAGAGCCTGTAAGATGAAAGATTCACTCTCATCAAGAATCCTCTCTATTGAGACTGTGTTTACACAGCACCATTGTGAAATTCTGCTTCAAAAGAAAAGAGGAAAATCAATTCACTCTTTACACTTCAGCTTACAGATTCAGAGGATCAAGGAATAAAAATAAAATTTCATGTAAAAAATACATGGAGGGAAAATATTAATATCTCTTGGCAGTATATGTTTTCTTATTGCTACAGACATTCCTATTATGATGCAATGAGCCACTAAGGCACATATTAAACTGTACAAGTTGGTAGGATAAATGATGCATCTTTTGGAGACTAGTGATATAAACCATTATTTCTTTGTAGTGTTTCCACAATTGTCCCAAGTTATGTCCACAATCTCGTGTTCAACAATATTAGATGAAAATTCTTTAGATAAATGGGTCATCATTGACCTTTGTCTGCATAGCATAGACGTGAAATATTTTTTAAAATTTTCTGAATTTTTTTGTTTGCTTGTGGAGAGGTGATGGTGGATTTTATTTGTTTTTTTCTTCTTTTTGTGCATGAGGGATTGGTTTTGAGTTTAGGCATAGGGTTTTATCTTTAATTTGGTTTATGAGGGGCTTACACAACAGTATGTTCTTAAATTAAACTTTTTTATGATTTTATCTTATGTATCTTAACCTAGCAAGGTACTCAGATCTCCTGATGAGATGCATTTATTTCATCTAAATTTCATGCAATTAACATGGGTGATCAGTTTTGCCTGCATAAATCAAGCATTTTGAAATCCTATCCAGTGAAGTAACATCTATACCAACAGAGATGATCTCATCCATCCACGTTACCTCTATCTCCTTTATGTGCCCTGAGCTCTTGTTTTAAGGTAAGTTCACATATACTTGGTTGCCAAAACAGTTTTCATAGTTGTTTTGATTATTTGTACTATAACAATGATGCTTGTATTTTGCAACAGATTTATGATAATTTCAAGTTAATTACAGTTTTACATTAATATCTTTGTAGTATATATAGCTCACTTGAGCATTTTCACGGTGTTTTATTTTCTTGGGAAGGAATTATATTATAAATGTCTTCTTATCAAAATTAATAGCCCATTCTTGTTTGATGTGGAGGGTAATTATATGGTGCTAAATTAATTTTAGTAGTATCAAATGTAATTTTTTCCCCACATCCATCTGTATATCTCCCTAATTAAAATGTCATGTAATGTTTCTGGAGGATAAGGAAGAAATTGCCTGTTTCAGTCTACTGGCATTTTAAGTAAATATTTATATAAGACAGTGCATTCATAACAAAAAGATTATTGTCTTCCATGTTATGTTGTGAAAAGTTTGTCAGTAAGAGCTTCAGAAATGGAAATCTTTATGAAAGGGCTATGAAAACTGTTCCTAGGCACTTTACCGTAATTCATTCATATGCTGTATTTCATAAGCATGTTTAGATTTACTAGGAGATTTAAATCTGTTCCCTGCCTCCTTCTGTCTATCTTTTTATGCTTTAGTGCTCCTAAATTGGACAAATGTAATCTCAGTCCTTTTTAACAAATATTGAACATGAAACTTATTCAGTGCTTTCTTCTTTTGGCATTTCTAAGAGTTACATACTACAACATTACTATGAAACATATCTTGAGCAACTTTCTGCTTAGCACTTAAGCATTTTTAGAAGGGAAAGAGATGGGGAAAGGCAGCAAATGTCAGTAGACAAATATTACAGAAAAAACATAGGCTTTGGCCAAGCTGTGCTTTATATTTCGTTTCACTACAGCTCACTTAACATGCTGATTAGTAAGACTCTAAAATAAACAGAAAGTTTTGAATTGGAATATTAAATTGTTTCATTAAAAAAAAAAAAAAGGGTTCATATCTATATAATGATAAATAAAAATCTATTCTTTTCCCTGCAGCCTCATGAAAACAGGAGGTCAAGTTCAGGTATGCTATTACTATATTGATTACCATTACTTCTGTTCTGTTAAAAGAGAAAAAAAGTTTACTCTAAAGAATAATAAAAGAAGAAGCCCTAGAAAAGTTCAGGGCTTTTTAAAATGTATTAATTAATTAATTGATTAATTAATTATGCAGTGTCAAAATTAGCTTACCAGCAGTTTTTCAGTTTTAAGACTGAAGAAGAAGTTGCTCTGCAGCTCCTTCTACTGCAGAAAAGACAAACCATACTGTCAAACCTAACCTTTCAAAAGTCAAATTGCCTAACTTTCAGATGATTTCTGATTCAATTCATTTCTGTTTCAATTCAGGGAACAATTTTTCAATGAACAAAATGCCTTTAAAATGGATGACCCAACTAATGGAGTCAGCAATGCTTGCATTAATATGTCAAGCTATAGACAGTACTAATGATGGGAAAGTAAACAAAATAAGAATTGCAGAGTGGTTCACATAGAAGTTAATAGCCTTGGGATGGATATTATTTCTGTTTTTTTATATTGTTTTGAATGATGTTATTCACGTCTCTACACAACAAAAACACTGTAGGCTTGTAAAAGCTGGGAATACTAGTGGAGTTTTAACAGCAGTTTTCCAAAACTGTATATGATTCCAAAACATAACAAATTAAAGCAAAGTAATGGAATGGAACATTCTGAAGTATTTTAATGTGTTGTTTCTGTAACTTTGTCCTAATTTTGTGATTTTTCTCAGAAATGAATTATGCTTATTTACTTTAAGCAAAAGAATGTCACACAAAAGAGCTGCCTGCAAAATGAAACATTTCTATCATGATTTTAACGTAAGCTTGAGAAATCAAACATAAAATGAAGTATTATTCTCAAAAGTTCTAAAAGTCCAATAATCTGTGGGAATATCAGAATAGAACATGCACATTCTAGACTATATATAAGGTTAAGTGTCTGTGCTAGATACATAAAGGTTTGAGATAATTCCTCTTGAATTTAAAAAAGTCTGAAAATGCATATATAAGGCCCCAAAACTTGTTCAACAGGACTTTTAAAAGGGTTTCCTGCTGTTCATGTACTCTGACTTAGACACATGGGAGAAATATGGACAAGATATTCCCAAGAGGTCAAATCAAAAACAACAAAAAAAAAAACTTGACTGGAAACTTCAGAAAATTAAAGAACCTTGGCAAAAGTTTTAAAGCAGCATTTAGTCTACATAAAACACTTCCCAAAGCATTAACTTAGCTTGTTTAGCTAAGTAATCTCTAAGCCTGTCCAATTTTCAGTTACTCAAAAATTCCAAGCAGATGGAATTAGAAGAAGAAAGAGAGATATAGAAAATTACAGGTATATCTCCCACTCCTGGTTCCAATTGTATTCAGCTGACAAAATTTCCATGAAGATGTATGGTCAAGACATGTTTGCCTTAGTAGTTCTCTTAGGACTACTTCCCTTCCTCCTTTTGTCATTAATTTGAAAGGGGTTTGAGAGCAAAAGGGTACCACCTATTTATGCTGGTTTTCAAAAATCATAAAGAAAATTTTGTCCTAAAAGATAAATGAAAGAAGCAGATCTCTTTAAACTTCTTTTACAGATGAGTATTTTTAAGTGTAAGATTGATTTCTTTAAGCTCATCAAGCAACTAATTTCAGATTCTGAACTAAAAACTTAAACCTTGCACCTTTTACAAAAACATTAACAATATATTTCAGGAAGAAGAGCCCCTACATTTTAATGTAACACAAGAACTTTGGAAGTTTTATTATTCCCTGATGCTCACTATTGTTCAGGAACTATTTGAGTCAATAGTTAATCTTCAGAGTTTTCAGGAGTTATAGCACTTGATAGAATAGTATGCATTATATTATTAGTTGCTCTGGCTCTCTAGCATTTGTACTACACATTCTTTTCATATTTGGCATGATTTAATTATAAAGTCGGATGATTTTCAAAAGATAAGATCCTTATTTTTAAGAATTACATATATTTATGGATGTATATCAGCAGTGCAACCTATGCTTCAGTGATTTCCAAAAACCTGATTCAAACAGAGATACAGAAAAGATATCCTATTTTTTTTCTTACTAAATATCTCTGAGGAAATCACTAAAAGAAGTTTAAATAAATGCATTATTTCTTTATTCCCTTGGGTGTACATGTGGATTTTGCTTACAGTTTAAAGAGAATACATTACAGTACATCTTGCCTATTAATGGGCATGCAGTTGTCTGAAAGAACTTGGTATTCTTGCAGTAGCATGCAGTAGTTCTTGTTCTTTATATTCAGTGGAAATGTTTTCCTAAGAAATGTAATGGCTTAAAAATTAATTTATAATGAGTTGGAACCTGATATACAAGATCTCCATGAAAAAAAAAGCTGAAAGCACATTTTATTATGAATAGTTACTTTGGGGGTAAGATATAAAAAAATAAAGCTACAGTGGGACATTAACCATACCAATTTGATGAATTATATTTCAAAAAGTCAGACTGATTATATTTCTCCATTTCTATTTAACTTGTAGCAATTGTCTTTTTTTTTTAATGTGCACTGTATTTCATGCTCTGCCTTTCCATTTTCTTCTGACATGGTGTAGATTAGACATAACTGTAAGACAAGGACGGAAGGAAGGAAGGAAGGAAGGAAGGAAGGAAGGAAGGAAGGAAGGAAGGAAGGAAGGAAGGAAGGAAGGAAGGAAAAGATCTTTAAAAGACAGTGAATGAACAAATTTTTTTTATAAGCTCATATGCTTTCTCCTGATGAAAATTTATTTTAGATGTTAATATAGAGACAAGTACATCCATAATTTGAATAATTTCAATAATTAATTTTCTGCAATGCATTTGTATAGCAAAAACTAATCTGCTAAATTATTTCATTAGCAATATACTTAAAGTGTACAGGGGTGCAATCACTATATACCTTATGTGAAATACTTTAGAAAATTTAATGATATCAACCACATTAATATTAATAATTGTAGCTAAAAATAATAGCATCAAAGGATGGGGGAGAATCACATCCCTTCACCTGCTGCTGGTCATGCCACTTTTAATGCAGCCCAAAATACGATTGCCCTTCTGGACTGCAAACTCACATTGCTGAGTCACTTCCAAATTTTCATTGACCTTCTCCACAGGGCTGCTGCCAATCAGCAATTACTGTTGTCATTCTACAGTACTGCAAGATTGACTTGAACTTAGTTTCCATTGAACATAACTGCTACAACTACATATTAGTGTTTGTGTGCTTGTCCAATAGCAACTTTATTACTAGTAATCATCACATTAAAACATTTAAGAAAATATGCAATTATAACTAACAGAAATACCTTCATACTAACTCCCATATTTCATTTGAATAATGCAGGTTTATAATTTATACTTTTCTGCAGCTTAATATTGCTTTCTTTAAGGATAAACTTATAATACACTTATCACATATAATCATAATTTTATTGGATAGAATAAGCTACGTAGGTGAATATCCTTTTTTTTACTTAGATATATCTATCTCTTTACTTGTTTCCCTCAGGCATCTTAAAACAATTAAGCACAATTAACAGCTGCATCTTGTTCTACAAAATTTTGCCAGGTAGAAAGAAGAGATTGCACATTTTATTTGCAACATCAAATTATGTCTTTGTAACGTTGTGAGTTGCCAGTATCAGTTGTATGGTGGATTATACTAGGAAAAGAAAATGACACCATATATTTTTAGTTAATATGTTTTAGAACATTAAAGACTGATAGCCCCTTGGTTACCCTACATTTTCGTTTTTAAAAAGATGCTTTTTCATAGCAATCTGACTCTCTGGGAGATGAAGGCCATAAACTACTCTACTCAGTATCTGATACAGGCAGCATAACCCCTTCAAGGGCTAAAGTACACAGATTAAGTGGTGATCAAATACTCCAAGACCAAGAGAGAAGAAAGCTAATTTAATTCCTATTCGTATCCGTGAAATAGAGTAGACACCTTTTTATTTTCAGTTAAACCTAAAAAGCATTAAAACTTTTGTCTAAGGAGTATGAGTCTTTCTATCTAGCTCTTCAGGAAGGAGAAGTTTTGTACAAGTTCTGAGACAGTAAATTAACAAGGACACGGTCTTAAGCTGTGCTGGGGGAGGTATAGGTTGGACATTAGGAAGAAGTTCTTCACAGAAAAAGTGATCAGGCATCAGAGTGTGCTGCCCAGGGAGGTGGTGGAGTTTGTCCCTGGAGGTGTTTAAGACTGGATGTGGCTCTTAGTGCCATGGTCTAGCTGACATGGTGGAGTTAGGGCACAGGTTGGACTCTATGATCTCAAAGGTCTTTTCCAACCTTTTTGATTCTGTAATTCTGTGAAGAATGAGACATAATAAGTTACTTAACTGGTGCAAGTTTTACAGGGTTGTTAACAATACAGAGCTTTTTCTAGGTAGCATGTTATAGACAATAGCTTATTTGTACCAAGGGCTTTCAACCGAAAACAATTGAAAGTGAAATAGAAAAAGACCAAAATCTGAAAGAAAAAAAATTCAAAAAACACTACACAATATCTAAAAACAAGGCATCTAGAGTGTTTCTGTGAGAAGACAAAGCTACTGGGAGCTTTGAATAACTTCTATATCCATGACTAGAGAGCTGCAGATTGCATAAAATGCTGACCACTAGCCAG
This sequence comes from Oenanthe melanoleuca, assembly GCF_029582105.1. Lineage (NCBI taxonomy): Eukaryota > Metazoa > Chordata > Aves > Passeriformes > Muscicapidae > Oenanthe > Oenanthe melanoleuca. The sequence goes on from NC_079336.1 coordinate 40,501,522, forward strand.
CTATACCCCAGAGTATGCTTCTGTCCTTAACCTTAAACCTTCTACAGTCAACCACAACCTTCTAAAAACAGATGACTGTATGGAATGGGGTGAGTACATCACAAATTTCAAAGCTTCTTCTTCCACCCTGCAAACAAGTATGCCATGACATTTACCCTTCCAATAGACAAAACTCAGATCTTGTCAAAGGTAGTAAAGACCGAAGTGGCATCACTTCATACCTGATCTGCAGAAGACCATAAGGGAATGTCTGAGCAGGGCTATCTGACTAAGGAGCTAACTGCTACCAATTTTTGACAGGTCTTCTCTTATTAGATCATCTCAACATACGGGAAAACACCATTTCCTATACTTGTTTGTCTGTGTGAGGAAATATTGTAGCACGGAGCTTATCACAACAGTTGCTGTGATAATGCATTAACATTCTGACAGTGTCTTCAAAACACTGAGTGTTTTAAGTACTAGAATATTTATTCAAATTCAAATGAGTTCCTAAAATAAATTAATTGAGAGAACAAACACTTATAGAGTAGCTCCAGCTACAACTCTAAAATGAACTCTCTTCCTACTGATTGTATCTCTTGACATTTCTTCTTCAGCTTGCAGTGATGAATTTTCAATACTCCGGGAATGAATGCTAAAATGTTGGTGAAGTTCAAATTGGGGAAATTCAACTTGAGTCCAAGCAGCTAAGCCCACATGCATTGCAGTGTGATGCAGACTCATGGCTATGAGACAGGGTGAAAGACAGTACTCTAGAAAGACAGTACTCTGTCAGTATTGTGGCAAAAATTACCACCAGATATTGCACAGTCTTAAAAACTTTTCTTCATGGTGCTTAAGCACAATTTTTTGTCTCAGTCTTGGAAAATAATCCCTATATGTCTGGATGTCTATGAGAGGTTCTTTGTACACAGATATTTAAAGCAGCTGATACTTCAAGACCTAACCTTAGTGGCACAGGTTATTCTGCTGTGGAAATTTTAGCACTCTTAGATTTACATTCTTATTCATAAGGACAGTGCTGGTATCAGAAGAGAGCACTACATTCAGAAGAAGCTGAATCAGTTCTTTTATTAATAGCATTGCGTATTATTTACATTTTTAATACTGCAGTGCAGCTATTACATTAATTTCAACTCTTAGCTAAATCTTTAATTTCATAATTATTTGGTGCTCAGCAGCTAATGAATGTTTTGAGACCTAATAATGCTAAAGAACTTTTAGTTTACTTTTGAGTGCTAATACTAGAGATTTAGAAGTTTCCAAACAATTTTGTTACCATATTAGAACCATTAATTGTCTCAAAAGAAAAGGTCAAATAAAAACACAATAATATGGCTATCCCATGCATGCCAGTAGAAAATTTTCCTTCATTTCATTAAAAATTACTATATTTCAATTAAAAAGATATATTTTTAACTGTAAAAAATTTGATTGTGAAATGGGCAGAGATAGATGAGGTGGATAGGCACTAATAGGCACTGGAAAATAACATTAATTTTTTATGTTATTTACTCCTGGTTATCATAAAACCTTAGAGTCCTGGAATAGTTTGGATTTGAAAGGAACTTTAAGGTCATCTAATTCTAAGCCCATTACAGGGACATTCTTCCACTGGACCAGGCTGCTTATTTGGTATCAAATGTGGATTCTTCCAAAGCACCCTAAGTAAAGAAAGAAACTGAATCATTTTTTTTTTCCTCAGTCACTGGGAGGAATATCTTGTTTTCAACATTCCTGGAAGTTTCCCATTTCTTACCTGTTGTGGGGTAGTTTAATGGCTCAAAATTGAGACACTGCAAAGAAAATCCGAAAACTTAGAAACCGTATTTGTTTCCAAGATGAATTAGCATATTTTCTTTTTTTTTTTTTTCCAACCTTCAAATTAGCATTTTATTATTGTAATTTAAGTTGTATTGTACTTAAAGCTATGATCTAGAAACTTGTTGGGATTTGGAAAATTTAAATATAAAAGTGTTCTTGTAGTAAATATTTTGTGCAATTAAAAGACATTGCACCTTTAGTAATATTTGGCAGATACTTGAGGAAATCGTGAAACACAAAAATTCCACACTAACTTCTAGTATGTTCTCCCAAGCAGCCTGGAAACTCAGAAGTGAGCAGCAGTTGTTCTTAGCAAGTTTCAGTCTTGCAAGGTTGAATACCATGCTCTTTTTATGTCCTTATTCTGCACAACATAATGCTGGATCATGCTTATTGATAGTGGTCCCCAGCTTGAACCACACAAAAGACTTTTTGAGAGTGTAATAAGATTCTCTATTTAACAATATTTAATGTTACACTGTTAAAATACTTAGGACCATTTTCACCCACTATTTCATTTACTGATACAGAAGCAAAAAGACCTCTCCCTCAATTTATTAAGTCAACTGCATCATTATTTCAACAATCCTGTGCCTGAAAAAAGGAACATTCCTTGTACAAGACAGAATGATTGCCCTGTCATATTTTTCATTAAAAGATACTAGGTAAGTAGCCAGCACTGAAAACAGAAAATGCCATGATTCCAAGGGGACCAAAAAATAAATGAGACCATGGGATGGGAGCCACAACAGTGCTACCTGCTCCAAGCATTCATCTTTCCCAGACAGTTCATCATTCCTTGTGTACATAGTAGCTTTTTCATTGCCAGGCATGATATTGGCTAGCCTAACCTATGTCTACACAAGGTAAAAATTATTGAGGTTGTGTGGGCTATTTTTAGGACAAGTGCTTATTTAAGAGTAGAGCAATTTGTCCTTCCCTTCTGTGGTGACCTGGTCACAGAGCAAGTTCTAGCTGTGAGTTCATATGAGAATATGTGCTGTGAGTTGACCCACCCACACACTGGCTCTTTCCACAGTCTTTCTCCCATGTAATGCATACTTGGTCAAGAGGAATCTATCACTTAGCTAACATTTTCTTATGAGGATGCTTAATGGGGAAACAAGGCACAAGTGAAGTATAGAAATCTGCACCAGTCAAGTAAAGAAAAGCAACAGTCAAGTAAAGAAAAGCTTGGTACAGATCACATGATTAAAAAGCTTCCAGTCACTCCTCTCATTATTTAACCCTAGCTGGCAACAAAGGACTGCACAACCACTCACTCACTCACTCACTCACTCACTCACTCACTCTCTCCCACTCTGGTGGGATATGGGAGAGGATAATAGCAGTAAAACTACATAAATGCATGGGTTGAGATAAAGACAGTTTAATAAATAAAACAAAAGCCACACACAAGCAGATCAAAACAAGGAATTAATTCAAAACTTTCCATGGGCAGGCAGGTGTTCAGCCATCTCTAGGAAAGCAGGACTTCATCACCCTGAACAGTGACTTGGGAAGACAAACGTCATCACTCCAAACATTGTCCCTTCCTCCTTCTTCACCAGCTTTACTTGCTGAGCATGATGCCACAGAGTATGGAATATCCCTTGAGGGTCATCTGTCCTTTCTGTGTGCCCTCTCAACTCCTTGGGAACCCCAGCCTTCTTGCTGGTGAAGTGGGAAAGCAGGGAAGACCTTGACACTATGTCAAGCACTGCTTGGCAATAAAAAAACCACTTCATTATCATCATTGTTCTCATCACAAATCTAAACCATAGCCCCATATCAGTTACTAGGAAGAAAACTAACTCTATCTACCTAATCATAAAATCATATAGGTTGGAAAAGACTCTTTTAGATAATCTATTCCAACCATTAACCTGACATTGCAAAGTCCATTATTAAATAATCAAGTCACAGCCTGGGTTATCTCAAGCCTTGCTTCCTGTTTTCCCATGAAACATTTAGGGGAAGAGCACTCTTAAAATATTGGTAGTTAGATGTTCTCACATTTCTCCACAAATAATCTGGAAAGAACTCACCATGTTGTTTCTAAAGCCTACACCTGACATTTTCAAGATTTTACATAATGTGGAGGGGATAGCATTTTTAATCAAACAGAGGCTCTCTATTTTTATTGGTTTTGCATGGCAAAGGTTTTGCAGCATTGGGACCTACTAGGGCCCCCATCTGTGAGAAGCAGCCAGAAGCTTCCCCAGTGTCTGATGGAGCCAATGCCCTTCAGCTCCAGGATGGACCCACAGCTGGCTAAGGCTGAGCCCATCGATGGTGGGAGTGACTCTGGGGAGATGTATTTAAAAAGGGGGAAAAGCCTGGAAAATTACAGTCAGAGACAGGAATGAGAATATGTGGAAGAAACAGCCCTGCAGACACTGAGGTGAGCAAAGGGGAAGGAGGTGCTCTGCCAGTGCAGAGATTCCTCTGCAGACTGCGGTGCAGATCATGGTGAGGCAGAAGGTCTCCCTGCAGCCCACGGAGCTCCATGGTGGAGCAGAGATCCACCTGCAGCCCACGGAGGCTGCCCAAGGAGCAGGTGAATGCCTCAGAGCAGGTGAATGCCTCAAGGAGCAGGTGAATGCCTCAAGGAGCAGGTGAATGCCTCAAGGAGCAGGTGAATGCCTCAGAGCAGGTGAATGCCTCAAGGAGCAGGTGAATGCCTCAGAGCAGGTGAATGCCTCAGAGCAGGTGAATGCCTCAAGGAGCAGGTGAATGCCTCAGAGCAGGTGAATGCCTCAAGAGCAGGTGAATGCCTCAAGGAGCAGGTGAATGCCTCAAGGAGCAGGTGAATGCCTCAAGGAGCAGGTGAATGCCTCAGAGCAGGTGAATTCCTCAAGGAGCAGGTGAATGCCTCAAGGAGCAGGTGAATGCCTCAAGGAGCAGGTGAGTGCCTCAAGAGCAGGTGAATGCCTCAAGGAGCAGGTGAATGCCTCAAGGAGCAGGTGAGTGCCTCAGAGCAGGTGAATGCCTCAAGGAGCAGGTGAGTGCCTCAGAGCAGGTGAATGCCTCAGAGCAGGTGAGTGCCTCAGAGCAGGTGAATGCCTCAAGAGCAGGTGAATGTCTCAAGAGCAGGTGAATGCCTCAGAGCAGGTGAGTGCCTCAAGGAGCAGGTGAATGCCTCAAGGAGCAGGTGAATGCCTCAAGGAGCAGGTGAGTGCCTCAAGGAGCAGGTGAATGCCTCAAGGAGCAGGTGAGTGCCTCAGAGCAGGTGAATGCCTCAAGAGCAGGTGAATGCCTCAAGGAGCAGGTGAATGCCTCAGAGCAGGTGAGTGCCTCAAGGAGCAGGTGAATGCCTCAAGGAGCAGGTGAATGCCTCAAGAGCAGGTGAATGCCTCAAGGAGCAGGTGAATGCCTCAAGGAGCAGGTGAGTGCCTCAAGAGCAGGTGAATGCCTCAAGAGCAGGTGAATGCCTCAAGGAGCAGGTGAATGCCTCAAGGAGCAGGTGAATGCCTCAAGGAGCAGGTGAGTGCCTCAGAGCAGGTGAATGCCTCAAGGAGCAGGTGAGTGCCTCAGAGCAGGTGAATGCCTCAGAGCAGGTGAATGCCTCAAGGAGCAGGTGAATGCCTCAAGGAGCAGGTGAGTGCCTCAGAGCAGGTGAATGCCTCAAGGAGCAGGTGAGTGCCTCAGAGCAGGTGAATGCCTCAAGAGCAGGTGAATGCCTCAGAGCAGGTGAGTGCCTCAAGGAGCAGGTGAATGCCTCAAGGAGCAGGTGAATGCCTCAAGGAGCAGGTGAGTGCCTCAAGGAGCAGGTGAATGCCTCAAGGAGCAGGTGAGTGCCTCAAGGAGCAGGTGAATGCCTCAAGGAGCAGGTGAGTGCCTCAGAGCAGGTGAGTGCCTCAAGAGCAGGTGAGTGCCTCAAGGAGCAGGTGAATGCCTCAAGGAGCAGGTGAATGCCTCAGAGCAGGTGAATGCCTCAAGAGCAGGTGAATGCCTCAGAGCAGGTGAGTGCCTCAAGGAGCAGGTGAATGCCTCAAGGAGCAGGTGAATGCCTCAAGGAGCAGGTGAATGCCTCAAGGAGCAGGTGAGTGCCTCAGAGCAGGTGAATGCCTCAAGGAGCAGGTGAATGCCTCAAGGAGCAGGTGAGTGCCTCAGAGCAGGTGAATGCCTCAGAGCAGGTGAATGCCTCAGAGCAGGTGAATGCCTCAAGGAGCAGGTGAATGCCTCAAGGAGCAGGTGAGTGCCTCAGAGCAGGTGAATGCCTCAAGAGCAGGTGAATGCCTCAGAGCAGGTGAGTGCCTCAAGGAGCAGGTGAATGCCTCAAGGAGCAGGTGAGTGCCTCAAGGAGCAGGTGAATGCCTCAAGGAGCAGGTGAGTGCCTCAGAGCAGGTGAATGCCTCAGAGCAGGTGAGTGCCTCAAGAGCAGGTGAGTGCCTCAAGGAGCAGGTGAATGCCTCAAGGAGCAGGTGAGTGCCTCAAGGAGCAGGTGAGTGCCTCAAGGAGCAGGTGAATGCCTCAAGGAGCAGGTGAGTGCCTCAAGGAGCAGGTGAGTGCCTCAGAGCAGGTGAATGCCTCAAGGAGCAGGTGAGTGCCTCAGAGCAGGTGAATGCCTCAAGAGCAGGTGAATGCCTCAGAGCAGGTGAGTGCCTCAAGGAGCAGGTGAATGCCTCAAGGAGCAGGTGAATGCCTCAGAGCAGGTGAGTGCCTCAAGGAGCAGGTGAATGCCTCAAGGAGCAGGTGAGTGCCTCAGAGCAGGTGAATGCCTCAAGAGCAGGTGAATGCCTCAGAGCAGGTGAATGCCTCAAGGAGCAGGTGAATGCCTCAAGGAGCAGGTGAGTGCCTCAGAGCAGGTGAATGCCTCAAGGAGCAGGTGAGTGCCTCAGAGCAGGTGAATGCCTCAAGGAGCAGGTGAATGCCTCAAGAGCAGGTGAATGCCTCAAGAGCAGGTGAATGCCTCAGAGCAGGTGAATGCCTCAAGGAGCAGGTGAATGCCTCAGAGCAGGTGAATGCCTCAAGGAGCAGCAGGTGAATGCCTCAAGAGCAGGTGAGTGCCTCAGAGCAGGTGAATGCCTCAAGGAGCAGGTGAATGCCTCAAGGAGGGGGTCCTGGAAAGACCCATGGACCCATGAGAAGAGGACCTCGCATGGAGCAGATTTGCTGTCAGGATTTGTGACCCCATGGGGTACCCATGCTTTAGAAGTCTCTTTTGCTCCCCTCCCCCCCCCACACACACACTTTTTTTAATATACATCAGGGAGAAGTAGTAATTTTATTAAATAAAGGTAAAGATTTTCTTCAAAGTGATATTGCCTAATAAAGTGTATGCAATCTCCAGGCTGAAAATTGAGATAAAATAAAAAGAGAGTAGAGACTTTACATAAAATTATAACTGAGAACTGCAAACAAAATAAAATGATGAAGAAGGGACTAATTGTTCTAGGGAGCTGTCTTTTCTTCAGAGTCACAGCAATTCTAAAAATAGAATTCATACTGCACCAATTTTACTAAACCTAATCTATATACTAAAATGTCAAGTTTCTTAATTGCACCATAAGGATATTTAATCAAAATGTTGGACAGCCTGGTGAGAGGGCTTATGCTTTGACAATTCAAAATCCTCTTCCAGAAGAAATATGTGACCCCCCAACAAAAACAGTGAAAGTAGCCTGACAAAGCCCCTTTCCAGAGCACCCAGTTTGGGATCCTCAGCCATTCCTACCATAGATCCTGGAGGTACCCAGAGGCTCTGTGGAGACAGCTCTTATCCATTCTGTTAGCACTGCTATTCAGGGCTCATGGTGCTCCAGTGACTTCATGGTATCCATGGTGAAAGAATTCTTTACAGTTTGACACCTCCCTTTTTCTCTAAATTGGTCTCTGAAGATTTTACCTGATACTAAACTTATGAAAGCCCAAGGAAGACTCCTAAAGGACATTAGCAGGTTCATGAGTTTTACTGAGCTGTCTAATTAATTAGATTCTCTGGACCTTTCTTACAGTTGATTATCATAATCTGTAATACATAATGGAAAAACATGTTTTATTCTCAGACACCACTGAATAATTTTCTACTGCAATTTCTTGGCCATTTTCACTCTGATGTCCAGAACTGAACATATTTCAGATGATTTCTGAAAACCTTTGGTAAAACAGTTGAATCATGGTATTAGAAGAGAACTTGTTTTGAGGAACGACTTTGCTAGAGAATAACGTCATAAATAGTCATCCATTAAAATTTGAAATCAGAAATATAGAGATTTATTTACATAGTTTAGGGAAAAAAAATAAAAAAATATCAAATCCATGCAGGACCTGGCAGATATTATTGATCTGGCTGTTTATCTAATATATAATGGTGAAAAAGACAGGATTAATTAAAAGCACATTCTCTAATGACAAGCTGGGCAAAGTCGGTGGGAAAAAAACCCAAAGGACTGCTAAACTGATTTGAAACCAATGATTTTCCAAAGGCATGTTCATACAAGGACAGAATTTTGGTTTTAGCTAAAAAAACCATTAAGAGGGTGCCTGTTCAGTGCAGTGAAGTAATATGTTGATAAAGTTAACCTGAAGTCAAGTAAACCTGTAACAGACTGCTATGCTACTGAGTTATGTGTGCCTCTGGTAGTTAAGATAATTTATTTTGAATTAGTTTGGCCATGGGTTTATGCCATTTAAGCAGCCTGTGAAAGAGAAATGGTTAGCAAAGGAAGCAGAACCGTTTGCATTATACACAAAATTACATGTTGTTATACAGAGCAACAGAGCAATATTCTGGATAAAGAAAATCATAAGAAGTGGATATGTACTCTGATATAGCAAAGCATCAAAAAGCAAAAGAGATATTGAAAATAATCCATGCAAGGTAAATGAAAGAAGAAACAGGAAGGATAGTTCTACAGTGTAAGAACATGCTTTTGAGCACTTTTGTCCTATTTCAAATGGGCTTTTGGATTTATAAGAAGCAATACTTGTCAATTTAATATTTTCCTTAAAAAACCATAGAGAAAGATGAAATATTTGCTTGTTTTAGTAGGGTGATTTTGTTTGTTTTTTTGTGGGGGTGTTCATGCAATGCAGAACAAGGCAAAGGAAAGCAGTGTGTTTATTATTTATAATAATAAAATTATCTCATTGGATCCTAAGTAGACATCCCAAATTATTCAGAATTGCCACTAGAATACAAGTAAAAAGCCTCTATGAGAAGAACTATAGGAACAAATTTAGGCCATCATATAAAAAATTACTTGTATAGGCAAGCTATAAGTTTGGTCTGTATTGTAGCATATTGTAGGCAAGAAAATTCCAGGACTGAAAAATTTTAAGCCAGCATACTCAACAAAAATCCTAAACAAGATTTTCATGTATGCAAAGCTCAGTGCAAAAGATTCTGTTATTCATTTTACCTGTATTTTTGAACATCACATGTACTAATGTACTAATCTCAGTTGACCCCTCTAAAACCTTTTTAGAGTCAGTGAAAGGATATAGAGGATTTGGCTCAACTTAAAATGGGTCTCTAATACTGAAAAAGTAAACTATCATCTAACAGTTATTCTAACTACCTTCATCCTAGTCAATCAAACTCTGAAATGTAATACTCAGTAAGATGAATCCTATTAGAGAATGCTTGCAAGATACTGATATGAAAAAAGGTTTCTACAGAAACCCTATTACCAGTAAGCAAAAAAATGAAGATAGAATTACATTATGGGGCATAAATAGCTGAAATTGAAAAGATGGAAGAACCTTCAAACTAAATTAGTTTCAGAAGTACAGAAGAAGATAATTAATTTGGATATGCAGATGACTGAATAGAAAGCACAAAATATAGTCATGATGGAAAAACACTTCAATCTTTTCAAGGAAGATGCATCACCTATATATCTCCTCAGCAACTTTATTTGATCTATTAGATTCTCTCTCTCTGACTACAAACAGATTAGATGTATCAAAGCAATCAACAAGTTAATCACTTTAAGTGCAGTATGGAAGAATAATGCACCATGATTACTTCTAGAGGACAAATCACTCTAGTAAATACTTTCCCTAATAATTGTTTTAGAAGAAAGATGTACCACACACCAAAAGACCTGATTGGCGCTGAAGACTTTTCAGTGTCAGTGTGCATTTTTAATTTTTTTTTTTTTTTAACAGGTAGCTGCACCAGAGAGGGACACAACAGAAACTTATGGAAGAGGGACAGAGAAATTTAGAATACATCCTGAAATCAGATTTCACAAAATGCCAGTCAGGTTTGGAAGAATGAATTCCTTTAGTCACTTCTTTTAAAAAGGAGGCAAGTTGATCTAAACAAATCTAAAGGGTTCTCTCATCACCAGATGAGGTTTTCTCATTTTCTCCAAGGGAGAACTGGGCTCTACATACCATAAAGCCCATGGTATGGATTGTGACATTCGTGTAGTTCAAAGTTACCCTTTAAAAAAAGGCCTCCTGGAGGAGATTCAAGTGCCACATCTTGGCAGGTAATGTTTGCTTGATGCGATGGCGGATGATGCAGGCATTTGGTAGCAGCTATGGGCCATATGTTCCCTTCAGCTGGCCCTGCCACCCTCCTGCAGGCTCTCACAGGGGATATTCAGCCAGCTGGCAGCTCAGCAGTGAGCATGTGAACATGCACAGGCAGGTTTGGCACGGCAGCTCAGTGCCACGGTGCCATGCCTGCCCTGCCCTGTGTGCCCCTTGCAGCTTGAGCAAAGAGCAGCGATCTGCTGCAGCAGCAGCCAGACTCAGACCAGCTCTTCCAATGCCTTGGTGCCCAGCCTCGCCCTCCTGACCCCATAGGAAACCAGCTCCTCAATGCCTTGGTGCCCAGCCTCGCCCCCCTGTCCCCATAGGAAACAGCTCCTCCACAGCCTTGGTGCCCAGCCTCGCCCTCCTGTCCCCATAGGAAACCAGCTCCTCCACAGCCTTGGTGCCCAGCCTCGCCCTCCTGTCCCCATAGGAAACCAGCTCCTCAATGCCTTGGTGCCCAGCCTCATCCTCCTGACCCCATAGGAAACCAGCTCCTCAATGCCTTGGTGCCCAGCCTCGCCCTCCTGTCCCCATAGGAAACCAGCTCCTCAATGCCTTGGTGCCCAGCCTCGCCCTCCTGACCCCATAGCAAACCAGCTCCTCAATGCCTTGGTGCCCAGCCTCGCCCTCCTGACCCCACAGGAGCCCCAACAGAGAAGGGTGGGAGACCATCTGTGCCACTCTGCCTGCAGGCCAGTTCCATTTGAGCAACAAACACTGTGGCTTTTTTGTTACTGTAACAGCAGCTAAAAATAGATCTGGTTTTTCTCTCCTCCTCTACTGCTAATCAACTGAATTTATCTCTACCCTGTTCTCTCAATCTCTTTGTCTGTTTGGTCTGTCTTCCTGCACAGTACAGAGACAGCCACAGCTCCTGCTTCTTTCTGGGAGATACAGCTTGTTTTCAGGAGTCCTTTTTGTCTTTGCTATTTTTTTTGTTTTTTTCAGTTATATCTTTGTACTTTTCTTCTCCATGCTCTATACAGGAAAATATTTTCACAAGAATTCGTTCCCTTGTCACAGTCAGATCACACTTAGGATTTCATAAACTGTAGTCATGTTGGTTTTTCTTTCCCAATATTGCATTCTCCTCTGTACTCATGCTGTCTACATGAGCACTTAAATATCCTTTAGTCACCAGGCAACAACATTAGCAGAAAACATAAACCTACTATAAAATTTACTGTATGAAATTTTACTGTTCAGAGATGTATTTAATAGGAAAGAAAAACAGATACAAAAGCAGAGGGAAGATATCAGGGCAGAAAAATTATTGAATAAATAAAAAGATGCTGTGTTGTTTCACAATTCTTGTCACCACAGGCAGTGTGGAGGCAATGGAACATGTAGAGCTGCAGGAAACAATACCACTGTAAGAGAAGGTTTTCTTCAGTAGATTAAACAGTCAAGACCTGCAGGTCCTTCCTGTTCCTGTTACTTGACCCGCCCCTGCATGTGGGTGAAGTGGATAGCCCTCTGCAAGAAGGCCAGATGGTGGTTTCATTGGGTCAGCCTATGGTTCTAAATGAAAGGACTTCAAACCTCTGGTGATGGCTTCCCTCATGCAAGACAGCCTCTGTGCTTCCCTGGATGCTGTCCTTATCACAAGACCTCACCTGTGAAGTCCCCGCTAGGATCTGGAAACATGGCGTAGCACACAGTGTCTTGTGGTATCATTCCTATCAACCACATTCCTCAGAAAACCAGGTGCATAGCCTTGTTTGAAAAGGTTTGAGTTGGACCCATTGTAGAAGCTGGGGAAAAAAAAAAAAACAAGAAAGAATTCACAGTAAAATTTTCCTAATAACATACTGACTGTGTTTAAAGCTGTGGGATAGTAGTGTCCTGGATTCAAGTGTAACAACCAGAACATCTGAATAGAAACAAGAGTGAGATAAGGGAAAGGAGATGTGGTATGAATTTGGATCAGGTTTAGTGTGCAATAGATTTATACTCATGAAGCTCCCTTTCTATCTCTTGGTAGCCTGGTTTGTATGGAAAGGTGCTGCTGACCAGTCTGCTATGTGTTCTTTGTGCCATGCTACTGCCCTGCCAGTACAAAAGTAGTCAGAGAGGAATTCTGTGAGCTCAACAGGCTGCACAGCTGGCACAATTGCACCTTATATGGTTGCACAGTAAAAATATCTAGGGCCCCAGAGGAGCTCTGATGAGATTTTGTAGAAGTACTCCTGTCAACTGCATCATCTGATCCATAAGTGTGTCCTAGGAGAGGAATTAAGCAATGCTTGTTTTTACCCTGAATGTCAAATAAAAGCACACATTTTGTGTCCACAGAGTAATAGATTAAATATGATTTCTATCAAATTCTGGTAGGGCTGGATTAGAAATGGTGCATACTCCAGATTTCTGCAGTGCCTCACAGATCTCAGCAGACAAAACATACTTGTGTCAGGAAGGGCAAATAGAAGGGCATAGAAAGTTCAGGGTTTAGCATTTCTTTTGAGCATGCCCAGGTTGAACTGGGTTCATGGGAAGTGCAAGAAAAGATCAAGGGTAGCAAGATTCTCTAGGTACTAATTCATAAATGAAATAACATTTGGTAATAAAAGCTGCATTAATTGCTTTTAGGAGCATGGGAGGCATGTTTTAAGGGCAGGAAACAGTGTGTGCAGTGTCATTTTTGTGGGTAGCATGGCTTCTTTTTCCCCATGCCAAGGACAAACAATCAGAGACAATACCATGTGTGGCCATGTGTGGAGTCCTGACAGGATCTGTCCTGTTCAGGAAATGTGATGTGTGGCTGTGCTATTACCACACCACATGCCCCTGGGGGTAGCACCCTGCTCTGTGCTGTAGCTGGTTTCTAAGCAGACATAATCCATGAGCTGATGATTTTTTCCTTTCTTTCTTTTCCTCTAAGTTGCCCTGGGAGACTGTCAAGCTGCAGTGATGGCAGTCATCCTCCCTCAGGCATCTTTTCCCTTTCTCTCTGTGCCATTCTCAGTGTCACTAAGCTTGAGATTCCCCTTTTTCCCTTGCCTGCCAAGAACATAAATACAATTTACACTCCATTCCTCCCTCTTTCCCATATTTGACAGTGATGGCAGCTGTGGCAGGGCAGCACAGACAGGTGTCTGTCCTTGGCACAGACTTAGGAAAGAAGTCCTGCTGTGGGGTGCTGGACTACTCCTTTGACAGGAGGGCACTGCATCATACCTCAAATGCTTGTCTTGCATTAAGCAGCATCAATCCAGCACCTAAATGCTGGTGGCAGTTTACAGTATGACAAAATAGAGGGGGCTACATGGGGAGAGGTCCCCAGCCCCCCATGCAGGACAGAATTTTTGTTTACCATTGCATTGCAAAGCACCTTGCTCTGCCACAGGCAATCTTGCCACCTCAGCAAAGACCAAATGGAAGACTTCTACAGGCAAAGCACTCTTTACTAAGAAACTACTTCTTTTTAAAAATTTTGTTTCTTTCCATTTAGCATAATCTTTTGAATATAGATTTAGGTATTCAGAAAAAAAAAAAAAAAGGGAAAGGGAAAGGGAAAGGGAAAAAGGGAAAGGGAAAGGGAAAGGGAAAGGGAAAGGGAAAGGGAAAGGGAAAGGGAAAGGGAAAGGGAAAGGGAAAGGGAAAGGGAAAGGGAAAGGGAAAGGGAAAGGGAAAGGGAAAGGGAAAGGGAAAGGGAAAGGGAAAGGGAAAGGGAAAGGGAAAGGGAAAGGGAAAGGGAAAGGAAAGGAAAGGAAAGGAAAGGAAAGGAAAGGAAAGGAAAGGAAAGGAAAGGAAAGGAAAGGAAAGGAAAGGAAAGGAAAGGAAAGGAAAGGAAAGGAAAGGAAAGGAAAGGAAAGGAAAGGAAAAGAAAAGAAAAAGAAAAAGAAAAAGAAAAAGAAAGATAAGCATTTAAGGAAATACATCTTATGTCTCTTCTTAAGGGTCAGAGTAGACAAAAAATATTTCCTCCCCACTCCTCAGTCTTGATTTCCTTGGTTTTGCTGCAGATTATGCTCAGCCAACACAGTTCTTTTGGTGAGGTGCAGGAGACTGGAATTGGTGCATAATGACTTCTCTCTGATGTAAGACCTTTACAGCATAAACACACAGTGGTGGATTTAGAATAAAAAGTATAGTGAATTAGGTGAGAAAGAGTGGGAGAGAGAAGGAAAGGAAGAAATAAAAATCACCAGTCCTGACTCCAGCATTAATCCACCTGATGGGGATTTCAGGGTTTGGGGCATGCCACCCAGGCTTTATGAAGGTATCTTTTCATAGATAAATTTCCCTGTCCTGCAGCTAAACTGCTCAATTTCAATGCAAATTAATTACCAAGCCCAGTTAGTTCTTGCAGACCTTCCTGAAAACAGGTGTAAGGTCTTGATCCCCCCAGTGGTAAGCCTTTGGTTGACAGTCCATGCACTCTTCCTGACCTCAATCCCACACTTGCACTGTACTGCACTGTGTTTATCTCCAGGAGACATGACAAGGATGTTTGTCCCAGAAAAGTGCTACCCTGTCTCCATGTGGGCCCCTTCTACAGCTACATACTCTTCTTACCATCAATCCTTGGCTGTCTCAATGGTTAGCTGGCTATCAGTGTTTGAGACACACATTAACTCTTCTGGGCTTCTACAACAGCTCTGTTCAGCTTGTTTGCCTCTGAGTGCACTTTCCCAGGAAGTCTCTTAAATAGCTGAAAATTTGCCCTCCTAAAATTCAGTGTCCTGGCTTCACCTTGCCCGTAGCTCTCAAGATAGTGAATTCCATGAGGGCACAAGCACTGCAGCCCAGGCTGCCACCAGTCTTGAAATTTCTAGTTAGTGTATACATATTGGTATGCAACAGGTCGGTGACACTTCCCTCATCAGGCTATTCCCTGGATTAAGAAATTATCCTTGTCACTCACCAAATCTGGACTCCTTACAGCTTGCTGTGCCCTTTTTACAATAGAGGTCAGGTTAATTGAATTCTCTCAGCAAGATCACAACCTGCCAGCATGATATGGCCAATTATTGCCTTCATCAGCAGGCTGTCCTTGAGCAGGCAGCCTGTGGTAAACACCAACCATAAGGTTTCCTTTGTTCTTGTGGTCCCTAATTTTTTGCCAATAACCTGCCTACTATGTTTCAAAGACAGGTCTGTGTAGTCTATCTGTTCTTTTACAAAATTTGGAAGGGGATCTGATAAACCAGATGGTTCTGCTGCTGTGCTCAAAGGGACCTCAACAAGCTGGAGCAAAGGGTAAACAGGAATTTTATGTAATTCAGCAAAGGTAAATGCCAAGTGCTGAACCTAGGGAGAAAGAACTCTCTGGACAAGCACATGCTGGGGAAAATCAGCTGAAGCACCAAAGCAGTTTTTCAGAAAACAACCTGAGGAGCCCTGTGAAACTGAAGATAAGCCAGTGCTGTGTCTCTGCAGCCCTAGAAGGGCAATAGCACCTGGGGAGCATTAGGCAGACAGCACTTTCAGCAGGGCAAGGAAGGCAGTCCTTGCCATCTTCTCAGTCCTAGTGACCTTCGTGTAGAATGCTGATTCACATTCTGAGCTCCTCAGTAGAAGAGACACAGACATATTGGAGTAAATCCATGAAGGGACATGAAGATGATTAAAGAACACGTGACATACAGTGGTAGACATCTGAGGTCATTTTCCCCAGGGAAGAGAAGGCTCAAGGGGAACTGATCAATGTGTGTAAACACATGTTAAGGCTAATGAAGAAAATTGGAGCTATACTTTTCTCAGTGTCACCCAATGAAAACACAAAAGGAAAAGGACAAACTGAAATACAGGAATTTCCATTAAAACATAAGACATATTGTATGATCAAGACATATACTTTATGTGCTAAACATGGGAGTATCTTTAGGCAAATATTTAAAAGTCTTATCAAGAAAAATCTTATTTTATTTCACCGTACTTCTGCACTGATGAGAATGTCTTATATCAGGAAAAACTCCAGGTAAGATAATAAGGACAGGAATGATGGACAGATCTGGACATCACTAAGCTTTGAAGGATCTTCAAAGATGATAACAACTTTTTATCCAGCCCTGAGGAAGAGAACTCAGTGTGAATTGAACAATAAAGATGTATGAGTTAAAGCTTGTCCAAACAGGATTCTATAGAAAAAGTCCCAGACAGTGTGATATTCTTTAATCTTACTCATAATAGACCTTTAAAGGCAAGGAAAAAAGGAATTGTGTCTATATTATATAACCTATTTTCCCCTTTGAAATTAGACATGTTTACTAGAGGAAATCTAATAGAATTTATAAAATAGTGAGATCCCCACGTGACTTGAGTTTGCACCTGGCTCTTTCAATTATTGGGAAATACATTGTCCTACCCCCATGAATGCTATAAAGAAGCTTAGTAACAGAATAATATACAAATAAATATGGTATTTTGATGGTCTTATTTTTCACATTTTATAGTAACATTAATTTGCTGTACCTTAGGTTTTCCTCATTTTTAACCATCAGTTGCTAAACTACCTGGAGAACTCCCACTGATATTCCATTCTTCTCATTAAAAATACCATATATAAACTGGCATAGAATCTGTCCAAAAATTAATAAGCCTAAAGCAGACAATTTTTTTTATTCATATATATGCTGTACATTGAAGGGCTTTGCCAGTTCTTGCAACAATACCACTACAGTGTCTCAAGATGGAAAAGTCAAAGACCTGTGGAGGTCTAGAAGTGCAGTTAAACCTATAATTTCAAGCATAGATTTGTATGAGAAGGATTGGCAGAGGAAGTAAAATTTTCCTGAAGGTCTAAAACAGGGATGTCTTGTTAATTAGCATTTTGTGTCCTAATTTGGAGGAAATGGCTAGCAGTTTAATGCTTCTGACTTGAAAGAGGTAAGTACACAAAATGCAATCAAACTGCAAATTAACAGTGCGTTGAGAAATAACTAGAAATTAAAGTGAAAGCCTTTGTTCAGATTGTTAACTTCTTAACCTATTTTTTTACATAGAGCACAGCATTTTAAAAGCTACAGGAATAAGCCCTACAATCCCTTCTACAAAATAAAGTCAATTATAAACCCTTTTACTTTTCCCTAAAAATTATGTTTGTATTGATATAAAATTTTGCACAGAATGACATTTTAAATGTATACATTTTCAATGTATTTTTTAATCAAAAATGTGCATAATCATAAGGACATGTCATCAAAAGGAGGTATGTTTCAATACAATATTATGAAGTCATCTAAAACCTGATGCTATTGAAGGCTTTCCTTTTTGCTAGATGTTAGATAAACACACAGTCACAAATCAAAAATCCTTCTTTCAAGAGATTACAAAAAGGGGTCTTCCTGCTTCATCAATATTTGTTTTGAAACTCCAAATATATTTAATT